>NW_026067972.1:7734365-7793773 GCF_014885135.2 Alexandromys fortis
CCAAAAAGAATATACATTGTAACCATAATGGAAGAAACATTTCAGGGGCTGAGTGAGAAAGAAGAGTCCAGGGAAGAGACCAAGTGACCAGACAAGTGGGAAAACTCAGACAAGGCAGGAAAATCAAGAAAGGCTTGAAGGAAGTTATGATGGGCATTGTATGTTTGCTCATGGAAGACTTTTTGAGAAAATGGGGTTTGTGGCCATGGGAAAGGGTTTACAGGTATGCCTTATCCCACTTGTAACCAGACTGAGCTTCTGGAGGGAGGGGCTCATTGCTCTTGGTAGTCCCTGGGCTTCTTACAGAATCAAAACAACTAGGATTCAGTATGTTTATTGGCTTCATCTGCGGAACTGTGAGAAGCTGGTGTACATGACAACATCAGCTGCCGAGCCAGGTTGGAGAGGGAGCAGACCGAGCCAGGTTGGAGAGGGAGCAGACCGAGTATACGCTGGATGAGAAAAGAAGGGAAATATATTAGCTACTTGCCTGGTTCCTGTGACGACAAAATACCTGACAAACCAACTGAAAACTGAGGGTTTATTTTGGCGGACAGTGTGAGGGTACGCCCACCATGGAGGGTCAGTCACTTGGGAGAAGCTTGAGGCAGCTCGTCACACTGCGTCAGGACTCAGCAAGCAGAGTGGTGAGGCCCTCTGCTCAGCCATTTTCTCCTTTCTACCAGTCGAGCACCCCATCCCACAATCATGCCACCAACTGGGTGGGCTTTCCACCTCAATTAGCCTGATCTAGACAGTCTCTCACAGGCACCAGCAGAGGCTTGTCTCCTAGATGGGTCTAAATCCCACCAGGCTGACAAGACTAACCACCACATAGAGAGATAGTAAAGACCCAGAAGTCAGGAGCTGGAGAGACGGCTCAGTGTTAAGAGCACTGGCTGCTGGGGTTCAATTCCAAGCACCCACAAGGCAGTTCACAACTGTCTGTAATTCTGCGAGGCACTGCTAACATGTGCTGCACAGACACACATGCAGGCAAAACACTCATAAACACAACATTTAAAAAATAATAAAACAAAGACCCTGAAATCAGGTAGCAGACGGACTTACTATATGTATCAATAATTTAGGTAGCTCACAAGAAAAGGATGAAGTTCTGGGTTTTCTTTCTTATTGTTAGTCTCTCATGGGAAAACAGCACATCAAAGGTAACTGAGTCCTGAGGCCTAGTTCCTCATTTACTTCTCATGAGAGCCTGAGGCAAGTACAACTGTACTAATAAGGAACAGTAGTTAATAAATGATATCCCCAAGCCAGCACTGAGGCTGCTATGCCAATGCCTCTAGTTAGGCTTGGTTTCTGTAGCAGAGGTTTTAGTCTAAAGTGATGCTACAATTACATCCTTTTGAAAAATATTTATTGAGTATAAATAAATGTCCTATACATTAAATATCAAGAAATATCCATTATTCATTACAAGTCAGGCTATAATACCGAGGGAACCATGGGATCAAAATAGCAACTCATGATCCAGTAGTGACAGTTCATTCCAATGTTAGACAGAGTAATGACTTGCTCACATGACACAGCAAAACCTATCAAAAACCCATCATGTAAACCCACCTATAACATCACAATAGACAATGGTTCTGAAGCATACTATCGACAGTCTCAATCTCATTAATAATCACTACCTTATCAATGTATCAAGTCACACTGAGACTGCACTTACACTACCATAAAGTTTAGTCTCACCCCCTTGTTTATTCCAAATTATTAATGATGAAAACAGGACATACAAAGTCAAAGACTTTTCAGTTAGTCTTTCCTAAGGAAAAAGAAAAAGAATTAAATCTTAGTAAAAGACAGCTTCCCCCAAGCAATGACTCTCTTAACGGAAAAAATAAAGATACAGGAGCAGTGTAATCAGCTTTTCCTTCAAAGAAAGGAAAGAAATCTAAATCTGTTTGGCAAATTGGGAAATATCTCCTAGTCCCAGAATCCGTATTTTTGTCTCATGTGCTGGAATGCTGCAGTCTAGGAGGCTGGAATCTGCGGTAGTCCGAACTCATCCACCAGCACGCCGTCCTGTGAGAAGAAACTGAGGGTCAGTGCTGCTCTCCGACTTGGTAAAAATGATTATTACATTTAGTAAGCAGAAGTCATGTCAAAGCGTTTAATTAATCAGAACTAAAATCCCATTCAGAAGCTGACAATGAGCCTTTTCATCCAAGGCAAAGGGGCCTGATGAAACAGGCACAGAACTAAAAAGGGTGAAGAACAAAGAGGAGACCCAGAAAGAGGAGCGGTGAGTGCGAGGGCCAGCAGGGAGGGTGAAGTCCTTGCCTCCAGGTACATTATTTTCACTCCCATCTATCTTTTATAGACTGGCAAATCCTTGAAGGGAGGTCTCAGGTGGACAGTCGCTTCCTGTACCACACTGCCACTAATCAGCCAGGGTCAGCTAAGGGTCCCTCTTCACGGTCATCTGTGCCCTACACTGGAAGGAGCTGGAGATGCAGCGCAGTGGAGGAACACTCGCCTAGCATGTGTGAGGCCCTGTGTTAAAATACCACAGATGCTTCAGGGACTTGTTACTAGGAAACCGAAAGGCAGGTTACAGTAGTGATCACAAAAATAGCTTCAGCATAATTACTAAAGAGTAGATAATTATATAATTATTTAAAGCAATTGTGCACCTGGGAAGCCAGAGAGGTAACTCTGAGCTCAAGGAAGGAGGCAGGTACGAGGAGAAGCACGTTCACAGAGACCTACAAAAGGCCTACAAAACTACCTGCCTCCCAGCTGTTGCTCCTCACATTTTATAGCGAGAGGAAGTAATGTTCAGAGCTGTGCTGGCTAGTTTGTAACTTGACATAAGCTATAGTCCCTTGAAAAGAGCCTCCATTGAGGAAATGCCTCCCTCCACAAGACTGGGCTGTAGGCGAGCATGTTGGGCATTTTCTTAATTAGTGATAGATGTGGGAGGGGCCATCCCTGGGCTGGTGGTCCTGGGTGAGCAAGCCACGGGGTGTGAGCCCGTAAGCAGCTCTCTGTGTCAGTTCTTCCCCCCAGGTTCCTGTCCTGACTTCCTTCAGTTATGGTCTACAGTGTGGAAGTGTAAGTCAAATAACACTTTCCTTCCCAACTTGCTTTTGGTCACAGTGTATCATCATAGCAATAGTAACCCTAGCTAAGACAAGGAGAAGACATGGATTTCTAATTTGCTCAGAATTCTATGTGAATAAAGGCAGATTTAGGGCTGGACCTTACAGAAAAATTCAGTCAGCGGTACTGTGAGTACTCAGCATGTTTATGGGGAGTTCAGATAAAACAGGGGCTATAAATATCCATGACAAATAACACATTAGACTAGCAACATTAACTAAGAGGGAATGGAGTTTTATATGCAGTAAAGTGCTCTGTTTACGATGACAATTATACGATGACAGTATGAGCTAGGGATTAAAGTCCTTTACAAATAAGGCCTACACGGCTCTAAAACAGCAATCACGTGAATACTTCACACATGCAAAGAATAGAAACAAACAGCTAAGTGGTCTGTCACAGTGTCAGAAATCCTGATTCTCCTCCTTTGTTGAACTAGGATCTTTCTAATAGTAAGGTTTCCATCCCTGTATTTCCTGTACTTCCATATAGGGTTTCATTTATCTCAGGTTAGCTTCCAATTCACTCTGTAGCCAAGGGTAGCCTTGAACTCCTAATCTTCCTCTTCTACCTCCCCAGTACTGGGGTTACAGGCCTGTGGCCACACACCTAGTCTATGTGATCTGGGGACCACATCCAGCGCTTGTCCATGCTAGGTAAGCACTCTGTCAATTGAGCTACATCCCCAGTCTTGCTTATTAAGCTTTATACTTAATTTTATACTTCATAGTTTAAATAATCCAATATAATTAGTGTGTCCGGAGAGGGACTTTTTCCTTTGTCCCCTCTGCTCTCTCAATACTTATTTTATGTGCATGACTTTTGCCTGCATGTCTTGTGTTTGTAAGGTCAGAAGAGGGCATTGGATACCCTGGAACTGGAGTTACAGATGGTTGTGAGACAACATGTTGGTACTGGGTATTGAACCCAAGTCCTCTGAAAGGACAGCAAGTACTCAATTACTGAGCTAACTTGAGAGCTTAGGAGTGGGATTCTAATATGACCACTCAAAAGGTAAATAGAGAAAGTGGATTGCCTATATGTTCTGCTACTTGAGAGAGGCTAAGGCCAAAGGATTGCTTGGTTCAGGAGTGAGGATACCTGAGACCCTGTCTCTAATTAATTTAAGAAAACAAAACAAAACAAAAAAAACAAACTGGAAATATAACTCAGTATAATGTGCTTGCCTAACACGTGTGAGGCCCTAAGAATAAATTCCCAGCAAAACACACCACACACACACACACACACACACCAACATATACTATCAGTAAGCAAGGCTCATGCATGTGTCATCAATGCTCTTCTATGGAATGGTAAAACGTGTAAATAGCGCCTAGTGCTAGTTTATAGGCTGATTACATCTATAACATGCCACTGTATAACCGCAGATGGTGTAGAGGCAAAGGCCTGACAGCCTGAACAACCTGACCAGGCCCCGTCTCAAAAGAAGATACAGCTCCAGTGGAAGAGTGCCTGCCCAGCAGGTGTAAGGCCCCAGTCCCAGGAGAACGAAAACAAAACAAAACATTGTTGAGTCTCAGTGGCTTTTTTGCTTGTTTGTTTTTTTTTTTCGAAACAGGGTTTCTCTGTGTAGCTCTGGCTGTCCTAGAACTCACTTTGTAGACCAGGCTGGCCTCAAACTCAGAAATCTGCTTGCCTCTGCCTCCAGAGTGCTGAGATTAAAGGTGTGCTCCACCACTACCCGGTGTCTCATTGACATTTTTTATGCAGTTGTTAGTTGCCCAATGTAGGAATACTGGACTTTCAAAAGTTCTTAAAATAATGATCAGAGCTACTAAACTTAGGACTATATTTTAGATTTCCAGTGGTGGATATAAAACCTTTAATATGTTGTGTAGAAAATCATAGTAAACATACACACATACAGGCAAAACTCAGAAAATAAGTAAATCTTAAAAAAGGGAGTCCCGATAAACAGTGGTGATGCACACCTTTAAATCCCAGCACTTGGGAGGCAGAGACAGATCTCTGTGAGTTAGAGGACAGCCTGCTCTGCATAGTGAGTTTCAGGACAGGCTCCAAAGCTACAGAGAAACCCTGTCTCAAAAAACCTGTCCTGCCTGTGGCCACACTAGTTATCTGTAGGACTGTTTAGACTACAGGCAGTGACCTGAGCAGACTCCTTAGGGAAAACAGTACCTTGTTCTTTGTGTCAGTGGGAACACCTTCTGGAATTGCAGGCGCAGAGGCTGCTTCATCTAAGTAGGAACTATCTTCATCAGCCAGAAGCTCATCGCCCAGTGCATCCAACTCTGAAATTAAACAGGCTTCATCAGAGAAAACTGTGAAGAGAAAACTGGCTTCTTTTCCCCAAAAGTTAGTCAAATGATTTGTTAATGAGCAAATATAATACAAAAGAAAAGGGACTCATCTCTATTTCTTAATCTTTATTTTTTCCATTTTAATTTAAAACTTTTCATTGGGCAATGGTGGCGCACACCTTTAATCCCAGCACGTGGGAGGCAGAGGCAGGCAGATCAAACTCTGGTGCCCTGAGAGGAATTTATTTTTTTAAAGATTTATTTATTTATTATGTACACAGTGTTCAGCCTTCATGCAGGTGCCAGAAGAGAGCACCAGATCTCATTATAAATGGTTGTGAGCCACCATGTGGTCGCTGGGAATTGCTCTTAACCTCTGAGCCATCTCTCCAGCCCCTGAGAGGAATTTTAACCAGCATTTGGGCACCAGTCCTAGGCAGTGGCTCCTGAACGACTCTGAAGTTAACACACACTGCAGAGCACTCACCCGCTTCCAGGTCGTCCTCGTCTAACTCTGGGGTGCCGTAGCTGCGACTCAGGGCTTCCTGGATTTCATTTGCATCCTCCATCATATCTTCCAGCTGGTCTTGTAAATCCTATGAAAATACACGACAGGGTTTTCTTTCTTTTTTAGCCTCTTAAATTAGTTGGTTTAATTCGAGGTAACACAGAATCCAGAACACAACAAAGGAGGGATAGCAGGCTCCAGCAGGACTTCAGACTCAGTTTACCTGAAACACACAGCTGAGTTTAAAGGTGGAAACAGCTGAATGAAAGCAAGACTGTATGATTTTGTTTTTAAACTAAAGTTTATTATAATCTTCAGCAGGCTCCAGTATAACATTTCATTCTAGCTACAGGGGGCAAAAGATGTAACAGCAGGGAATCCAGGGTTTAAAGAGGAACGGGAAAGTGTCACTGTAATCTTAGAAACAAGGAAAAGCCTACTTTTTGCCAGATTTCTGAATTCCTCTTAGCCTTGGCTTCTACTTCCCAAGTTTCTTCTGCCCTTCTCTCTGTTTTGGCCTGGAAGCCTTCCTACCCATCTCCTTTCCTGTTTTTTGGCTGTTTCAGGACCTTTTCTTTGACCTTCTCAGCCTGATATGACACCTGTGGCCCCTTCTCCAGACTCTTTTCTGCTGATCCTAATTTTTTTCTTCAAGTGTAAGGAAGCAGTTTTACTGAGAAGTAAACAAGGACCTCTGTAGCAGGTAAGTAAGGATCCCCAAGATGGGTTTACCGTGACAAGGTAAGGTTTCCACTTAGGAATAAGAACTAAAATTTAACTTTTAAATTGTATTTATTTATGCACATACATGCGTGCTTGTGTTTGTGTGTGAGTGTGTGCACGTATATGGGAGCATGTGCCATCAGTGCACAAGTCAGGACAATTCTGGGAGTTTTCTCCTCTCACCTGTGGATCCCAAGGACTAAACTCAGGTCCACCAGGCTTGGTGACAAGCTCACCTGCTGGGCCAGATCACTGGCCCCAAATGAGAAATTATAAACTCCATAACTGTCAGTCCCCGTTCTACATGACAGTAGTCAGAAACAGGCTTAGTCAACCAAGCACAGATGCTGTTCCCCACCCCACACACATGAGACAGAATCTCATGCGGCCCAGTTTGAGCTCAAATGCACTTTGTAACTAAGGACGACCTTAAATTTCTCATTCTCCTGCCTCTACTTATCAAGTTCTGGAATTACAGGTGTATGCTACCAGGCCTGACTTCTGGCTTCCACTTTTCTTTTCTCTTAGTACTTAGAAATGAACTTCTTTGATGGTGGTGGTAGTGTGCATGCGAGGTAAGTGCTCTCACACTGAGTTACTGTCCCAGTTCGAATCTTGCACTACTTAGTGAGAAGCGATATCAGCCTTCCTGGGGCTGGAGAGATGGCTCAGTGGTTAACAGCACTAGTGCGTTGCTCTTTTAAATAACCAGCATTTCTTTCCCAGCACCCACATGGGAGCTTACAACAGTCTAGTCTGTAATTCCAGCCCAAAGGGATCTGATGTCCTCTTCTGGCCCCTATGGGCAGATGGTAAACAGACATACATGCAGGCAAACACTAATGCATATAAAAAAAAAATAAAAACAAAACAAAACAAAAAACAAAACCCAAGTGCCTCCCCACCCCCCAACACTGGGGATGGAACCCTGGGTCTGGATCATGGTTGGCAAGTGCTCTACCCTCAGCCCTATTCTCATTTAAAAAAATGGGATGACTGGGCTAAGAGATGGCTCGTGATTACGATCACATACTGTTCTTCCAAGGCCCTGAGCTAGAGGCAATAGCTTTAATATGGGACCTGGTTCTCTCTTCTGGTCTCAAAGGACAATTGCACTTACATACACAAAACCCTCCTCAGACACATATGCATAAACATAATTTAAGTTCTTAAAAAAAAGAGGAGGGGGGGAAACTGGAGAAATGTTTCAGCAGTTAAGAGCATTTGCTGCTCTGGCAGAGGACCTGGGTTGCATTCCCAGAACCCACACGACATTCACAACCATCTATAACTCTAGTTCCAGGCCTTCTTCTTCTGGCCTTCAAAGGTACCAGGCATGCACACAGTGCACATACAGACATGCAGATAAAACACTCATAATGCATTAAATAAAAGTAAACTTTTTAAATGGGATCATTAAGAACTATATTTCATGTGGCTACTGTTAAGATTTATTGCAATAATGTATATAAAATAGTACTTAGTTTAAGGCCAGCCTGGGCAACTTATTGAGACCCCGTCTAAAAAACAAATAAATTTTAGAAAGTCAAAAAAAAGAGGTGAGGCACACACAAGGCCCTATGTTCAATCTGTAATACCACCACCACCACCAAAAACAACAAAAACAAAATTTTAAAAATTAAAAAAAAATAAAATAAAAACCAGGCCAAACATCAGTATATTCTTCATGTACAGAGGGGATGTGGCCACTGCTCACAGGGCAGCAGGTCTCACTCAGCACTACCGTTTCCTAGAGGAGGCGTGGGGTCCTTGTGCTCTCAGATAAGCGCTAGGGATACCAGGAGTGTTAAACACACAGGGTTGTCTCTTCATAGGGAGAGATGGATAACATGTTTTTGGCCCAGAAGGCTGGGAGCAGAGGTGGTTAATGGCCTGGTGACCTCTGCACTGTCACAGGCCACAAGGCTTTCCGACCCTTCCTAAGTTATTCTGTAGAAGCTATCTACGTGAAAGAGACCACTTGTATTTCAAGAGAGTTTTGATGCAGTCATGTCTTAAGCTTTGTTGTGCACACAGGACTGAGTTAATTAGTATCAGGAAACTTTTTCCAGATTGTGCTGTGCCTGAAACTAACTACCCAGTGTCAGACAGAGTTTGAACCAACTGTGGCTGAGTTGTGTTGAAGTAGACTTCCTTCTTGCCTCTCCTGCTGGCCATGGCGTTTTCAGAGACAACCCCCCCACACACACTCACAATTTCCAGAGCAACACATCATTTGTGAATTCCTTCCTGGCAGCCTAGCTTGTTTTTCCATATGAAAGTGGAGAGACCACCAAGTAGAATGCCCTTCCATACACCTGGGTGTCAAACCCCAAGTGCACATGCGTCATCCTGTGACAAGAAGCATTGCTGAAACATTCACCAAGGAGAAAAGTCACAGAAGGCGGAGTCAAATCAGGTTTATGGTGCTACATATCAAGAAGTCTCCCTAGCTAGGCATGGAGTTCTAACACTTTGAGGCTGAAGCAGGAGGATTGTCATGAGTTCTAGACCATGTGGTACCACATACATGGTAAGACCCTGTGTCCATATGTGTGTGTGTGTGTTGTGTGTGTGTGTCTGTTGCTTCTCAATCATTTGATGAGTAAGATTTCTTTTTAATCTTATTCTTATGAACAAGGTCTTGCTTTGTGACCTAGGCTGGCCTTGAACTTATGATTCTTCTGCCTCTGCCTTCCTAGTCTTGAGATTACAGGCCTGCAACCACAACACAGCCTATGCATAGGGTTTCTATTTATAGAGTCTAGGTTAGACACAGAAAGAAAAAAAGTCACCATGCAAAGTATTAATCTATCTTTAAATTCAATACTGCATAAACAAAAACAACTAAACAGAAGGACTACTCTAAAAACTATATTTGCCCTAATGTCTGGGAAAAACAAAGACAAAAAGACTTAAAAAAGGGAGTTGGGGTGGGTGGGAAAGACAGAGAGGGCTCAGTAGTTAGAAGTGTGTACTCTTGCTCAGGACCTGAGTTTAGCTTCTAGAAGACAGCTCACAACCACCTCTACCTCCAGCTCCTGGGATCTGCTGCACTCTTCTGGCCTCCATGGGCACTGCACTCATGTGCACAGAAACCAGACACACACATACATATACTGAAAAATAAAAACACAACTTTTTTGTTTGTTTTTTGAGACAGAGAATCTCTACATAGCCCTGACTGTCCTGGAACTCCCTGAGTAGACCAGGCTGGCCTCAAACTCACAGAAATCCTCCTGCTTCTGCTTTCCAAGTGCTAGGACTAAAGGTATGCACCACCATGCTGGGCCTGAAGTTTTTTTTTTAAAAGGATAAAAACAATTATACATAGAAACAAAAAATGTAAAATGTTAGAGCTATAAAAAAAAACTAAAATGTTTTATAATTATATCAGAAAAATAAACCTGAAAAGATTCCAAAGTCTGCAGCTTAGCCAAAAGAAATACACATGTTAACGGGGTCTGTCATGCTGCAGTCCAGCAGGGGCAGAGAAGGGTAATGGGAGAGATTTGGTAGAATACCTTGTAATGCCAGCACTGTGGAGGCTGAGGCAGGAGGACTGGGAGGACTGCCACAAGGACAAGGCTAGCCTAGGAGATAGAGTAAGTTCTAGAAGAGCCTGGGCTACAGAACGACATCCTGTCTCAGGCGCAAAGCAAAGCCTGAACTGGAAAGAGGGTCTAGGGTCAAGAATATGTGCTGCTCTTCTGAGGCCCTGAGTTTAGCAGCCGTATGAGTCGCTCACAGGGACCTGTAAATTTCACTTCAAGGGTTCCAACATCCTTTTCCGGTCTCAGAAGAGATTGCACACACATGCAAAAACCCATACATAGACATACACTCACACACACACACACACACACACACACACACACACACACACACACACATATTTACAGACAAAATTAAAATCTTAAAAAAAAAAATTACCACCCCCCTTTCCTGCCAACCAGGCAGTGGTGGTGGCACATGTCTTTAATCTCAGGAGGCAGAGGCAGGTGGATCTCTGAGTTTGAGGCCAGCCTGGTCTACACAGTGAGTTCCAGGGCAGCCAGGGCTACACACAGAGAAACCCTGTCTCAGAAAAATAATAATAATAATAAAAACAAAACCCTAAACAACAACAAAACCCCCAAAAAAGGAAGCCCGAATAAGCAAAGGTTCTCTTATGTTCATATTAAACAGCTCTCACTGAACCCACAGGAGAGGTGGCACAAGTCCATAATCCACACATTTGGAAGGTTGAGGCAGGAGAAGGCCAGCACACAGTAAGATAGGCCAGCCTGGGCTGCAAAACAAGATCTTGTCTCAAATACAAAACAACACTACAAAGAGTACTACCCAACTTTTAGGGACTAGTAAGCTGTAAATGGTATTATACAAATGAGCACACAGGATATTGTTCTCAGTGAATTTCCTGAAAGCTGAAACAATGCCTAATGCCACGTAAACAGAGACTTGGGAATGACTGGGATCGCTCAAGGGCCGTGTAAGGGGCAGTGGAAAGGAGTAAGGCAGGAGACCAATGCCCTCGACTAGAACAGTATGGCATCACCTTTAACCTTTAAATACTTCCTGGGCCTCAAGTATGGTAATGTATCTTCAAGGCAATGGGGATAAAGACTGAAAGAACAAAATTAAATCCCTTCCTTCAAGGAAACTTGAGGGGTTCTAAACAGAGGGTAAACATTGTGCCATAGATGTAGGAAGGAGCCTTTTCCCTTTGGCAGGCCACTATGCTCTCCCCACCAGCTCCGCCTGCCATATGAAATGCTCACTCCCGCCAGGCCAGCTCCACCTGCCACGTGGGATGCTCACTCCCACGTCCTCTGCCTGCCACGTGGGATGCTCACTCCCACATCCTCTGCCTGCCACATGGGATGCTCACTCCCACATCCTCTGCCTGCCATGTGGGATGCTCACTCCCACATCCTCTGCCTGCCATGTGGGATGCTCACTCCCACCTCCTCTGCCTGCCACGTGGGATGCTCACTCCCACCTCCTCTGCCTGCCACGGGGGATGCTCACCTGGGAGCTGACTGAGTAGCCAGGCTTACAGGCCTTACCTTCCTGACCAAATCCTCGACCCCAAAGGAAATGGTAACTTCAAGAAGCTAGTAATTAATTACCAAATGTAAAGAAAATTACTCAAAATACTAGAAAAGATATTGTGTAAACCAATTACATACACATCCTCATTTAACATCATGGTGTACGCTCTAATCTTAGCACTTAGAAGGCTGAGGCAAGGTTCAAAGCTAGTCTGGGCTTCTTTGCAAGTTTTTTTGGGGGAAGGGCACAATACTCGGAGACAGCTCACACATCTCACCTGTATAATAACTGTGTGTGGTTATTATGGGATCTCTGGGATCTCTGCATTAGCAGTGAGGAAACTGAAGCCTTTAGCATCCTTCCCTTTCCGGAAGTCACTGCACTAGTAAACAGCAGGCCCCGGAGTTCATCCCCTTTCTCTGCATTTCTTGCCACAAACGTTATTCTCAACCTTGCAGTAACAAGTACACACATCTTGAAAAAGCCAGCAGACAGCTCACCTCAATCTGTTCAATTTTGACTTGCTTGTATGCCTTCTTCATTTCCTTTACTCCCAGTTTCATGGCATCCACCTAAGGAAGGGTAAAAGAAAGCACAACATATTTGCTGTTTTATTTTGAAGTACCGAGGATTTGAACCAGGATCCTCATACATGCTAAAAAACCATTCTGCCATTGTGTTACATCCCCAGCCCTAAAAATACACTGTTTTGAGAAGTCATGTTTGTGCTGGAGAGGTGGCTCAGTCATGACAAGCATTTGTTGCTCTTGCAGAGGACCTGGGTTTGATCCCAGCATCCACATGCTCACCACCATCTCCAACTCCAGCTCCAGGGGCTCTGATGCTCTCTTCTGACTTCTCTGACACTAGGCACACAAGGCACTCAACAAACATGCAGGAAAAGCATATAAACACATAGTCAAGTTTACTAAACATCTTTTAAAAACCATGGGAAAGTGTATGAGATTTAAAAATTAAAATAGAGCCAAGAGGAGGTGGCACATGCCTTTAACCCCAGCACTTGGGAGACAGAGCCAGGCATGTCTCTGAGTTTGAGGCCATCCTATCTACAGAGCGAGTTCCAGGACAGCCAAAGACACGCAGAAAAACCCTGTCTCAAAAACCAAACCAAACAAACAAATTAAAATGGGAAAAGTGCTTTGGGCGTACCGTGGTCCTGGTGTCCTTCAGAGACTGGATGGTGTAGTTAGCCTGCTCCATGTTAAAGGACTGCTGGGCAAGGTTGTCTCGCTGCTGCTCATACCTTCGTGGAGACGGTGAGAATTAGAAACGGGAGACAGACAGATCCTTAGGAAGGAAGACCCTCAAACTAAATACGGGAATTTTCTCAAACAAACCAAAAACTAAAACCAAAACCATTTAAAAACTACCCACTCTAATAAAACCCCTCCAAATCTTTTTCCTTTGAATGTATATGAATTTTAACTATTCCCACTTAACAACATAGTATTTGTTTGTTTCTTTTTTCTATTTCTTGAAAAAGGATCTTGTAATCCAGGTCAGCCTCAGACTTGTAGTGACCCTCCTGCTCAGCTCCCCAAATCCTGGTAAAGCAGGTGTCTGCCACTGCTCCTGTCTGCACTGTATCTTCTTACATCTTATTCATAGTTTTCTAATTATTTCCCAAGATGAATTCTCAGAAGTGGAACTCTTGGGGCAAAAGGGGAGATTGTTTTTTAAGGTTTTTCATACATATAGCTATATGTTTTTCAGGTAGACTCAAAGTGTACTTAAGGACACTTTAATAATCCTGTATTCATAATTAGGCTATACATCTGACTTAATACAAATTGGATGTCTGATACTAGAAATACTGATACTTTAAATGTCTGATACTCTTTAAAGTTTTCTATCCAATTATAATATTATGTCAAAGACTTATTTTTTTTTAAAGTTTTAACTCTTTTTAATATTTATTTATCATGTATACAGTATTCTATCTGTGTGTATGCCTGCAGGACAGAAGAAGGCACCAGACCCCATTACAGATGGTCGTGAGCCACCATGTGGTTGCTGGGAATTGAACTCAGGACCTCTGGAAGAGCAGTCAGTGCTCTTAACCTCTGAGCCATCTCTCCAGCCCTATGTCAAAGACTTATGTCACCATGATTTTTTTCTTCTTCAAGACAGGATTTCTCTGTGTAGCCCTGGCTGTCCTGGATTTCGCTCTTTAGAGCAGGCTGGCCTCAAACTCAAGAGATCCGCCTGCCTCTGCTTCCCAAGTGCTGGGATTAAAGGCATGTGCCACTACGCCCAATGACATAATAAAAATTATGTCACCATGATTTTTACACAACATTTGGAAACCATTTAACTAACAGAAGAAAAATAGGTAATTCATGATCCAGGCAAGCAGCAGATGACTCCATTAAGTTAGGCAGGGTGGCACATGGTTCTAATCCCAGGACTGGGAAGCTGAGTCAGGGGAGTAGAGCTGGAAGCCAGTCTTGGCACATAACAAGACCCTATCTCTAAAAATAGAAACAGGAAAAAAAGTATGGTTTGAAGTGGAAAAGAATAGTTTATATAGAAGACACATTATAATTTCAGTTTCCTATGAATCTAGGTAAATTTTCTTTACATCTGTTTGTTTGATATATTTTCCAACTTTCTGCAATAAA
The DNA here is from genome assembly GCF_014885135.2 of Alexandromys fortis. Taxonomy (NCBI): domain Eukaryota; kingdom Metazoa; phylum Chordata; class Mammalia; order Rodentia; family Cricetidae; genus Alexandromys; species Alexandromys fortis. The sequence goes on from NW_026067972.1 coordinate 7,748,708, forward strand.
TCTATATTACCCCCCCATTTTTTTTAAAAAAAAGGGGGGGTTTATTTTTTATTTTTTTGAAGCAGGAACTCATATAGCCCAGGATGGTCTAGAATTTACTAGCCAAGGGTAGCTCTGAACCTCTGATATTTTTGTCTTCACACCCAAGCACTAGGTTTACAGGTGCATGCCACCATGCTCAGTTTATTTATTTACTTAATTTTAGATAGGGTTGTATGTAGCCAAGGCCAGCCTTGGTTTCTCTATGAAGCCAAGGCTCATAGGTTCCTGGTCCTTCTTCCCCTACCTCCTAAGTGCTAGGATTATAGGCCTATGCCATAGAAGACAAACTGTATTTCTTCTATAAGAAAAACAAAATAGTTTAAAACCAATTGCCACTAAAAAGGTAATAGTTGCAACACATCTTGGCCATTGTAGGCATTATTAGCTTTTTCTGATGTGTTTTAATATAAAAAAAAAATGAAAGACAGCATCCGATATGTTACAAAGTCATTTCAAAGTTGGAACAGAGTTGTCGACAATTTTTCTGGTTTCCTACAAGCTGAGTATGCTCTGCTTCTACAGCTCCCCAGATGACCTCACAGGCTGAGCAGTCCTCGGGGGAACACCAGATATTAACTGGGTTTTGCACAAACACCGGGACACAGTAACTGAAAACCAATTGTGAGCCTGTACATTTGTCCTGCCGCAAGAGAGCACATACTTAGCACCCTAACTTTACAAACAAAACCTAGAAGACCATACTAACTAAACAACGGGAAAGCCAAGCCATATGGACCTGGCCAGCCATAGTCAGAGTCGCTAGCACCACATGGCTACCTAAGCTTAAGTTAGTAACATTAAACAATGGAAGATTATGGAGATTTGCAATGAAATCAAGAATATTTAGAAAATGATATGAAAGCAGCAAAGAATGAAGACCTTTTTGCTTTTGGCTTAAACTGTTCTTAGAAAAGAAATGGTGCATAGGACTTACATCCGCTTTTGCTTTAAAACCCTCAGGGCTTTCTGTTTGACCATGTTCTGAGGAGAAAAACAGATTTAATAAAAACGGGGAACACATATGGCAAAAGAAATCTCCCAATGCTCAAACTCGTGTGCCTATTTGCTTTCTTCTTCAAAAGGGCAGACATAAAGGTTCCTTATCTACTCTTCCCCTAAGCACAGGTAACTCTAATGTCTAGTTAGTAAGCCTCGGCACCCTTTGCACCACACACCTCAGTGTCCCTTTTCCTGATGCACCCACTGCCAGCCCCAACTGTGCCCACTGTGTCTCTTCAGTCACAATTTAAACACAACGTTCAACCTCTACCATGTCCTTATGTTAGAGACAGCTTACAAGAACCTTGAAATCTCTCCCTTCTAGAAGCTGAGAACCTCTACACAAATTCCATTTCCTCTTTCTGTTGGTTCTTCATGCAAATTTACCAAACACTACTATATTCTAGGCATAATGCCATGTAGGTGACTTGTTATTTAATCCTCACACTACAACGGATGTGCTATTTTCATTTCACAGATGAGAAAATTGAGGCTGGTTCATACTGTTAATAAGTTATTAAGCTGAAAAAAAAAACAAACCCAAGATAGCTATATATGTCCATAGTCTATTAAACAGCGATAGTATTAGAACACTGGTCCTACAAGCTAATTCTGTACTTTTTCCTGGCCTGCCATTGTATTATATCTATCCCAGTCTGAGCAGCCTGACCACACCCAAATTCTGAGTACAAGCAAGCCCTCGTCTCCAGAGATCTATTAGAACACATCAATTCCCATTATCATTAAATAAAGACCAGCATCTTCTATCTACCACATTAAAACCAGCCTCCTCTTGTATCTGGCTGTACTCCCTTTCCTGAAGAGTATATATCCGTACGTGTATACACACCACGCTGTATTTTTCTGCATCCTCCCACCACTGCCCCACACAGTACTTTACAGCAGACAACATTACCTTGGCAGGACCCTCTCTCATCTTCTTCATTTGGTCCTTATATTTCACTAGCTCAGCATCCAACCGGGAAATCTTTTTGTCAATGGATTCTGCCCTGCTATCCACCTTGGAGGAAAATGTCAAATGTAGTGGTAATTATTATAATATATTTACACCGGAAGGGGCAGGAGGAGAGCGAGGAATATGGATGAAGAAGAGAAAACAAAGGAAGGATATAGCAAAGAGTGGAAAACAGTGGTTTACTGAAGGATGGGGAATACCAGCCAGAATAATCGGAAGAGGCTTTCATCAACTCTCTCCCACCTCCCAGATTCTCCCGCGAGAAAATAATTTGGGTTGGTTGAGTTTTCCCAAGTGGGAGACTCGTCAGTTTGGGGACTCAACATGAAGGTGTATGGAATGAGCCAGTGGTCACAGGGTACGATGAGATCTAATGCCATTTCCGAAATCAGGTTTAATCTGGAGGGGCCAAGGTTCATAATTTTGTGCTACTCAGATCCATGACTAAGGTATAGATAGATATGTCTGACCGGGGTGAGGAAAGAGGAATGAGAAAAGGATTGGTAAGAGACCAGGTTGGACGAAGTGGGTGTATGAACCAGGAAGGGCAGGTTGGAATTTGAGGACCAAAGCGAGAAAGAAGGGATGGGGCGCAGGGGGCTTCAGAAAGGGCTTTAAGTGCAGTAAGGGCGAGGCAGTGATGAAGTGTCAGAGTCTCTGGTTTGTGGGGTCAGGAATGACCTGGAAAACAGGAATGAAAGGGATGGGGATGGAGAAGACAGGTTTAATGGGCCCGAACCAGGAATGGGGTGGAGTAGGAATTCGGTACGGGCCGGTCGGAGTTGAGTCTAGGTATACAAAGTCAAATGCTCACTGTCCCAATGCAGTCAGTCAGGCTAGGCGGCGGAGCCTTAGGTTTCGCTTTTCCGAAGAATCGGTTCATCTTGGCTGGCGGCGAAGAAACCCAAACACTGGAGGAAAACCAGAAACGGAAGCGTATTCGCTCCGGTTTCAGTTTCCGGCCCCCCCCCCCTCCAAGCGCAAGCGCAGAGGGCTCGCTGGAATTTCCCAATCCTTTTTCCGGGTTTCAGCTCCTCCTGCCAGAGAAGGAGCGTAGAGCTCTGGGAGAGGCGGAAAGACTTCTGGGGGTGGGACTTGGGGGAGGAATAGGGGCGGTGCCTCGGCCAAGTGGGTGTGGCTTAGACGCAGCTGGGCGGATAGGGCGGGGCCCGGGAGCGGGGGTCAGTTCCGAGGGCGTGGCGAGCAGATGGGGTGGGGCCGGTGAGTAGTAGGGCGGGGTTGCAAGGCTGCGCCGTCGACGGCCACCGCGGGGCGGTGGACAAACGCGGGCCTGGCGGATCGCAGCAGCCCTCGGAGACCGCGAGGGGACCGGGAGCCGCTGGGACCCCGGCTGCGCGCCCCTCGGCCCGGCCGGGAGTCGCGCCAGTCGGAGCCCCTGGCCGAGCGCGGCTCGCCTCCCTCTCAGCGTTCCTCTGTCCGCAGTGCAGCCAGCGGGTATGACCGATCCACCAGGGGCGCCGCCGCCGCCGGCGCTTGCATGCCGCGGATGAAGAAGAAAGTCCGTCCCCGCTCTGCTCAAAGCGAGAAGGCGGCTCATTGCAGGGAGTTGATCAGGGGTAAGAAAACGACCCGTAGCAAGAAAGGGACCGGGACCAAGGAGGTGACCCCGTTAGAGGAAGTGATCACGATCGACGAGGCGACCCAGACCGAAGAGGTGGCCGTGGCCGAAGAGGTGACCCAGACCGAGAGCATGGCCCAGATTGAGGAGATGGTCCAGACCGAGGAAATGGAAACAACTGGAGTTAGCGTGACCGTCACCCACAGTGAGTACCAGGATGGGCTCCGTAGGTAGAGTTGGGATCTGTGAATTTGGCCACCTGTAGCCAAGCATGGGCTCTTGGCTATGTTCGTGTGGTTTGTTTTTGCCTGGGTCTGGTGTCAGGACATCATTCCGTGTGGCCAGTTTGTTTTGTGCCTGGACATTTGTTAGACCCTCTATTTTGGAAGCGTAGTTGAGTGTGTGCCGTCAGTAATAAACTCTCAGCCTTGTATTTGGCCATCTTGTGTGTGGAACTCTTGTGGTTCTGGACATCTACCAGTATGAAGTCTGAACTTACTTTTTCGGGCTGTTCATTACTTGCCGAGTACTTTCTGTATTGAATGTCACAGAACCGCAGGTTCAGTGGGCGGTGGGTCCAAGAATTACTCTCTGGACACCTGGTGAAATTAAAACAGAACCAATCACTGGAAAGTACACGAGAAAGCTGGATCTGTGAGATTTCCTTAGAACCAGGCAGTTAGGAAAGAACCATATACTTTGCCATCTGGAAACCATAATTCTGTGTCCAGCAGCTTTGAGTGACCTTGAGATGGACGTCTCTTTTTTAAAGGCCTCTGATTTCTGGTCTGTGAAGCACAGATGGGAACTAGGGCTCCTTCTGACCCTGGATCAATTGGGAAAATAGTTTAATAAGCTGGACCTAGACTCCACCTACTTAGGAAAGAATCGGCACCTGTGTTTTTTAAAAAATGGATTTATTCGTTTGTCTTTACTAAGCACTAATTATGGTGTACTTAGGTGTGCCCAGTAAGAAAGACGTAGAGGACAGCAGCCCCTTGCGGGTAAATCAGGGGAGACAATAGGGAGTCGGGCCACAGGATGCAGGCAGCTGTGATGGGAAGTGTGGACTTTGGAATCAACTAGATCTAAGGGCTGATTCTGCTCTGCCAGCTGAAGGTTTCCCCCAAGGAGGTCTCTATTAGACTGATAGCGGCAGTATGGTGCTGTCCTGGGGTTTTAAGATAGGGCATGCAACAAGTCTTGGATAATTGTATATGTGTAATTGCATACAATTGCATGCAAGTGTGACTCTAGCTGGGGCCAGAGCTCAGTGGTAGAGCCCTTCCCAGCAAGCTCAAGGCACTGAATTCCATCCTCAGCCCCATAAGACAGCATCAGCTTGCTTTTCGATTTACGTGAAGGCGTTGTCTTCATTGAATGCTTTTCTTTCCCTCCAGGCAATGAGAGGTATGACCTTCTTGTTACCCCACAGCAAGGTAGTAGTGAACCATGTGTGCAAGACCTAGCTCAGCTTGTGGAAGAGGCCACGGGGGTTCCACTGCCTTTTCAGAAGCTCATATTTAAGGGTAGGTGCTTCTCATTTGTTTCTGAGTACTTATGGCCAAAGGACAGATTTCATTTTATTTGTTTGTTTGTTTATTTTAGTTTTCTGAGATAGGGCTTCTCTGTGTAGTCCTGGCTGTCCTGGACCTCACTCTGTAGACCAGGCTGGCCTCGATTGAATTCAGAGATCCGCCTGCCTCTGCCTCCTGAGTGCTGGGATTAAAGGCATGTGCCACCACCACCCTGTAAGGACAGATTTTAAGTTGCTTAGTCCTACCTACTGGTGACTTTCAGTTTTCTGTGTGTGAATGTGTGCATGGGTGTTTTGCCTGACATACATGTCTGTGTACCACATTTGTGCAGTGCCCACGAAGGCCAGGAGACGGTGTCAGCTTCTCTGGAACTGGAGTTATAGATGGTTGTGAGCTACCATGTGGGTGCTGGGACCTGAACCCTGATGTTCTGTAAGAGCAGCAAATGCTCTTAACCACTGAGCTATCTCTCTAGCCCCATCTTTCAGTTTTCAAAGCAGAACCATTTTCTTTCTTTCATTCATTTACCAGGTATTTATTAAGGACCTGTTCTAACTAGACATTGCAAACATCTAGATGAGTATCAGGTTTGGGGTAACATGATGACAGATGTTAACCTTTTTTGAGGAAACACGGACAGCCTTCCCCATTATATGTTCTGCACGATTGTATTGAAGTTACTACTAAGTAAAGTCACCTCAGTTGCCTAATATCTGATTTGTTAGTATGACAGCAGATAGTGTTCTTGCCAGTACTTGACATAGTGCTGATTAGAGAGGCTTTGAACAAACTGAATAAGAGCCTGGATGGGCAGGGTGTGTTGATGATGCTGGTGCTGATTTCTGAGGCACTAGCTCCTCCCCACCCCTCCTATCCTCGGCCTCCCCACTCCCATGGAACTCATTATTCTAGTACATGATAGGGCCAGATTTATCTCATTAGGTTTCGGTCATTGTAAAGAATTTAATAATGAACATTATGGCAAGGGCGTAACTTTAGAGTACAGTAATAGGAAGCATTTTATATATATTTCATAGCATAGATCTTACTCCTTTTTCTTGGTGGGAAAGTGATAGATTCCTAGAGCCCAAGCCATCTCGGAACTGGTTATGAATGGCCATGCCCCATGTCTTTTGCTTTTTAAATAATTTAATTTTTTGAATTAGAAAGACAATAGAAACGTATCTTTCAAATTTGAGTATGGTAGCACACACCTATAACCCTAGTACTCTGGAGACACAGGCCAACTCCATGTCAACCTGGGTAATAAGTCAGACTCTGCCAGAGAGAAAGGGGAGGAGGGAGAGAAACAGAGAATGGCAAGAGGTCAAGTTTCAAAACAGAAAGCATAAAGAAGAAATGTTCTCGTGGATAACACTACTTGTTAATTTTTAAAACTGTTTTTATTGAGCTATATATTTTTCTCTGCTCTCCTCTCTTCTTCCTCCTTCCTTCTTCCCTCTTCCTTCTTCCCCCCTTCCCTTCTACCATCTCCCATAATCCCCATGTTCCCAATTTACTCAGGAGATCTTACCTTTTTCTACTTCCCCTGTAGTTTAGATCCATGTCCTCTTTGTTGTCTAGGTTCTCTGGTATTGTGAATTGTAGGCTTTTTTGTTGTTTGTTTTGATTTATGTCTAAAAGTCACTTATGAGTGAGTACATATTATATTTGTCTTTCTGGGTCTTCTCAATTTTTTTAAATGATATTGTGGCTTAATCAAACATACTAGGCAAGTACCAAACCACTAAGACCTATCCTCAGCCCATGTATTTTACATTCTCTTTTTATAATATTGAGTTTACCTGCATTCATTGAAATATCCTGAGAAGAAAAGAGCTTTTTTTTAAGATTTATTTATTAATTATGTATACAGCATCTGTCTACATGTATCCCTGCAGGCAAGAAGAGGGCACCAGATCTTATTATAGATAGTTGTAAGCCACCATGTGGTTTCTGGGAATTGAACTCAGGACCTCTGGAAGGACAGTCATTGTTCTTAACCCATGAACCATCTTTCATCCCCGAAAAGAGCTTTCATGACTATAAAATCTTTTATTTTACAGAAGTGATCTCTTGGGGCTGGAGAGATGGAAACTGTAGCCATATGCACATACCAACATATGCACACAGATACACATTATTAAAAATAAAATAAATCCCCAGAGGTGGTGGTGTATGTCTTTAATCCCAGCACTCGGGAGGCAGAGACAAGAGGATCTCTGTGAGTCTCAGGCCCGCCTGGTCTACAAAGCAAGTACTAGAACAGCCAAAGCTGTTACATAGAGAAACCTTATCTTTAAAAAAAGCAAATAAATAAAGATAAATCTTAAAACCTTTAGGAACTGGAGAGATGGCTCTGCAATTAAGAGCACTGGCTCCTCTTCTGAAGAACCCAGGTTCAATTCCCAGCATCTACATGGAGGCTCTAAACTGGTCAATAACTCCAGTTCCAGGGGATTCCAGTTCCATTGGCACCAGCCACACATATAATGTACAAGCATACATTCAGGCAAAATACCTCTATACATAAAATAATAATAAAATTTTTTAAAGAACTATATCTATTATATGGATTATATTAATACTTTGTCCCTGAATATTATTTTTAATAGTTGTTATATAAATATATTTCCAGTTATTTGTTTAGGATAAATATCAAGAAATGACATTATTAGATAAAGACATTTAAAAAGAATTCCAATTTATCTTTTTATTGTTAGCAAACATGAAGCTTTTTGTTGGTTTGGTTGGTTTTGTTCTTTTTTTTTTAAAATATCTTTTTATTTAGTATGTATACAGTATTTTGACTGTGTGTATACCTGCAGGCCAGAAGAGGGCACCAGACCCCATTACAGATGGTTGTGAGACACCAAGTAGTTGCTGGGAAATTGAACTCAGGACCTTCTGAAGAACAGGCAATGCTCTTAACCTCTGAGCCATCTCTCCAACCCTGGTTTTGGTTCTTGAGACAGGGTTTCATTATGTAGTCTGTGCTGGCCTGGAACGTGGTCTTGGTCTACAGCCCGTCCTAGGCTTGAGCTCACAGACATCTGCTTGCCTCTGCCTCCTGAGTGCTCTGAGTAGGTTTCCTGGGTCCTCTAGAAGAGCAACCACCGCTCTTAACCATTGCACCGTCTCTCAGGCCCCCTTTTAGGTTAGATTTGTATTTCTGTTTTTAAATAACAATAGTTTTATGATTTACTCATACTCACTTCCTTGCCCGTGTTTTGCCCCCTCCTCCATTTGAGTCCATACAGGGCCTGCCCTGGATGAGGCAGACCTACCAGGGGTTACACCTCAAAGAAAACTGACTCTTTCCTGCAGCTATTCAATGTCAGTAGCGCCACTGCTAGTGGTGGGGCTCCAATCCCACCTCTTTCTCATGTACATTAGCCAAAGTCTAGTTTTAGTGTTGTACAGATGATACAATTTGGCATGCCTTTGCTTTTCTCAGGAAAATCTCTGAAAGAAATGGAGACACCATTGTCAGCACTTGGAATACAAAATGGTTGCCGAGTCATGCTAATTGGGGAAAAGGTAAATTGCTTTTTTCATCAAAATTTTAAATCGAATGACTAAAGAACCATACATGATTCTGTATAGAAGACCAAATTGGCCGGGTGCTGGTGACGCTCACCTTTATCCAGCACTTGAGAGGAAGAGGAAGCGAACTTCTGCGTTTGAGACCAGCCTGGTCTACATACCGAGTTCAGAACAGCCAGCGCTCCACAGAGCAGCTCTGTCTTGAAAAAAAAAAAAAAAGAGACCAAATTGGTTACCCAGGTTCAGCATTGGTGACGTCCCCCTTGAGTGAGGTCTGGTGAGATTACCAGTTTGGTAGGTGCAGTATCTGTGCTTTTCTACTCTGGCAATTAGGCTTCTGCTACCTCGATGTAGTTAAAATGTGCCAGGGGCAGGCTGTACTTAGAATTTTCAGGAGAGCTTTTGTTAGAGCTGTAGACACTACGTGGAAGAACTCTTGCTCGGGTCTTAGGAGCTGCCTTCCATTCTACAAGAAGAAAATGCTCTCTGAGTGGAACGGTTCAGACTGAAGACCTGAGGGGCAAGAGAGCGTTGGTGACAGGTGAGGGCTGTGGCCCTGCCCTGCCGGGATGGGCACTGTGCCCACCCTGCATTGTGACACAGTAGCACCTGGGGGACTGGGCTTGAGATTTGGCCGTGGAGAAGAATGAACAGTGTAGGGGAGTGTAAGAAAGCAGGCAGCTGCTGGCCCTGGCTGCCAGCTGCGGGTGAGAGGAAAGAGAAGAGTCTGTGAGAACAGTGTGGGCAGCAGGCAGTACCCATGGTCAGTTTGAGGAAGCTGTAGTAGTTTCAGCTGGAGCTGGCTAAGAGCTGGGAGCCACATCTGGATTCTAGTACGTTCCACCTTTGGGCACTTCACTGCAGCGGTTGGTTCAGTCCTCCTCAGAGAATGGCTTAGCGCAGTGGTGGTCAGATGTTCTTCTCACAGAGGCAGCTAGTCTTTGCCTCTAGTCTTTACTGACCTCGTTTTTATTCTTCACGTTAGAGCAATCCAGAGGAAGAAGTTGAGTTAAAGAAGTTGAAAGATTTGGAGGTATCTGTAGAGAAGACAGCTTACCACTTGGAAGATTTGAACAAAGAACTTTTTGGCATCCAACAGGTGACTTAGCCATTTCAATTCTAATTTAGTGGTATGATATTATTACCTAGTAGGCTTTTTAAAAAACCATTTATTTAATTTTAAGATTATGTATGTATGTGTGAGAGTATGTGCATGGGAGTCCTGGTGGCCAGGGAGGCCAGGGCCTCCAATTCTCCCAGAGCTGGAGCTACATGAAGTTGTGAGCCTCCATGTGGATGCTAGGAGCACAACTCAGGTCTTAATTACTGAGCCATCTCCCCTGTCCTGTTTTGTCCTTTGATTATAAAATTAATTTGTGCTGGGCAGTGACAACCAGGTCTTTAATCCCAGCACTCAAAAGACAAAGGCAGGCAGATCTCTGAGTTCAAGGCCACACTGGTCTACAGAGTGAGTTCCAGGATGGCCAGAGCTACACAGAGAAATCCTGTCTCTAAAACCAAATAATAAAATAATAATAATAATTTGTGGTACTTATACAAGAGTTTTAAATGTATGTACACTCCCTAAATGTAGGCCCATCACTCCCTAAACTCCGTGCCCTTACTGATCTTCTTGTGTGTAAATATGTACCTTGTGATCCAGAGATACTGTTGTTCTGAAAAATATTTTTATCTTATTATCAAAAATTTCAATATGATGTACATTTGGTAAATTGTTCTTTTATTGACTAAAAAGTTAACATTTTCTGGTGTCATTGAAAATGGTCATATTTTGTTGCATACCATGTTTTTTCTAGGCTAGTTTCTATTCTTTGTTGTTTTACCTAATAATTTTTTTCTGTTACATATGATGCTTCTTTGAATACCCTTAGACATGAATTTTTTTTTGAACAATTGTGATTGCTTTTAATAATGTAGGTGGAGGTTGCCTGTTTGTTTCCCAGCATCCCAGACCCAAAATAATCACACAGAAACTGTATTAATTAAAATACTGCTTGGTTTGTTAGCTTATGCATGTTTCTAGCTAGCTCGTAATCTTAAATTAACCCATCTCGATTAATCTGCACTTCACTACAAGGTCATGGCCTTTGGGCAAGGTTCTGGCAGGCTCTGGCTGGCATCTTTTTCCTTGGTGTCTCCCTGACTCCACCTACTTTTTCCCAGCATTTAGTTTAGTGTTTCTGCCTACCTCTGTTCTCCCTGCCATAGGCCAAAGCAGCTTTATTCATTAACCAATAAAAGCAGCACAGGTACAGAAGGAGTTCCCACTGAGTTTGGATTTCTGAGTAATTTTGAACTTCTTGCTGTGTGTTGTAAAATATGCATTTGTCACTGCTTTGATAGCCATCCTCAGAAATTCCTGCTCAGCCATCAGTTAGCGGATCATTAGTCTTAGAGATGTGAATGAATAGCAAGCAAGGTGGTTTAATAAGAAGAGTGCTGCTTGAGCCAGGTGTGGTTTTGCATACCTGTAATCCCAGCTCTTCTGAGGTGGAGGAATCAGCAGCTCAAGGGCAGCATTGACTAAGCAGTGAGTTGGAAACCACCCTGTCTCAAAACAGAACTAAAATAAATGTAGCCATCCTCTGTTATCACACGGACCTGTCTGTGTAGGCAGCAGGAAGAGAGAGGCACTGGGCCTGGCTTGAGCATTTGAACATCCAAAGCCAGTGACATACTTCCTCCCACAAGGCTATACTTACTCTAACAAGGTCACACCTCTTAGTCCTTGTCAAGTAGTGCCACTCCCTCAAGATTGAGCATCCAAATATATGAGCTGAGGGTGCCCATTCCTGTTCAAACCACCAAACAGAGAGTATTTGACAAAGACACCTCATTCCGACCTTCGATGTCCACATGTGCTCTGATGTCTGCCTCTTTTTTTTTTTTAAAAAAAAGATTTATTTATTATATATACAGTGTTCTGTCTGTCTGTATGCTTGCTAGCCAGAAGAGGGCACCAGATCTCATTACAGATGGCTGTGAGCCACCATGTGGGTGCTGGGAATTGAACTCAGGACCTCTGGAAGAACAGTCAATGCTCTTAACCTCTAAGCCATCTCTCCAGCCCTAATGTCTGCCTCTTAAGTGCACGTGTACCTTTGTGACCAAAGGCTATACTCTAGTTAGGCCTTAGAGGCATTCAGAGCCCAGTGGACCACATGAGAAACAGTAGCCTATAGCCTGCTAGGATTCTTAGACTGGCCAAGGTCAGCATTTCTAATTGTCAAAAGGGATTCATTCAGCCTGGCTTATTAGAGCAGAGGTAAACTCTGGGTCACTTCATCAGTATAGTGGCATGGCTTTCCACAACTCTCAAGAAACACTTACGGTAACGCCCTTTTCCTTCACAGGGTTTTCTGGCTAAGGAATTGCAAGCAGAGGCTCTCTGCAAACTTGATAGGAAAGTAAAGGCCACAATTGAGCAGTTCATGAAGATCTTGGAAGAGATTGACACAATGGTAAGTAATACTCAGCTTAGAGATGCTATTTATTTATTTATTTATTATGTATACAGCATTCCTTCCATGTGTGCCTGCAGGCCAGAAGAGGGCACCAGATTTTATTATAGATGGCTATGAGCCACCATGTGGTTGCTGGGAATTAAACTCAGGACCTCTGGAAGAGCAGCCAGTACTCTTAACCACTGAGCCATCTCTCCAGCCCGAGATGCTGGCTCTTAATGATAGTATTTCCGTCCATTTCGCTCTGCCAGCATAGCACTTCTGTTGTTACTTGGGATGCGAGCATCTACTAATGTGTGCCAGATACTGTATGTCCTAGTTAGCTTTAGCTGTCAGCACTGCCTAGAGGTCCCTAAGAAGTGCCTCTCCATTGATGGTACCCAGATTAGGGTGGCCTATGGGCACATGGAGGGGATGAGGTTGTTTTGGTAATTGAAATAGCCCATTATGGGTTGCATCACCCTAGATAGCTGGTCCTGGACTAGGTAAGAAAGCTAGCTCTGAGGTAGAGAGACGGTTCAGTGGTTAATACTACTGGTTACTCTTCTAGAGGACCTGGGTTTGATTCCCAGAACCTACGTAGTGGCTCACAACCATCTTTAACTCTAATTCCAGGGGATCTATGTCATCTCTGGCCTCCTCAGGTATCAGGCATGCATATGGTGCAGATAGACATGTAGACAAAACATCCATTAAAATTAAAAGAAATAAACCTTAGAAAGAAAGCTAAGTGTGAGCCAGCAAGCAACGTTCCTCCATGGTTTTTGCCATGGTTTCATTGATAACGACTGTGTGACCTGGTAGTCTAAGCCAAACAAACTCTTTCCTCCCCCAGTTGATCAGAGTGTTTCATCACGCAGCAGGGAGGAGACTAGGATGGTATGCTAGGTTCTGGGTGAATATATGGAATTTCTGTTCTGACCTGGGCATCCACAGCCCACCAACACAGGGCTTTGGTAATATAGATGAGAAACGTGTGTGTGTGTGTGTGTGTGTGTGGTTGTGGACCGGAACCCAAGAATTTTATAATCTTGTGGTTAAGGAAACATGGGTCTTTGTTTTTCTAAACCTCAGGTTGTGATGTCATTGAGCTTGTTTCTTCTACAGGCTTCAACCATAGCCAGATCTTGGGGGGCTGTTGAATCACTGACTCAAGCTTTCTTTAACAGATTAATGTAAGGGTATCTCTAGCTTGATGCTGTATTCTTGAGAGTGAATTCCTCTGGGCTTGGAGTTCTGTTGTGACAGAGGGGTTAAAAAGAACAAAACAGCCAGGCGACGGTGGTGCACACCTTCAATCCTAGTACTTGAGAGGCAGGCAGATCTCTGTGAGTTTGAGGCCAGCTTGGTCTACAGAGTGAGTTCCAGGACAGCCAGGGATATACAGAGAAACCTAGTTTCAAAAAACCAGCCAAACAAACAAGCAAATAAGCAAACCCCAAAACAATAGAAGGTACTTTTCCTGGCATAATAGTGTCTGTATGTAGGAAACAGTGAAGAAACAAAATCTGTGTTTCAGATCAGGTTACAGCCCAGCCATTGCAATCAAGGGAGGGACCATTCATAGGAACGAGAGCCATGAGAGGAACCTCATAGGAAGCACAATGGGAGAGGTGATGCCTGAAAGTGCACATCTTACTTATATTGGGGACCTGTTGGGTGTGTTCTCTCTTGTCACTGCCATTACAGATGTCAGTTGTGAACTGTTTCTTCCATAGGTCCTACCAGAAAATTTTAAAGACAGCAGGCTAAAAAGGAAGAATTTGGTAAAAAAGGTTCAGGTGAGTTATATGGTAATACATGAGAGGCTGTAATATATTTAGTGTGTTGGTATGTGTGTTTATCTGCTCAAAACAGGGAAGTGTAGAACCGTGGTTAGGAGGCATGGTCTGGCCAGTTGGTGGTGGCACCTGCCTTTAATCCCAGCACTAATGAGGCAGAGGCAGGAGGATCTCTGTGAGTTCCAGGCCAGCCTGCTCTACAGAACTAGTTCCATATCAGCTAGGGCTGTTAAACAGAGAAACCCTGTCTCAAAAAATGAACTAAGAGGCATGGTCTGTTGTTACTGTTTATTTATTAGCATGAACCCGAAATGGGGATTCTTGTCCCTGTGTATTTGATTTAATCAGTTTGGGCATCTGATCAACAACAGGCCTCTCAGATGACTGAATAGAGAGCCTCATATGGGCAGTGGTTGGCTTGTCCTCGGAAGGCCTGGAATTTCACTGCCTGTGTCTGTCTCATAGGTGTTCCTAGCTGAGTGCGACACGGTGGAGCAATACATCTGCCAAGAGACAGAGCGGCTGCAGTCTACGAACTTGGCGCTCGCTGAATGAAGTGTGGGAGAGAGTGACTGTACTGGCCTGAAAAGCAGCTTCACGGCTCAGTCCTCTATGGAACAGAAGCCGCTTGTTCCTCCAGCACTGCCAGAGGCAACTGGCTAAATGTCAATTTCCCTACTCCTCCATCGGTTCTCAATGAAGAAGCACTATCTCTGCAACTCTGAAGTAGAGCTCCTGTGTTCTCCTTCTGGCTCTGTGTGGTTGTGCTGTCCAGCAGTTCCCTTTGTAGGAGAGGGGCCTTCCTACCCAGTGGTTACTGGCTCTCGACATTCAGGAACTTTCTGGGCTGGGCAGAGCTCTAGTTCATCTGGAGCTAGTTCCAGGTTTGTAGGGCCCCCTAGTCTTCAGATTCGTGACCTTGTGATCTCAGTCCAGAATCACCAGGTAGTTGCTCCCAGGTAGAAGTGACGGATAGAAGTTTGGCACGTGGACAATCCCCAGAGTGCCCTATTGTCCTGTTGAGACTGATTTCAGAACATCTGACTGGACTGTGGATTTAAAGACCTTGTCCTCATCCTCCCCTGCTCCTCCCCAGCCACAGTCATTATAATTATTATTATTTTATTAATATTTGAGACAGGAACTCACTGGGTATTTCTAGCTATCCTGAAATTCACTATGTAAACTGGAGATCGCCTGCTTCTGCCTCTCAAGTACTGGGGTTAAAGGCATGCACCACTATGTCTACATTCAAGGTGCTATTTTGGGATGGGACCTGTGGTTAATATGTGGATAACCTTGCCCCCAAACAAGTCTCCAGACTGATGGGAACCCAGTGCCAACTGAGTCTCTGCCTGAAATAGTTCAAAACCATGGCTCAGGAAGGCAAAGATAGTGGTTTGAGTGTGAGAAGTGGGGGCGAAGCCAGCTGGCAGCTTCCGTTAGCCATACCCTCTGAGCTCCAGGTTTCACTGAGACTGTTCCTGTTGAGTCCTGGACTTCCCCTTCCATTGTTTGTTTTTTAATATTTTTACATTATTTCTATCTTGTACAGTTGAGTGTTTTGCCTGCATGAATGCCTGTGTACTGTGTGCATGCAGTGCCCATGGAGGCCCAAAGAGGATGTCGTAGCTCCTTGGAACTGGAGCTAGAGAGAGTTACAAGCTGTCATGTGGGGAGAGAGTTACAAGCTGTCATGTGGGTGCTGGCTCTTCTAGAATGGCAATCAGTGCTCTTAACTGCTAAGCCATCTCTCCAGATCCTCCATTGCTTTAAAACCAGTTCGTGTGTTATCATCAAGCACAAGAATATTTGGAATTTTTCTCCTCTGCGTCTGTCCGTCTGTCCATCTGCCTGCTTGCTCGTGCATGTGTGTATGCGTGTGTGTGTGTGTGTGTGTGTGTGTGTGTATGTTCATGGCTGCCCATGTGTGTCCCTCCTTTGGACACAGTCTTGCTATACAGCCTAGGCTGGTCCTTTGCCTCCTGAGTTCTTGAACTATAGGTATACACAACTGTGTACAGTGTTGATTTTTTGTTGTGTGAGAAAGACGACTGTGGCTTGTCAGCATTTGCGTTTGATGAAGCTGAGAGATTCTGTGTGTTAGAATTCCTTTAAGCTAGCCAGTTGCTCTCACCCACTTTTATCATAGTACTCAGGATACAGGCTTTCAACAGGCCCAGTGAGGCTTATCTTGTTACCAAGAGGGCTTCACTGAAGTCCCAGGGACTTAGGACCGGGTAGGTAAGACATCAGACCTGGGGGGAGTAGAGGTAAACAGGTAGACAGGACTCAGGGCCCAACCTAACCCATCCCCAACTTACTGGAACAGTTCCACCATCCTTTCTGGGGCAGCTGTTTAACCCTGGGTCACAGTTAGCAAGAAGTTAATGTGGGACTTGGGGGCGTGTTTGTCACATAAGCAAGAGGTCCTCAAAACCCATGTTTGTTTGTTGTTATTTGTTTTTAAAGCTGAGAGTGGTGGTGCATATTATAGTCCTAGTACCATATAGGGGAGATAAACAGAGGCCGATCCCTGGGGCTCACCGGCCTGCCAGTCTAGCTAGCGCGAGACCCTGTTTTAAAAAGGAGAGACAGGGTAGATGGCTCTGGAGGAACAAAGCCTGAGGTTGTCTTCTAGCCCCTGCACACACAGGAGCACACAAAGTTACTTAGCACTGGGCCCTGTTCTTTGTATATATTCGTGATCTAATCCTCACTTGATAAAGAGGTGGAGGAAATGGGAAAGAATGGCAGAGCTACACCACAAAGCTGGGTGCTGTGTGTGTGTGTGTGTGGTGGCAACAGAGGCCAGAAAGGGCCATCAGATCCCCTGGGACTGGAGTTACAGACAGTTGTAAGATGCCACGTGGGTGCTGAGAACTGAACCCAGGTCCTCTGCAAGAGCAGCCAGTGCTCTTAACTGCCCAGCCATCCCTCCAGCATTCTTCTTTTTCTCTCCCCCCCCCCCATTCTGTAGCGCTGGGAAACAAACTAAGGACCTTGTGCATGCTAGGCAAGCATGCTAATGTCCTCCAAACAGAGCCAATGCTTTCAATCCCTGATCTTCTTCCTCCTAATTGGCATGGAGTCATACACACTTACTCTCATTCTAACTTCCTGTTTATGCCCTATATTGATGTGGGTAGTTTTGTTCTGTTTTTTTTTTTAAGTAATTTTTTAACATTTATTTATTTTTATTATGTATACAATATTCTGTCTGTGTGTATGCCTGCAGGCCAGAAGAGGGCACCAGAGACCCCATTACAGATGGTTGTGAGCCACCATGTGGTTGCTAGGAATTGAACTTACAACCTTTGGAAGAGCAGACAATGCTCTTAACCTCCGAGCCATCTCTCCAGCCCTTGTTCTGGTTTTTAAGATGTATTTTTATAAGCTGGTGTGTGTGTGTGTGTGTGTGTGTGTGTGTGTGTATCTGGGCATGTGCGCATGCATGCATGCATATATTTATGCAAGTACCCACAGAGGCCAGAGGTGCTGGATTCCCCTGGAGCTGGAGTTAGTGGTTATGCGCTGCCTGACAGGAATGCTGGGAATTGAACTCGGGTACTCTTGTAAGAGCAGTCTGTGCTCTTACCTGCACAGCAGTCCTCTCCAGCCCCCTGCGGGTGAATGTTGTCAACCTGACATGATCTAGAATTACCCGGGAAGGGAGTTTCACCGATGGATTGTCTAGATTAGCTTGGCCTGTGAGCAAGTCTTTTGAGGGGATCATTTTGAGTATGTTAACTGGGATGGGAAGATATGTCCACTGTGGGTGACACCATACCCTGGGCAGAGGATTCTGAACTATGAGTAGAAGCAAGCCAAGCACTAGCAAGCATCCTTCCTTCTGCTTAACTGTGGATTCAAAGTGACTAACATCCCTAAATTCCTGTGACTTTCTCCCATGATAGAATAATCTGGGATTTGTTTTCCCTCAAGTTGCTTTTGTCAGAGCATTTATCATAACAACAGGATACAAAATCAAAACAATTCCTCCACCCCTCTCCAGTTCATCTGAATGATGCTAAAATATGTTTGAGTTCTATCTGGAAACCTCCAGTGGCTCCAGTGCCACTTAGGATAAAGACCCTACAGTCATTGCCAGCCATGGTAACTTGCACTTATAATCCTAGCACCAAAGAGGCTGATACAGGAGGATTGCCATAAGTTCAAGGCCAGCCTGAGCCACGCTGTGAGACCCTGTCTCAACAGCCATTGTACCTTTCAGAAGAAAGAACCAGAGTCCTTTCCTCTGCCTTGTCTCACTCATATCAGCCCCCACTGGTCAGCCAGTTCCGAGATTCATGGTGTTTACTGCTCTGGGACCTTTGTACTCGCTGCTCTCTCTGTGTGGACAGCCTCTCACCAACTTTCCTCTCTGTTTTGTTATGTGGCTCCTGCTGTCTTTCAGGATATCATTAAGGGTCTTCCACAGGGAAAACTGCCCCAGCTGAGACCTTCTGTGCCGCTTGTAGCTTTTCCCTCAGCAAACAATCACAGGCTGATTTATTTGTGGAGTCATCTGACTGCTTCTAACCTGGACTGCAGTTCCCTTGGCGGGGAGTTTTGTCTTGACCACAGGTCAAGCATGTTGCCTAGCGTTAGTAGGTTCTCAAGTGGATGCTGAGTGTGTCCGTCAGAGTGAGTGTGGAATTTCCACAGCTGTACTTGGTCCGGAAGCGCTCTTGTCAGCACTGGGTTTTATGGCATCGACCGATGTCTCGTTTAGAGGTTGAGAAAAGAGGCCCTAAGACTTGGACTGCAGAAGTATAGCATGGTGGCCAAGGGCACAGGCCCCACCCACATAGACCTGTCCACCCACAGGGCGGCTCTGCCTCAGGACAAGGAAAGGACTCCCCTCTCAGTTGCCAACTTCCCCAGGACTAGATTAGTTCTACATAGGATGACCATGGAGTGTAACTCTACAAACTTGTCCTTCAGCCTCAGAGCTGGAAGACTTCCCTCGCATGTTTATTTCGTCAGCGTTTTCTACGTGCCCTTCACTGCGGCTTCAGTATCCCCGCGGCTTCAGTGTCCCCTCGGCCTCCTCGTCCCCTTCTGTGCTCATGGCTGTTAATCACTGAAGGTTTGGTTTTGCTATGTGGCCCAGACTGGTACCAAATTGTAATCCTTCTGTGTCAGCCTCCCAAATGGGATTAGAAACAGCACCATCACCGATGACCACCTCTCCTGAGAAGCCTTCCTCCACGTGGTGGTCAGGGCTTCTTTTTATTTGAAGGTACCAGGAACTTAATTCCGAAGAGATACAGTGAAAAAGAAAAATGAGCAGAACCCATAATTTTTTTTTTATAGGCAAATATATCTGCTTATAGACCCAGCTCTTTGGAGACAGAGACAGGAGGATCTTGAGTTCAAAGCCAGCCTGGACTACTTATGAGACCCTTTCTCAGAAAATAAAAATATTAAGCCAGGCATTGGTGTACAACTGTAATCACAGCACTGGGGAGGCAGAAGCAGGTGAATCTCTGTGAGTTTCTGGTCTACAGAGTAAGTTCCAGGACAGTCAGGGTTACACAGATAAACCCTGTCTTGAAAAGACAAAAACTAACTAAATATAGAAATAGAAGATACCAGCGAAGTTAGGCCATGTGGCTTTGGAAGGTCAAAAGTAGCTGGGCTGGAGGAGTTCCCACGTTACCCACAGCCGGGTGTTACCCCCTCTGCTGGTGCCCTCGTCATTCTCCCAGCGCTGCTCCTCCTCAAGACAGGAAACCTGGCTGTGAGCCACCTTCATGCCCCACACAGCCTCAGAGGAACTTGTTTCTGTTTACTTCCAAGACCTGAAGAAGAATCTTTTGACCAGTAGGCAATGGTCAACATGGCCGTAGGCTGTAGGGCGGAGTCTGGGAGGGGCTGGAGATGTAGCTCAGTGATGGTTGGCTGGGTAAGTGCAAGGTCATAGTTTCTGTCTTCAGTAACACCCCGCACCAACACCTTTTCCCTAAACACCCCCCCCACACACACACTATATTGTCTTTAGAGCTCACACCTGCATTTCAGACTACAGATGTAAATAGGGAATAATGCTCTTCTTCCAGTGGGGTATCAGGCACATTGTTGAAGTTTTAACCTTGTGATTCCTTGGAGCAAATGGAGTCCTGAGAAGGACGGGTCACTGAGGAAACGCTTGGCTGGTTTATGTGTGTTATGTGAGAGACT
Source organism: Alexandromys fortis (assembly GCF_014885135.2). NCBI lineage: Eukaryota > Metazoa > Chordata > Mammalia > Rodentia > Cricetidae > Alexandromys > Alexandromys fortis. The sequence goes on from NW_026067972.1 coordinate 7,768,840, forward strand.
GGCTACTTGAGACGGAAACTTCCAGATGCCACCAGTATGCCTTTTCCCCTCCTACACTTGCTCCAAATTTTTAGTTTAACGGAGACTAGGATTAGGTTTCTCAGTCTCCTTGCTCTTACTTGGCCAAGAGATGATATTTTAGACATTGGGATATGAACATACTATGCCTGTGTTGCATAAAGCGTCTTTGGAGGTGGGTGGTGCCCTTTCCTTATCTGGGCCCTGAAATATAGATGAAGGCTGCAGTCAGAACAGCTGCCTTATACTTAGAGACAGAGGCTGAGGCGAAGGTGATCGAGGAACAATACAGAGGGAGCACAGAGCTGTCAGTCTGCATAGATCCGTGTGAGGAAAACCAGGTTCTATGTATTTAAGTCTACTATTTTGGTTTTGTGTTTTACAACCAATACCTAATCCTATACTGTCACCTGTAGGTGGGAACAGCTGATCAGTAGCAATGGAAAGGCCTGTTGGTAGATGACTTAAGCCCCTGCTACATGTAAATCAGCATCCGCTGCTTGGTTTTCTCATCTCACTGGTCCAGGGCATGTTGGCCTTCTGCCTTTGTTGACCGACTTTCCGGAGCATTTTTGTCCTTTTCGCACCCCTAGAGCAGGAATCTGAACCTGGGTAAAATTGTTACCACCTGGCCAGGTCCTGCCACATTTCGTTACCCTGCCATCGTATCAAGAGGCTTCTAGCCTAAGAGGTGGCCCAGTGGCAAGGAGCACTGCCCGCTTTCCAGAGAGCTGGGTTTGATGTCTAGCCAGCCACATGGCCACTCACACTAACTCCAGTTCTGGAGGGGGAGGATCCGCTGCCCTCTTCTGGCTTCTTCATACGCAGACATATGGGCAAGCAAAACATCCACCCATAGATAATAATCAAATTTCGCTGAGCATTGTAAGGTACACCTTTAATCCCAGCACTCAGGAGGCAGATGCAGGCAGATCTCTCTTAAGTTTGAGGCTAGCCTGATCTACATAGAAAATTCCAGGCCAATCAAGGCTACATAGACTGTTTCAAAACAAAAACAAAATAAACCCAATGCTTCTATAGGTTTTGGCCAATAGAGGTTATTCAATGTATACTATGGGCTGGAGCAGTGGTTCTCAACCTATGAGCTGTGACCCCTTTAGGGGCTGTATATCAGATATTTACATTATGATTCATAACAGTAACAAAATTAGGCATAAAGCAGCAATGAAAATTATTCTATTAATAATAACTCTATTAACAGATTCAGCTGAGAGAGCTGTCAGGGCCGATCCCATCTCTTGCTGCCACCTCCTCCCCAGAGTTCCCAAAGACTGGTCCACTTCACAGGCTTGGGCTGCATCTTTTATTTCGCATCATAGCCTCTGGAGCATTGCTGTTCTCTAGCTTGAAGTCTCGTGGCCGGAGTGCGTCTCTGTGCTCAGCACCTGCCGTTCTTTATGATCTGGATGTCCTCTTTTGTTTTTCTAGAACCAGAGAAGGTAAGGATGAGGCCATTAACTATAGGAACTATAAGGGAAGAGGTCAGGCCCAGCCCATCCTCCCTACTGAGCCCCTCCTGGAAATGTCCAGATACAGAGAGGTGTCAGAGATCTAAGCATACATACCCCTATAAACTGACCCTCTTACACCTATCCTGAGAACTTTCAGCTTCCTGGTGTCTCAGCTACCACTGCTTGCTGATGGCTGCCATGTTGCAAGGATCCACTAGTTGGTTCTGGCCACTTAGCCCCAAAATAATCACACAGAAACCATATTATTTAAATCACTGCTTGGCCCGTTAGCTCTAGCTTCTTATTGGCTAACTCTTATATTAATTTAACTCATTTCTATTAATCTGTATATCACCATGAGGTCATGGCTTACCAGCAAAGTTTCAGCACGTCTATCTCCAGCGGCTCCATGGCGTCTAACTCTGCCTTTGTTCTCTCAGCATTCAGTACCATCTTTCCTGCCTAGCTCTGTTCTGCCCTTGCTATAGGCTCAAAGCAGTTCTTTATTCATTAACCAATAAAGGCAACACACGGACAGAAGGACCTCCCACATCACTGCCAAACGTCTGTCCTACCTGTTTTTGCACCTATTGCATGGCCCCACCAAGATATACCAGGGACCAACTATCCACAGTCATCACTGCCTCCCAGAACTGCCCTTGTAGCCCCATCTTAGCCACCGGAGGCCATAAGTGAATGTTACTAGACCTGGAACTAGAGGTCTGGAATCCCTTACTCAAGAGGCTGGGCAAAGGATTCTGGCATTCGGGCCTCCCTGAGCTTTATAAAATGAGTTCAAGGCCTATGCAACTTAACAAGGCCCTGTTTAGAGGAAGAGCTGTAGCTCAGATGGTAGAGTGCTTGCCTAGAATCAGAAGTCCTGTGTTCAGTTCCTAGTACTGAAACCAAACCAAACCGTGGATTCCTTGAGTTCATGAGTTCAAGGCCAATCTGAACAACATAGCAAGACCCTGTTTCAGAAGAAGGAAAAGAAGGGAGGAAGGGCAATTGTTCTTACCCTCTTCGCTCCCCCTTCACATCCAATCCTGTACTGCGCCTGAGAGTTCTGCCCGCAATGTCCCTCCTACCCATGAATCTTGACCATGACCTTTTCAAAGCCAGTATTGTATCTTTTTACATTTCTTCCAATACAGACTTACACATCTGCCTAGACAGCTTTGCATTGCCAAAGATTTCTCCCCATGATCTCACTGGGCTCTCAGTTTGATTGATAATTTTACCGGTGAGAAAACTGAGACCAAATAGGTGATCTAATACACCAAGGTCGTGGTCTGGCCTGGACTCACTTATCACCTCCTCCCCCCATTTCATATTCTAGTATGCCCAACTTCCTGTACTTCCTTAAGTATAAACTAATGTTCCTTTATAGGCCTTTCCAAATCTCCCTTTTCTACCTGGAATTATCTTCTTTTTCTAGCCGATTTCTACTTACATTTCAGGGATGAGCTTGGGTTTTACCTCTAGTCTTCCCTGGCCCTGTTCCTTTCCTGTGTGCTCCAAGTCTTGAGCTGTGCTGCTGTTGGCTTGACTTCTCTCTCTTAGCCTGGTTCCGCGAAACTAGAGAGGCTCTGGGGACTAGCTATAGTAAGTGCTCAGTAAATAATAGTTGGCTAGAAGCATGAAAGATCAGATGAGATTTTCTCGTCACTCGGACAGAACAAGGACCATCACTCAGGGTTTCTGCCGTTACATTTAGTTCACTCAGTTAGACAAATGTTTGAGGATTCTTCTCTGGCGAAGGTGAGCTCAAGCCCTGTTCCTTTCAGACGTGCGTGTACTAGAGAGGGGGCCTCCCAGTTAGTTGGATGGAGGAGGGAACTTACATCCGGGTCACGCAGAGCTGGCATTCATTTTCATATGTCACCCCATCCGTGCCACAGATCAGTTTAGGTGTCTTGGGGCACTTTGGAGACTCTCCCATGTGCTCACAAATGGGCTGTGGAAAACAGAAGTAGTGGGGGGATTCAGAGGCAATGGTCAGGGGCCCAGGGGCTCTGCTTGGAACGTGAAATCACAACTATTCAGGACTCTATGGTGTGTTTGCTTGTGTGAGTGCATGTGGCTGGATATGTACATACATTGGAGCCTATGTCTGTTGAACCCTGGTCATGTGTGACATCCTGCCTAGTCTCGTGTGTGTGTGTGTGTGTGTGTGTGTGTGTGTGTGTGTGTGTGTGTGTAGGAAGTTTGTGCCCTCAAGCTCCTGGGGATTGGTTCACATACTCTTTAGTGAATGCAACTAGAACTTCTGCTTCTGCTGCTGGTCCATTGTGAGCCTAGTAAACAGCCATCCATCATTCCTAGGGAATGTCTTATACCCTATGGGCTCTTTTACTCACCAATACCAATATGGTCTTTTTTGTGTACATGTATGTGGGGGGGCTACATGTATGCAGAAGCCATTAAACATTGGATGTTGCTCCTTAGGGGCCACTCACCTGATTCATTTGGGACAGGTTCTCTCATGGCCTGGAACTCACCAAGGAGGCTAGGCCAAATGTCCAGCAAGCCCTACGGATGCCCCTATCTCCACTTTACAAGTACTGGGACTATATGGGTACTGGGGATCAAACTTGGGCCTTCACATTTGCAAGGCAAGCATTTACTGGCTGAGCTCTCCCAGCCCACTACATGGTCCTGTAGCCCTTATGGGAAGGCTGAAGGGATGGTGCAGGGCTTATAGCTTAATTAGTCTCAAACTGAAAGGTTTCCAGGCTGAGAGAGAACACAGTCAAGACTGGGGTTGGAGCCTGGGTGAAGGAGAAGGTAAGGGAGGCATGGTGGCACACACCTGCCATCCCAGCGGTTGGAAGGTGGAGGTAGTAGGATCAGAAGCTCAAGCTTATCAACTCAGCCAGTAGAAAACCAGCCAGTGCTACACAAGGCTGCTAAAGTCTACAGTCTGGAGACCCTGGTTCAGCCACTGACTTGCTCTGTAAATTTAGGCGAGTTAGTTCATTCTCCGGGCCCCAGTTTTCTCCTCAATGAAAAGGGTGGATAATGGTGTCCCTCTCAATGCAGGATTAGCTGGAGTCATGTATATGAAGTATTTGGCTCTTGGTACCAAATAAGTGGGGCTGGGTTCCGAGGGACTAATGAATATGGAAGAAGCTGCTTGGGAAGGTGGCTCTGCGGGCCCCACAGATGCCCTGTCTTGGAGGGTCTGAGACCCAAGGCCGAGTCAGGCAGCGGACAAATGATGAGCTGTGCTTCGGAAAGGCTGGCAGGCTCCACAGGGCCATTCGCTGAGCTGGGGACACCTCTGGCCTGACACCTGTGGCTTCTCTTGTGCTACAAAAGTTCAGCAGGCCAGTGTCCTGCTCTGCTGCAGGGGAGTACCCGCTGAGGAAAAGACCTTGGAGACCAGGTCTGGGCAGATCCTGAGGGCTGAGGTCAGGCTCAGAACTTGGCCAATCTGGAGGGGGTATTCTGAGGAGAGTGTGGGTTCGGGAGGTCACCTTGGCCCCCTTGGTACCATCGAAGGTGTCAGCGGAGGGGTGGATGTATAGAATGCATGATGGGGCTCCTGCAGAGGGATGGCCTTACCATTCTCAAGAAGACAATCCTTCCTGCTGCCACCTGCACCTCTGAAAGACAAAAAAGAGCAACAGGACACTGTCAGCTCTGGCTGCTGGGCTAGGGTATGGGGACTCTGTCCCCTGTCCTGGTAGTGCCTGGGTCAGGTGACCCAAAAGTCTAGAATTAGGTGGTGACAACCCAACCTGCTTCTAATTACTCAGATCCCAGTGGAATTTTTCTGTCCCATCAAATAATAATAATATTAAAAAAAAAACCCAGCAGTTGGTTATGTGCCAGTCATGGAGAATACATGTTTTTTTGGTGCTCTCCACACCTCCCACCATTCTGTAACAGAAGGAAGAGTGGACATAGTGAATGCTGTATCTGCTACCCAGAGTCCAGCACAGGACCAAGGCACCAGCCCCAGCTGCCAAGAGTGCTGACTTCACCACCAGCCCCTTCTTGGGAGTCACCCTTGGGGGAGGGAGCCGCCTCACTCAAGCTTGCCTCCTGTGCCGTGGACATCCCCTAACTATGGTGTGGCTGCAAGATCTCAGCCCTCGTGTCTCTGGAACAGGTCGAGGTGCCACCCTGCTCCAGAACTTCTCGCAGGGCCACCTGACACTCGGGTTACACTCAGCCAACTTCCTTGCTCCCAGTAGGTAGCAACTCCCACACTTCCCATAAATGCGTTCAGACTCGGGTCTGTCTGCTGGAACACCTGACTGACCTATGAAAGGCTCAGAGAGCTTGAGTGATACAGTTGGACATGGCAGAGCTAGGATTAACACACAGGTTCGCCACCCCAAGCCTGACTCCCTACCAAACAGTCGTAGCCCTCAAGGTTTGGCTGAGCCGCTTATAGGACATGAGGAAAGTGGTGGAACCATGGGCATAGCCGGTGCGCAAGAGAATTTGAGCCACGTTTAAGGCACAGGTAGGAGGAAGAATGACTCTGGGAGCTGGAGAAGGAATGGATGCTTCCAGATGCCTCAGAAGGGCTGTCCAGGGCCTGATGGAGAGATGGGCTCTTCCTACCCTCCCGTAGCAGAACCCATCGGCAGAGGCTGCAGGGAAACGGACTGTGATTCCGGATGGAGCGGAAGCTTTGTTATCATAAAGGAAGCTGTCTCCAGCACTGGAGTCCCACAGTTACTGCAAGGTTAGCGGACTTGACTTTTTCCTGGAGATTTCCCCAGACACAGAGGAAAAAAGGGAGCGGAAGCTTTGTTATCATAAAGGAAGCTGTCTCCAGCACTGGAGTCCCACAGTTACTGCAAGGTTAGCGGACTTGACTTTTTCCTGGAGATTTCCCCAGACACAGAGGAAAAAAGGGACCGAAACTAAGTCACCTCTAGTGTGCTTTGCCAGTCTGGCAATGGAGGCACAAACGTAAACCTAGCCTTGTCACCACGCTGCTCAGAGTCTTCTGTGCCGTACCTGTCATAACCAAGAAAGGCCTAAACGCCCTCCCACAGGAGAACAGATAAAGAGTGAACTTGTCTACGGTGGAGCACTACTCAGCAAGAGGACAAGCACGCTTGAGGCAGCTCAGGAGGATTAGCACAAGTCTGAGGCCAGCCTGGACCACCGAGTGAGTTCCAGGTCATTCTGGCTGCGGAGTAAGACCCTGTCTCAAACAACACACAAGCAAACAGCACAAAAGCAATTAACAGCTGTGGTGTGTATATTAATTACTTCTTTGTCGCTGTGATAAAGCATCATGGCCAAAAGCAACTTCTAAAAGAAAGACTTTATTTTGTCTTATGGCTCCAGGGGGATAAGAGTCTGTCACGGCGAGGAGGCCTGGCAGCCATCTGTAGGCATGGCGGCAGGAGCAGAAGCCGAGAGCTCACCTCCTCAACCACAGGCACGAAGACTGTGAACACTCAGAGCTCACCTCCGGCCATGTACTTCATTCCCCAAGGCCCCAGAGCACAAAGGTTCTATAGCCTTCCCAAACAGCACCCCAGCTTGGGGAGTAAGTGTTCTAAAGCCTGAGCCTGCAGGGGACATTCCCGTTCAAGCCACTGTAGTGAGAACACCTGTAATCCCAGTACTCAAGGAAACTTAGGGCAGCCTAGACTACATAAGGAGATGCTGCCTGAAAACTCAGAAAGCAGGCAGGACTGGAGAGATGGCTCAGAGCACATACTACTCTATGTGTGTGCTGAGTTCTGATCTGCGCACCCATGCTGAACATCTCACAACTGCCTGTAACTCCAGCTCCAGGGTATCCAGTGCCCTTTTCTGGGCTCCCCAGGAGCCTACACCCTTATATACATACCCCACACAAACACACGTGCAAATGCAGAAGTTTAAAAAGTAAAATCTGTTTAAAACAATAACAGCAACAATGAAGGCACCCGATAGACAAACTACAAAAATAATTTAGCTGAGCAGAGGAAACAGACACAGAAGACTCGCTGGAATGGAATGCCATCCATGCCACATCAACACAGATCTGGCAGTGTGTGACACAGGTCAGGGTGACAAGGAGGTGTGTGTGATTGCCTCTGAGACAAGGAAGGACTAGGACGCAGGACAGAAATTTCCCTATCTTGTTTATTTGGTTGTTGTTGAGACAAGGTTTTGCTGTGTAGCCTTGACTGGCCTGGGGCTTGCTATGTAGCTCTGGCTGGCCTCAAACTTGTATTCACCTGCTTCTGCCTCAAGTCCTGGGACCACAGGAGTGCACCTTCTCGCCTAGGCTGTGCTCTGTAACTTGACAGAAGTCTGGGAGACATAGTGTGTGCATTGTTGGAGCTTATCCATAAACTTTCCTGAGTGAAAATTCTACGTGTTTCATGGCCCTGTATTAGGAGAAAAGTGTCTACAAAGACCGAGTGAGTGTGAGGGTGGAGGCCTATAATCCCAGCACTGGGAGGTTGAGGCAGAAGGGTCAAAAATCCAAGGTCTACACAACAAAACCAAAACCTCAAACATTTAAAAGGCAGAACAACCTCCCCTGGCGGCTCCCAACACTGTCCAGTCTCCCTCTGGACCAGCATTCCATGGTCACAAGTTTGAACCGACCCCCAGTCTTGCCCCGTGGGCTTGCTATCTGATATATCTATATCCTCCAAGGCTGCAGGACCCAACTGTTCCTCTCTGCTCGCCGTCGGCGTCCGGGAACAAGGGCTTTTCTGCCTCGTGTAGATCCGCTGTCTCAGCTGTCTCCACTCCCACTCTCCCCATCCTTCAAGGCTCAGAAGTTTTCCTTCCTGTCCCCACAGTTCACGGAGAAAACTGGATCTGAGCTGGGCCGCTGAGTCGAGTGCTGTCGCAGGGGTCACCTTGCTTCCCTACGAACCCAGGCTTCTTGGCTCCTGTGCACTCCTCAGTGCCCCATCCAGAGATTATTCAGGAGTTGAGCACTGAAGAGTGTTGCGGGAAAGGAGAGCCCTACAGGGTCAGAGTTTCTTTCTGGAGTTGTGAAGGGTTGTTTTTAACCCAGGCATCCCTTGCCCTTCACCCAGGCGAATCCTTCATTCAACCAAGACCGGAATCTGAAATGTATGCAAGGACCTTCAAAGCAGGCTGCTTAATGTTCCTAATGGAGGGGCTGCTGGGGAGTGGGGAACAGGCAGGGGAGGGGTGGGGCGGGAGGGAGTAAGCATCTGACCAGAGCCTATAGGACTATCCTTATTGACCCAGCTGCCAGATCTGTGACTAACAGGAGGGAGTGGGCATGGAGTCCAGGCCCCTGAGGTCCTGCCAGGCCCCACTTTATAACGTTATGACTCCTGTCTAGGGAGTCCCAGTGGGTCTCTGCTTCCCTGTTCTGCTTATTCTCAACATACAAAAGAGAGCATTCTTTCCATGTCTGACTCCACTCCAGCTCTGGCTCCCACTCTCCGAGCACAAGGTTCTCGCATTAATTCTGAAGACTTTGCCTGACATAGTTCCCAGCTGCTTCCCTCCCCTCCCCTGCCCTCCTCCCCTCTGCTTTCATTCTGTACCACGCTCTTCGCTCCCTCAATCCGCTCAGTACCTCAAACATTCCAGACATGCTTCTCCAGCAGGGCCCTTGTATTGGCTGCTCCCTCCATCGGACTGTTCTTGTCTAAAACATCTTCACTCTCTTGCCTTCTTCAAGCTTTCCTCCAACCCGGACCTCCCTAAGAGATCTCCTCCGATTTAAAATTGCAGCACCCTCCTAACCGCATCGCCCAGCTTCATATTTCTTAGCCTTTGTCATGTTCTTATATGCTATGTATGGTCAATTCCCCTCCTCAATCCCGCTAGGTTTAAGCCCTGTTGGGATGGTACCGTTTCTTGTTTTGGTCCCTCTTGTGTTAAAGGCTAGAAAAGTATCTGGGGCAGGAGCTATGAGACTGCTGCGGTGCTCCAGGCCTGAGGAAGCTCACCTCTGCTGTCTAGCCACCCAAGGGTCCCATCCATGTGATTAAATGGTTGTCCCGGGTCCCATACTATACCTTATCAAAGCAGATCAGGAACCTGAGGGGCTGCAGGCCAAGTCTCTCCTAGAACTCGCCACCCCACAGCCAACCTGAGGCCTGATCGCACCTTCTGTCTGCCCAGGTCATAATTTCTCAATGCAGCTTTGAACTGGAAGAGCATCCTACCTCACAGTGCCAAGGGACGAGGACTTGGCAGTTTTGGTTCAGGACTGAACTGGTTTCTTTTCTCTCAGTCTGTGTTTTGTCTACTGTAGCAGATGAATGCTGAAGAAAGAGTTACTCAGCAAGCCCAAGCACACAGGAAGCTCCAGATCTTGTCTCTGTCCCCACACCAAAGCTCACCTACTAAGACCAAGCTTCAGAGAAACCAAGTTCTGCCCACTCACCCCCGTCCATGGCAAGGAAGGCAGCCAAGGTCAGGGTGACCATCCACAGGTGCATAGCCATGCTGCTTGTGACCATGACCTCAGTCAACTACAGCCTGGGCCAAGAGCGAGGCTGGGGCCTATTTATTGCACTGATCTCCACCCTTATCTTATCTGGGGCCAGTTGGCAGCCAGAGTGTCACCCCAAGTTAATCTCTTCATCCTGACACCTGGAAAAGGCTTGTTCAAGGCATGACGCCGGCTTTGTAGTGACATGGTGCTGGGGCCAGGGCCAGGGCTAGAACTGGGCTGGTTTCCAGAGCGTGCAAAGGTTTGGAGGGTTTGCAAAGCTGACTCCGTTTATTGATTAAAGCAAGAGGAAGGCGTGGAAGTAGAGAGAAACACAGAATGAGGCAGAGATGGGGGGGGCGGTTGAGAAGTATGTGGGGGGCGGGCAGTAGGAGACAAACACTAGGAAAGAGAGTCATGGTGGCTTTGCCAGTGCCGCCTCTGCCAAATCTGTGACGTCAGAAAAGCCACTTTGCTTACTTGGACCTCGGTTGCGTGTTTATTTGTTTTTGGTGCTGAGGTTTGTCTCATGTGTCTGGGCAAATGCTTTTCTGCTGATAAATCCCCAGCCCTCTTTTCCCTCTTTGAGACAGGGTTCAACTTGGTTGCTTAGTCTGACCTCACACTTGCTCTGTAGACCAGGCAAGCCTTGAACTTGAATTTTCTGCCTCGTCTTTCCACATAGTACTGCCAGGCCTGTCCAGCTGGGTCTCAGTTTACCCATGAATGAGACAGAGATGGTAAGTCTGACTCTGCCTACTTCCCAGGGCTGCATTGAGGTCAGTGCTGGGCCAGCACACAGGGATGCCAAGTAAGGAAAGGGGGTAATGTAAGTAGAACTGATTTTAAAAACTTTTTAGAAGAGATTTTTTTTAAAAAGATGTATTTATATTTCATGTGTATGAGTGTTTGCCTATGTATATGTGTGTGCACCATGTGTAAGTATGGGGCCCTCAGAGATCAGAAAAGGCCTGGCAGTGAGGTAATGCACACCTTTAGTCCCAGCACTCGGGAGGGAGAGACAGGCAGATCTCTGACTCGAGGGCAGCCTACTCTACAAGAGCTGGTTCCAGGACAGTTAGGGCTACACAGAGAAAAACCAAAACCAAAACAAAACAAAACAACAACAAAAAGAGGATGTTGGATCCCCTGCAGCCGGAGTTAAGGATGGTTGTGAAACACTGTATGGGTGCAGGGAACCAAACCCGGGTTCTCTGCACGAGCTGCAAGTGCTCTTAATCTCTGACCCATTTTCCCCGGAAACTTACTTTTGTTTTCTAAAAAATATTTTTAATGTTTTTTTTTCCCTTTAGGTATGTGTGCCTGTGTGTGTGTGTCTGTGTGTGTCAGTGAGTGTGTGTGTCTGCATGTGGGTGTGTGTATGTGTGTGTCAGTATGTGTGTATCTGTGTGTGTCAGTGTGTGTGTGTCTGCATGTGGGCGTGTGTGTGTCAGTATGTGTGTATCTGTGTGTGTCAGTGTGTGTGTGTATGCGTGTCAGTATTTGTGTATCTGTGTCTGTGTCTGTGTGTGTGTGTGTGCGAGTGCAGGTGTTTGTGGAGCTCAGAAGAGGGCATCAGATCCACTAGTGTGAGTTACAGCTGACTGAGTCATTTGATATGGGTGCCAGGACTGAACTTGCAAAAGCAGTATATGCTGTTAACTAATGAGCCTTCCACCTCTATCCTCTTTTCTGGTACCACAAAGTGGTACAACTAACACATATATATTAATTACGGCATACAGGAGCTGGAGAGATGGCTCAGTGGTTAAGAACACTGACTGCTCTTGCAGAGGACCTGGGCTCGATTCCCAGCATCTGCAGGGTGATTCACAAGCATCTGTAACTCTAGTAGGGGATTGAAGCTCTTTTCTGACTTCCTCGAACACCAGGTATGCACATGGTGCACATGAAGTTCACAAAACATTCATACACAAAATAAACACATCCAAAAAATGAAATAAATTACAGCAGGCTTCACATACTCTAAACTCAGCCCCATACCTTGTAACCTCCTTTCAATAGAACATAAGAGAGACATGCCAATCTGGCTGCGGTGGCATACACCTACAACCTCAGTACTTAGGAGGCTGAAGCAGGAGGATTGCTTCCAGGTGTTCAAGACTGGCCGGGACTACACATGAGACTCTATCTCAGAGAATCAAAAATACTGTTGAGATGGCTCAGCAGAGAGAGGGTGGGCTCCTGAAAACTGTCCTCTGACCCGCACACATACACCATTTGTTTGTTTACCGGATGCCAAGCCCCAAAATAATTACACAGAAACTATATTATGTTAACCACTGCTTGGACCATTAGCTCTAGCTTCTTACTGGCTAACTCTTATATCTTAATTTAACTCATTTCTAGTAATCTGTGTATCACTACAAGGCTATGGCTTATCGGGTAAAGTTCCGGTGTCTGTGTATACGTGTGTGTGTGTGTGTGTGTGTGTGTGTGTGTGTGTGTGTGTGTGTAGGGGGCTACATGGCTTCTCTCTGGCTCTGCCTCCTTTCTCCCAGCATTCAGTTTAGTTCTCCTGGCCTACCTAAGTTCTGCCCTGTCTGTCATTGTCCCACATCAGAGGAAGAAAGGAACAGAGGGGACATAGGAATTTGTCTCTTCCTCATTTTGAACTTCAGACTTCTATCAGTGTGGCGGGATGCTGTCATTTTTGTGTTAAGATATGATTATAAGCCTTTGGGGACCAGGGAGTAGAATGTGGTGGTTTGAAAGAAAATGCCCCCCAAAGGGAGTGGCACTATTAGAAGGTGTGGCCCTGTGGAGTAGGTATGGTCTTGTTGGAGAAAGTGTATCACTGTGGAGATGGGCTTTGAGGTCTCACATATACTCAAGATACTGTCCAGTGTCACAGCCCACTCCCTGTTGCCTTCTGGTCAAGAAGTAGCCAGCACCATGTCTGCCTGCATACGGCTATGGTCCCCGCCATGATGATAACCTGAACCTCTGAACTGTAAGCGGCCACCTCAAATGTTTTCCTTTAAAAATGCTGCTGTGAGCATGGTGTCTCTTCCCAGCAATAGAAACCCTAAGACACTACCAATGGCTCTACTTGCTGCAAGGAAGCAGGAACCTGGAACTGTACATCCTTCCAAGGACATGGCGGAGCAGCCCACATCACGCTGAGTCCTCCACCATCCTATCTGCCTCTCGTTGTATGGCGCCCCATGACAGTCAATCCATCTAAATGAACTTCATTCACGAGTGCACAACCCATCCATTGATATGTGTTTAACAAGCAGCTCAATGCTGAAAGCGTCAATACATCTTGGAATAACAGCAACAGTCCCCCTTCCAGCCTAGGAATCTTGCGGTACAGCAGGTGGCAGGTTCTAACTGTAATAGTACTTTCTCCTTGGGACCACCAGTTCAACACAGAGACTTTTGTTCATTATGTAAGCTCAGTCTTTAGATTAGGCTTGTCCTCAACTAGCTCTTACACCTTAAATGAACCCATTTATATTAATTTATGTTCTGTTACATGGCATTGCTGTTCTTCCATCTTGTACCTCCTGCTTCCTCTTCATCTGGCCAGTGACTCCGCCCTTCTGCTTCCCAGAGTTCTTTCTATCCCTGCAAGTCCCACCTACCTCCTCCTCCTCCTCCTCCTCCTCCTCCTCCTCCTCCTCCTTCTTCTTTTTACTAGCTATTGGCCAGGCATCTCTTTATTAAACCAACCAGAAGAGACCTTGGCAAAGACACATCTTCACAGTGTAAACACACATTCCACAGCATCTAGTCAAGCAGCAGAACTGTATGGTCACCATCTCAGCAGATCCTATAAATGAGACACCCTGGTGTCATATGAGAGAAATGAAGATGGGCCTATCTATGAGGATGAGGGGGGGTAAGGCAGACTGTAACCTCCTGGAATGGTGCTGCGGACAGAGGACAATGTGAGAGACCAGAGACTGCTCTGTTCTAACAAAGACTAGAAAAGGCCTGGAGAGGGGTAAGGTCAGTGAGTAGGGTATGCTTGTGGGATGAGCCTGGGACAGGCCCTGGGGTCAACCCTATCTTGATTTCCCATGCCCACCCCATGCTCTAGTGACATCCGACAATGGGATCTCATAAACTAACCTTCACCCTTGTTTGCCTTACCACTGAGTGTGTGTGTCTGCATCCTAAATATTTCTGGTTTGCTAAAGACAGGGTCTTCTATAGCATAGGCTAGCCTCAGACACACTACATAAACGAAGCTGACCTTGAACTGCTGATCTTCCGTCCTCTACCTCTCAGGTGCTCTGATGACAGGTATGAGCTGCCATGGCCAATGGCCCTGAAGCGCTGTTGAACCCACCCCCCTCCTCCAAGCCCACTGGTGTAGCCCAGCCCGCTATACTGTTTGCATCCCAGTCATTGTGTCAGGGCCTTCAATACCTTGGCTCCCATTCTGCCACTCCAAACTCCCCTGAGGAAAGTGACCTAGATAAACCACTAAGGTGACTGGTTCGCCTTAGCCCAAAATGCTGCAGCGGTGCATTTGGCTCAGACATTCAAGGCCTTTCCAAATCTAACCCCATCCAGGTTTCCTCGCTGTTCACAAGACTTGAATTCCTTTAACCTGCATAACTTTAGCTCAACTGTATCCCCTGTGGAATGTATCCCCCACCCTCTTCTGGGTGCATGCGTGCAGGAGTGTCCTGAAGATCAGATCCAGGTCCTTGAACACTGTGTGAATGTTCCCCATTGAGTACCCTGATACCCCTACGCCATGTGTGATCTTGGATGATACTGCCCACTCTCCACCGCAATCCCAACCCTTCAGAGCAAGCCCTAGAAGCTCTTCTGAAACCTTCCGAGTGCCCCTTGTCAACCTGGCATTGTGGTCACTGGCCGCCCCCAGTGCCCTGCTTCCATGGCTGCATCTCCCTCCTGCTCTGATGATGTTGGCAAGTCTGCTTTGCTGACAGCTTTGACATCCCTGAGATACAGGATGATACTTCGTTTATCTGACCTAAGCCCGGCACAAAGTAGGTGCTCAATTAACACCGAGCTCTTGACCTAAGAGAAAGCAGAAGGCAGAGAAACCATGGTAGATATGACGCCAACTCCTCTGAAGTGGGGGGCAAATGTTGTTCCTGCTGATACTCCAATACTTCTGGATGCCCCGAAACAGCCAGGGGCGTGACCTGGGTCAGGGTGTTTGCTGTGTCTTTAGCAAAGGATTAGGTTGCTTTCCAGGATCCTGAGCCAAGTTCTCCTACTCCCTCCTCTCCTTTGGCTGCTCCTTTGATGCACAAAGGGACTAGCAGACAGTTTCTGGATCAGGAGTAAGGCAGACTGGATTTGTTCCCTTGTTCAACAAGCATTTACTAAGTGTCTCTCATGTTGTGCAGTTTTTGAATCATAGGCACTCAGTTAGGGACTCAGCTATAAGTGGGATAACAATCCCTGTTATAAGGCTCTTACATCTACTGAAGTTAACAAGCCTTGCAGGGCCGAGGGAAGAACTTCCCAAGCAGAGGCATGTAAGTGGCGGGAGCAGATCTCAAAAAGTAAATACCAGGAAGTCCATTATAGCTGGGGTGAAATGAATAAGAAAATAACCTACAGGAGATGTAATCTAGACCACACTCAAGTCCCAGCCAGGCACCAGCTCCTTGGGGGAACTTGAGTGCCTGCCCCCTCCTCCTCTTTGGTCCTACACATATTCACTCATCTAAGAAATGAGAATGAGTTTGCTGGGGAAGATGCTCAGTGGCGAAGGACAGCGGCTGTGACTCCAGCTCCAGGGATTACAGCACCCTCTTCTGGCCTCTGAAAGTGCTGCACTCACATGCAAATCACAACACATATACATAATTGAAAAAAAAATCTTCTAAAAAATAAATAGGTCTGAAAATACACACTACCAGCAGGCTAACTCCCAGAGACTGTGAGGGCCCTGGAGAGAAGGATGTGAGATGAGGTAGGGGCGGCCATGATGATAGCAGGGACGAGAACCGAGCAGGGATGCCTGGAAGGAGCCTGGCCAAGGCCTATACAGGTGCTGGGATCGATACAATTAGTACAGAAATGCCTAAACCTGGGCACCATTTCTTCAGCTGCCCGACTAGGGTAAAGACCAGGACATCTGTTTTGGCTAGGCCAACATTCCTGGCCTCACCAGGGGTCCTCATGCCATCTGCTCAGCCTGGGACAGGGCTAGCTCTCCTGGGGGTACTGTCCCTCGTCAACACAAGCAGCATCACGTCCATAAGCTCTGAGTCATAAGTCCAGTTTATGGGTGGAGGGAGCAGCATCTTGTTTGGCTTGGGATGGATTAACTGTGCTCAAGCTGGCTTCGGGCCTGCCAGATGGCATGGTCAATAAGACCAGCTTGTCTTTAGCCCACTTTCCCTGGCCTCTGGCCCATATCCTGTTCCACCCTTCCTGAAATCTAAAGGGCCTTCACCTGCCCATGTACTTGCTGCAGGGAGCCCAGGGGTCAGCACTCACTCCAATTAAAGAGGCCTGGTCTGAAACCAGGCAGTTCCACAGCTCTTAACCGCTGAGCCATCTCTCCAGTCACACGGAGGAATTTTTAACAAGGAGATTCCATTAAGACCAGCTTGGAAAATTACTGAGTTAAAATTAATGTTATGTACAGGAGTCCGCAAAGCCCCATCCTCTCTCAGGGTTTGGAGCTCTGACATACATCAGCACTTCTAACTGGGGCAGGGTGGAGTGGAGGTTTGAATCATAGGGGTGAATCTGTGGCCCTCCTCCCCTCCTCCAACAGAGAGGGTTAGCAGTCTCATTCCCACAGACCTGGTTGCTGGGTAGCTCTGTTTACCATTTTGTCATCCAAAGAGGACTTGGCCTAGATTATGGTTGAGATCATCTCCCCGTAGGCACGTCCCATCCTGCCACACAGTGGACAGAACAGGACACCTACTATGTGGCACACCAATCCCGTGCCAGTTCCTAGAACTCCAGAGACCAATAAGGCCAAGAACCCAGTCTTAAGGCACTGGCACTCTCGAGGGTGGGCGCTTGGGATGGGGACAGTTGAGCTGTAGATAGAACAATAGCAGAATGTCGGGTGTTGCAAACTCCAGCTCTGGACACGAAGGCAGTCGTGGTTTTTTTGTTGAGTCAAATGTAAGTGACTATAGCCCCGAGCATGAACTCACATTAACCTAAATCACATGTTGCAATGTGGAGACAGGTTCGTGAGTTGTTATGGTTACAGAACAAAAGAAAGTCATAAATCAAGGCACCTTTCAAATACCTAGGTGGGAGCGTCAGGTAGGCGGGTTACAGCAGAAAGGGGGAAGTCTCCGGCATGGTCTCAGATACAGTCTGAGGACGTTCTTAGCTTTGGGGTTGGTGAAAGCTAGTGGTCTGTTAAAGAACATTCCAGAAGTTTTCAGAGATAGATACAAGAAAGTTGGGCCAGAAACAGGTGGGTGATAAATCGCTGAATAATTGGAAACTGAAGATAGCCCAGAATAATTTGGCTCTGGGCACAAAACATCCAGCTCTACACAGTCACAGTTCGAATCAGCCAGCCGTGGAGAATCTTTAAACATAGTTACACCATTTTTTAATCCTGGGAACTGCAGTTCACACAGGGAATATTTCTTCTTCCTCGGTATCCTATAGATTCCTTTACTCAGTGTGTCCAAAAGTCAGTTGGGCATCTACCCAGACTGCTCACACTTACAGATAGTCAGTATCCCATGTTCCTGGTACTCAATGCTCTCCTGGCAGAGCTGGGTGGGCTTCACCCTGAGTGTCTTTCTCACCTTAAGCAACGAGGCCTCTCTTATACCCCTTCACTTCCTCTACATTTCTTGTAGTTTGGCCTCTGGGACTTGTCACCTCCACTATTTAGGTTATTTCTCTACCTCCACGTTTATTTTACAACCCTTTGCTTCCAGAGCAGAAGTCCCCTGTTCTCTCTCCTCTTCCCCCTCTTCCCCCTCTTCCTCTCCTTCCTCTCCTTCCTCCCCGCCTCCTCTCCCTCTTACTTTGCAGGCTGTGGGTTGAACCTTACACACACTTTTACCACTTAGTTACACCCTTAGGTTCAGAGCGATCTCTCTAGAACTCAAAAGTAGCCATGTCCCATCTGTGGTTAATGTTGTTCCATTATAATTAACCAATCCAAAGAGAATTATTTAATCACCATTGGTTCAAAAATGAGAACCAAATTCCTCAGTATGACCTGAAAGTTCTTCCGTAAGTGGACAAGCTGATGAATCCTCAAACTTCAACTCTCAGACTCGGAACACTTAAGCAGCAAACAGGCTACCTTTAGGCTTCTGCGTGGATATCTCTTTCTTTGTGCTTCTCTTTTCATTAGGAATCACCTTGATTTTCTTTTCAGCCTACCCCAGCCTGGATACCATCTGCCCAGACAGAGGGACAGGGACATCCAGTCCGCCTCACACTACCAACGAGAATTCTGCATAAACTCTGGCCTGTCATGTTCTAGTTAACTCCGTGAATATGTCTGGCATTGGACAAAATGGAACTAGGCAAGGGACCTAGTTCCTGAGTCTTTGTCTGCTGGTCCAATGGCTTCCAGGCCTTTAAGGGCCCAACACTGGTCATTGCTGCGTTGTGTGCATACAGGTCGGAAGGAGGTGGTGTTTTATTCCAAGGACCACACATTTTCTAGTGTTCTTGGCCAGCTTGTCTGGGTGTCCACGAACCCAGTATCTTCCCCCAAACCTACATGTGGTTCTCCAAAAGCTACCCCAAGACCATCTTCTGGGCCACAGCCCACAGTTTCAGGGATCTCTCTTCTCTGCTGGACATGGAGGGAGTTCTGCCTTGATACCACAAAGGTGGAAGGGCTATCGTCTAGGTCTTGCCTTCAGAACGGACCTGCATGAGAGACCTGGTGTTCTGAGCCATGCACCACATGAACAACTCCACCCACAGGCCAGCTAGAGGACCGAGTCCTCTGAGCGTACACAGAGGAGTTTAGAACAGAGTGCTGCAGGGTCGCCTTCCTTTCCTTGCACAGTGTTGAAAACCTTTGTACCTATTTTTAAAAGATGTGCTTGGTGGCCGGAGAGATGGCAGGCAGTTCAGTGCATGCTGCTCTTGCACAAGACCCAAGTTCGACTCCCAGCACCCGTGTGTGTGGCTCACAATTGCCTGTAACTTCAGTATCAGGAGCTCCAGCTCCTCTCTTGGCCTTCTCAAGCATTTCGCTCACCTACACAAACACACACATATGCACGTAACTAAAAACAAAAATAGGCCGGGTAGGGCTGGAGAGATGACCTAGTGACTAAGCGTTTGAGTCATTCTTGCAGAAGTCTTGGGCTCAGCTACTAGCATCATGCTGGCTCGCTACACCTTACAACTCCAGTTTCAGGAGATCTGACACTCTTCTGGCTTCCATGAGCATCAGGCATGCACATTGCATGTAGGCATACATATGTGTAGGCAAAACGCTCATGCATATAGAAGAAAATAAATCTAAAGCAATAAAATAATCGGGCTGGACATGGTGGCTTCTATGTCTCAGTGCTGCAGAGGCAAAGGCAGGCAGATTTCTGTGACTTTGAGGCTGGTCTACATAGTTAGTTCTAGGTCAGCCAAGGCTACACAAGAAGAACTTGTCTTCGTAAATAAATAAATATTGTAAAAAATGTTTGTTATTTACATGTGTGTGCGCGGATGTATGTGGGGGAAGTGCAAACATGCTCACACCTATGCAGGAGAGGAGACCAGAAGAGGGCATCTCTCGGGGGCTGTACCCATGCTCACCTGCTGTAGACAGGCTTACTTACTCCACACCTCTTGGGGACAGACATGACTGCATGGTGCAATCCCAGGCCAGGCTGGGGTGATGACTTGGTGCAAGAGTGCCTCACTAGCGAGTGTCAGGACAGCAAGGTCTGCATAGAGAGTTCCAGGACAGCCAAGGCCCTTAGAGAGACCCTGTCTCAAAAACCCAAAACCAAATCAAGTCCAAACAGGAAGTGTCAAAACAACCAAGCAAGCAACAACCAAAACTCCAAACCTGCTGGGCTGTGGTGCCATATACCATCAATCCCAGCACTTGGGAGGCAGAGACAGGAGGATCTCCGTGAGTTCAAGGCTAACCTGGTCTACAGACTGAGTTCCAGGATAGCCAAGGCTACACACAGAAACCCTGTCTCAATAGACAAAACAAAACAAACAACAACAAAAACAAACCCTCCAAACCCGAGCAAAGACTGAGATTGGGTTTTTCACAGCACGTGCTCATCTCTCGGCTAATCAGCGCGGCCAGGGAACTAGTTTTCTATCACCGGCCAAGATGGTATGTGCCACCTTGTTGCCAAAGGAGCAGAGTGAAATAATTGACCATTATGTGGTCTAGCAGAAGTCCTGACCCTAGGGTCCTGAACGCTAATGATGTTTTCAGCGCTGGTCCTGGGAGCCCGAGAAATCCATCTCTTGATCAAGGGACCCAGCCTGGTCCACTTCCTCTCAAGAAGCCACTCACTTCCAGGCGGACCTTTCACATCTGTGGGCATCGGTCCAGAGACAGGCGAGGCAGGGGTTTCTTCTGTTCCAGTGTCACTTGATAAATATTTACTTTGCTGGAGAGCTGGCGGGTGAGGTGTCAGAGCTGGTGAGCCCATCCCTGGTGATTGCCTCCTGCCCAGCCTGAAAGCTAGCCCAAGATCCTGCTGCCACTCTCTGCGGTGGGTGTGGGCAGGGTGTAGTCTCTGGCTCTCCGTGTCCTTTCCCACTGCCGGAAGGGGTCCCGGAACCCTGACCAGCACCCCTTCCTCTTAACTTGTCAGACAGCTGCAAGTTCTTCCTCCTGGATTTCCACTGAAGCCAGGCTGGGAACATGAAAGAGCAGGAACCTGTCTTTTGATGTACAGCTGTGTCTTACTTGTCATGTGACCTTGCGTGTTGGTTTTCCTTTTTTCAAAGCGGGGGGGGGGGTGGTGTCCCCTCCTGCTAGACTGGATTAATGAGGCAATATAAATGCTGCAGCCAAGCTTTTGACACACTGACAGGGTCTGTTCATGGTGGCTATCTCCGTCCCAGATTTGTGGACCTGACTGGTGAGGACAGGTTCCTCCCTGACAGGCCCCAGAAGCAGCACCTCATATCAGCCCTTCTGTTTCTCAGCAGCAATCAGATGAATGTTGTCACGGTCTTTAGAGATTCATGTGCACCTGCACTGTGTGTCTGGACAATGCTCTTTCCTCTGAGTCCACAACCACTTCTGGCTCTTACAGTTCTGGCCCTTCTTCCTCATAGGTCCTTGAGTCCAAGGGGAGGGCTGTGAGGCAGACATCTCAGGGCTGAACGTTCCAAAGCCTCTTGTTCTCTGTACGCCGACCACTGGGGAGGAGATCTTTCACAGATGGGGAAGTTGAGTGTTATAGAGACACGAAGAGGGAGGAATGGAACACGGAGGGTTGAATGTGCTGGGGGATGGGGAGGCAGGGTAGACGCATGGAGAGAGAAAACTAACACTAGAGGACTTGTGAAAAGTCATTTGAGAACCTATTACCGTCGGGGCTTCCTAAAGAGATGCATGTATAAAACATTTCAATGGAGAGGGAGGACAATACCCTAACTAGACACCTGGAATACAGTCCTCATACAGGAAAGGGTTCCCTCAACAGCACATTCTTACAGGCTAGTCCTGGCCGCATTCATTGTGTAGACCGGACTGGCTTCAGACTCATAGAGATCTGCCTCCTGAGTGCTGGGATTAAAGACGTGAGCCACCATGCCCTGTGTGCCATACTTTTTGCTTGGAACATTGATTACAAAGGTGCATACACTTGTCAAAAAATCATCAAATTAATGCTGGGGTTATAGGTCAGCGGTAGGGCCTGCCACGTGCAAGGCCCTGGGCTCCATCCCAAGGACTGAGAAAAATGAAGCAAATAAACAAGACCCTTTAAAGTTAAAGACAGCCATGTGCTGCATAATGACGGTTCAACAGTGGGCAGGCCACAGGCAATATATTCAGTCAGGATCTATAAGATTATAAGGAAGCCTGGTGGTGGTGGGGAGGCCTGCTTTAATCCAGGAGGCAGAGGCGGTAGGATCTCAATGAGTTCAAGGTCAGCCTGGTCTACAGAGCAAGTTTCAGAATGGCAGGGTTGACACAGAGAAACCCTTTCTCTCTAAAAAAAAGAAAGAAAGAAATAAAAATAAAAAACAAAAGGAAGGAAGATCAGAAGCAAGCTGGAAAACTCTTAACATGCAGAGATGTCCTGGCCATTGTAACAGCACAGTGCAATCTCACATGTTCGTGGGAATGCTGACAGACAAACCCATGCAGGGCCAATTGAATAGAAGCACGGCTCGGGCCCTGCAAGATGACTCCGTGGGCAAAGACTTGCGGCTAAACCTGGCAACCTGAGTTCAATCCTGGGGACCTACACGGTGGAAGGAGAGAACTGACTCCTGCCCATTGTCCTCTGACTTCCACGTGAGTGCTGTGGCATGTATACACACACACACACACTGGTTAAATATAATAAAACTACACCTCCTACAATTATATACAATATATGATGCCTGGCAATGTCAATAAATGAGCACGTGGCCCAGTTTGAAGTTGAATGCCTATAATCCCAGCAGGAGAGGGAAAGCAAGAGAATTGTGAGTTATGCTTGGTTACATAGACTGATTCCATCTCAAAACAAGTAAACACTATTAAAGAAAAATGAATTACTATGCTATTAGTGTATGCTTTACCAAGATATGCTTTGTGTGTGTGTGTGTGTGTGTGTGTGTGTGTGTGTGGTTTTGTGAGACAGGGTTTCTCTGTGTAGCCTTGGTTGTCCTAGAACTCACTTTGTAGATTAGGCTGGCTTTTTTAAAATACATTTTTTATTGATATTTATTGAGCTCTACATTTTTCTCTGCTCCCCTCCCTGCCTCTCCCCTTCAATCCTTCCCCAAGGTCCCCATGCTTCCAATTTACTCAGGAGATCTTGTCTTTTTATACTTTCTATTTCCCATGTGGATTAGATCTCTTAGTGTCTGCATTGTTGTCTAAGTTCTCTGGGATTGTGGTTTGTAGGCTGGCTTTCTTTGATTTATGTTTAAAAACCACCTATGAGTGAGTACATGTGATAATTGTCTTTCTGTGTCTGGGTTACCTCACTCAAAATAATCTTTTCTAGCTCCATCTATTTTCCTACATAATTCAAGCTGTCGTTATTTTTTTCTGCTGTGTAGTACTCCATTGTGTAAATGTACCACATTTTTCTTATCCATTCTTCGATCAAGGGGCATTTAGGTAGTTTCCAGGTTCTGGCAATGACAAACAAAGCTGCTATGAACATAGTTGAGCACATGTCCTTGTGGCACAATTGAGCATCCTTTGGATATATACCCAAAAGTGGTATTACTGGGTCTTGAGGAAGGTTGTTTCCTAATTTTCTGAGAAATCGCCACACTGAAATCCAGAGGGGCTGTATCAGCTTGCATTCCCACCAGCAATGCAGAAATGTTCCCTTTACACCACATCCTCTCCAGCATAAGTTGTCATCAGTGCTTTTGATCTTGGCCACTCTTACAGGTGTAAGGTGGAATCTCAGAGTTGTTTTGATTTGCATTTCTCTGATGACTAAGGATGGTGAACATTTTCTTAACTGTCTCTCAGCCATTTTAGATTTCTCTGTTGAGAGTTCTCTGTTTAGGTCTGTACTCCATTTTTTTAAAATTGGATTATGTAATCTTTTGGTGTCCAATTTCTTGAATTCTTTGTACATTTTGGAGATCTATTGTGGGGTTAGTGAAGGTCTTTTCCCATTCTGTAGGCTGTCATTTTGTCTTGTTGACCATGTCCTTTGCTTTACAGAAGCTTTTCAGTTTCAGGAGGTCCCATTTATTAATTGTTTCTCTCAGTGTCTGTGCTGCTGGGCTTATATTTAGGAAGTGGGTCCCTGTGCCAATGCGTTCAAGTGTACTTCCCACTTTCTCTTCTATAAAGTTCAGTGTGGCTGGCTTTATGTTGAGATCTTTGATCCATTTGGACTTGAGTTTTGTACATGGTGATAGATATGGATCTATTTTCATTCTTTTACATGTTGATATCCAGTTATGCCAGCATCGTTTGTTAAATATGCTTTCTTTTCTCCATTTGATATTTTATTGCTTCTTTATCAAAAATCAAGTGTTTGAAGATGTTCAGGTCTTCTATTTGGTCCCATTGATCCTCCTGTCTGTTCTTATGGATTAGGCTGGCTTTGAACTCAGAGACCAACTTGCCTCTGCCTCCTGAGTGCTGGGATTAAAGGTGTGCGCCACCATGCCTGGCTCCATAATATGTTTTTTTTTTTTGTTTGATTAAAATACACTGCTTCTAATTATGGAAAGCGGTGCATTGTGGTCACCTTGTCCATCTTTCTTGCCTCTCTTGGTTGCTTCTTGGTTGCCTTGGAGGACACAGCATGTGTTTGATCTGTAAATAAAACTATGACATTCACACAATAGCCTCCTGATGTCGTCTCAAAATGAACAACTGACCTGAAATATTGGCTGTATATAAATTTTATTTGTTCTGTTTGATTGTTTGTTTTTAAAGGGTAAAGTGGCCTCCCACATCTTAAAAGACAAAGGTAGCTGGTCAGTGGTGATGCATGCCTTTAATCCTAGCACTTGGGAGGCATAGGCAGGTAAATCTCTGAGTTTGAGGCCAGCCTGGTCTTCAGAGTGAATTCTAGGACTGCCAGGGATATACTAAGAAATCATCCAGCTACAAAACACTTTTTTTCTTTTAAATTGTTTTTAGTGAACTATATGTTTTTCTCCACTCCCTCCCTTTTCATTGGGGTTCTGGCTCAATTTGGAGTTACTACCACAAGGTGGCAGTGAGATCTAATTTATAAAAGTTGAAATATTAAATGATGATTTGTAACTCATTCTATTGTGAGAGGTTTTTGTTTTTGCATTTTATTTCTGAGCTATGCAGCCCTGATTGCCTTGAGCTCAATACGTAGTTGAAGCTGACCTTGAATTTCTGATCCTTCTGCCTCTACTTCCAAAGTACTGGAACTACAGGCACTCTACGACTGGCTAGTGAGTCCTCTCCTCTCCTCTCCTC
>NW_026067972.1:7794779-7797470 GCF_014885135.2 Alexandromys fortis
CTGTGTGTGTGTGTGTGTGTGTGTGTAGGGAGATATACCTGTGTGTATAGGTGTGTATGTGTGTGTAAGGGGATATACCTGTGCATATAGGTGTGTGTGTGTAGGGGGATATACCTGTGTGCATAGGTGTGTGTGTAAGGAGATACACTTGTATGTGTGTGTGTAGGTGTGTGTGTGCATATGTGTATAGGTATGTGTGTGTAGATAGGTATGGGGTATGCCTATGTGTGTATAGGTGTAGTGATATTTTGTGTTTTAACAAATAAAGCTTGCATGAAGATCAGAGTGCAGAGCTAAACCACTAGAGGTCTGGAGGTGATGGTTCACACCTTTAATCCCAGTACTTGGGAGTCCAGGACCTTTAATCCCAGCACTAGGGAGGTGGAGACAGGAAGGGATATGGCTGGAGGGAAAGAGGAAAATAAGGTGGGAAGAGACAGGAGCTAACAATGACTGATTCCACAAGCTAGGGCACAGAGAGCTAAGCAGCCATGCAAGAAGCATGGGCAGGAAACAGAGCCAAGCCTGAGGTCCTTCCTGCCAAGCCGCCTGTGACAGCTGGGGAAGGGATAAGGAGGGCTCAGGTGGAAAAGGTTGTCCCCGTCACTCCTGCATGCTCATTGCAGTGAGAGAAGCCTGAGAGAAGCTTCCTGGGGAAGGAGAAGTTTATTTCGGATTATAGGTTCAACCCAGGCGGTTCAGCTATCGTGGTGGGGAAAGAACACGGCAGCTGCCAGAGCTCAGCCTGTGCTGTTGGGAGCTTTGCAGCACAGCTGTTCATATTCTGGAAGATCAGGAAGTAGAGAATTGGGGCTGGAACCAGAAGTAAATACCACCTTCAAGGTCTGCTCTCAGCAGCACGCTTCTGCTTCACTAGGCCCCATGTCCCCAAGATTCTTCATCCTTCTAAAACATCCCCGCTCACCCGGCCAGGTGTTTAAACACACGAACCTGTAGAGAATGTTTTACGGTAGAACCATAACAGCTTCTCAGAGATACTTTCTTGGTTAGAACCAGGCCTGTGGCCAGGCACAGGGCTGCAGAGCCCAAAGCTGAAGAAGTTGTATGTCCCCCCCCCCCCACACACACACACATTTTCTTGATCTTTACTACTGGGCATGAGAGAAGTTGTAGGAGGATTTGGGGCAGCCTGACCCATCAGAACACAGGAACATTCAGGGTGTGTACACTGGAAGCTGAGCAAGCTGTTCTTTCCAGGCCCTGAACACAGCTAGGGCAAGCACTATGTAACAAAACTGGCTGGGTCAGGAGGTTCCAGAGCAAGAGCAAGGCTTTTGCCACACCCTCGAGCCTGTGTTGGGTGAAGGCTGCTGTCTTAGTTACTTTTCTATTACCATGAAGGGGCAGCATGGCCAAGGCAATTCATAAAAGAAGGTGTTTAACAGGGCTTACAGTTTTGGAGGGCGAATCCATGGCTGTCAGGGTAGGGAGTACGGGTGGGCGGGCAGGCGGGCAGGCGGGCAGGCGGGCAGGCAGGCGTGGTGCTGAACAGTAACTGAGAGCTCACATTGGACCCACAAGGTGGAGGCAGGGAGAGCTGGCTGGGAAAGGCTGGGATTCTGAAATATCAAAGCCCATCCCCAGGGACACACCTCCTCCAACGAAGTCAGACCTCCTCCCAATCCTTCACAAACAGTTCCACTGCTGGGACCAAAGCAGTAAGACATTCGAGCCTATGGGAGCCATTTTCATTCAGATGCCATAGCTGCCTAACCCAGGAGGAAAGTACTTATCAGAAAGGGAAACAGAAAACGGGGATGTGGATAAGCTCAACAAAATAAAACATACCAACACCCTACAGCGCTTCATCTGCCCCTGTCCCCACCCTGCCCCAGCCCTGCCCTCACGCATGGCCCTTCCCTGCCCCTAGGGAGAGGTCTAGTTTTTCGCAGCCGGGGAACCTGTCTACCATCTCCATAGAACCAGAAGAGATGTGGGTTCTCCAATGTTCAGTAACTCTAGATAAGTAGACCTCTTAATTCCACCAACTACTCAGAAGAGAGGCAGGTAGGAACGTAATAAACAGATGGGATGGCGAGAGCGTGTCTTGAGCAGCCGGCCCTGAGGCTATGTTTATATGTTTATACGGAGAGGTCAGGGCACTAATTTACATCTCTACTCATTCTAACTAAGCTAGGCTACTCTCTCTTTGTTTCTTTCTCTCCCCTCACTTCCTTCCTCCCTCTCATCTTTCCATTACCCTCCCCCCCACCTTCTCTTCCTTCCTTTCTTTGGACAACTTCTAACTAAATAACCCAGATCACTCTTGAACTCCCAGTCCCTCAGGGCGCCATGACTACAGGCACGCACATCTCACCAGGCTCTCCCTAACCCCTTTCTGGAGAAAGAGGTTACCCTGACAGTTCGCTAAGACTGCCACCCCTAGCCAAGCTCAGCCGTGTCAGAGGAGGCTGATTTCCTCTGCCGGGAGTTGCCAATGTCAGGCTGTTCCTGGCGAAGGAAGCAGAGCAGGGCTAGTGTCCTCTTCTGAAATAAAGCTCTGCCTAAAGAGGAAGGGTCTTGGGTCAGTGGGATGACTCAATCCCCAGGATTCACATGAGAGCAGAGGAGTAACTCCCCCAAGTTGTCCTCTGGCTTCCACACGCACACTGTAATACTCAAGCACCCCGTCACACACACACACACACACACACACACACACACACACAC
>NW_026067972.1:7797501-7832235 GCF_014885135.2 Alexandromys fortis
TATGCAATTGCTATATATTTTGGTGGAAAAATATTTTTACAAGTTTTTTTGCCTCGTGTGTATTTGTTCAGGTTTAACATAACTGAGATTATAAGAGCCATGCATTGCACTCCCTGCTTTTCTGCCTAGTGCACTATGAACTCTTGGTTGTTAGAATTTCTGTAATCATAATTAGCACGCTATCTTATGGTTCTCTAAGTTAATTAGCCATGTCCCTGTAGCGGGGACAGATGGACATCACACTGTGACTGCGGCTGTGTTGAGAAGCTGGGAGGATTGCTGAGGGCTTTTCCCTTCTCCTCCTTTAAAACTTTTTAAAAATTATGTTATTCACTGTGGTTGAAATGCAAAATGAAATTAAAATAATAAATTAAAAAAATTACACTATTCATTTAGTGTGTGTGTATGAGAGAGAAAGAGAGAGAGAGAGAGAGAGAGAGAGAGAGAGAGAGAGAGAGAGAGAGAGAGAGAGACACTGCATGGTGCTTGTAGGGAGGTCCGAAGGTCAGAGGACCACTTGCACGAGTTGATTCTCACCTTCTGAGGCATCAGAATAGGAAGTCAGAAAGGGAGATGAAGGTTCTAGAGGCCGAAGTGCGGAAGGCAAAGGTGGCAGGAAACGAAAGACCAGTAGAGCCAAGGTCAGCTAATGAACTTGGAGGAGGCGGGTGTTACTATTACATTAGTGAGCCGTAAAAGGGGACTTCAATCCTCTGTTCCTTCTCTCTATTCTTGCCCTCTGGGAGTCAGGCCCTTGGGGAGGCCTGGTACACCTCTAGGCTGCTCTGCGCCTCTTCCTTAACAGACGTTCCCTTTTCTTGTAACTTTCCACAAGCCTCTGTACGATTCATAAGAGACATGGCTCTGGGGAGATGGTTCTCTGGTTAAAGAACTGGCTGTTCTTCCAGGGGATTCGGGTTCGGTTCCCAGCACCCATAGTGCTGCTCACAATGACCTGTGGCACAAATTCCAGGGGATCCGTCACCCTCTTCTGGTTTCTGTGGGTACCTGGCACGCAGACAGACATCCATGGAGACAAAACACCCACACACATAAAGTTCAAACTAATGAATAATTAAGGAAGGGATGTGGCACAAGAGCCTGGAAATTTCCGTGTCTGCCCCCTAGATTCTATCCATGCCCATTAACGCTTCCACTGTGTGGATCCTGGGGATCCAAACTTAGAGGGAGACTGACTTAGGGAACTGATACTCCAACTCAAATGTGAGTTTGAATTCCTAAAGAATTACACTGAGACATCTTTTCTTTTTTTAAGTAAAGAAAAATCACAAGCATTATATATATTTTATTATAAGTATAATATATTTATATTAACTAGTTTTATATATAATAACATTTTATTATATATACTTCCAGCTGTTTTTTATTTTTAAATATTTATTTATTTATATTTTATATGTACATATGAGTCTGAGTATGTGTTAGTGCACTACTTCCATGCAGAGCTTGCAGAGACCAGAAGAGGACATCAGATCCCCTGGAACTGGAATTACAGACATTTGTGAGCTGCCCTGTGGGTTCTGGGAACTAAACATTCCATCCCCTGCAAGAGCAGCCAGTGCTCTTAGCTACTGAGCCACCTCTCCAGCTCTTTACAGTAATCATGGATATGATTTTGGTGGCTATTGAAGTTACACCTCAGTTTCATCCTTTTTTCTTTTCCTTTTTATAGGTGCTTTCTGGGGTGCCTTGCATAGGTAGGGTTACAATCTGATTAAATAAAACCATGGGTCACAAGAGGCTTTTGTACAAGAGGGTTTTGACATCTCTTTTACTGTGTAAATGGAGCTTGTGAGATTCCTAGACGGTTGCAGAATTTCAGCTGGAGAAGGTCATTCTTGGGCAATACACTCTTAAGGCTAGAGGGTGGTTCATTTTGCTATTCGAACATTCTTCTTTTTTGATTCATTTATTTATATGTGTGTGTTTCTCCTATGTGTATGTACCACAAGCACGCCTGGTGCCCATGGAGATTAGAGGCAGGCTTGGGGTCCTTTGGGACCAGATCCCAAGTGGTTGTGCGGCACCATGTAGATGCTTGGAAGGAATCCAGTTCTTCTGCAAGTGCAGACTATATTTGAACATTCTTATTTGAAATACTCTACATAAGAGGAGCATGGCCTATATGCGGGCAAGCTTTACTGGAAACTCTGTTAATTATGCTGAACTTATTAAATCTCAGGAGGAAAGAAATTTCAACCTGATTTTGGAGTGAAGAATCCTTTCCTTCCCATGTTGCCTTAACTTCCCCATCTTTCTAGTTTGTTTCAGGACACGAGTTCCCATTGGACAGCACTTACTATGCTGACTCCAACCAGAAACTTCTCTCTCTCTCTCTCTCTCTCTCTCTCTCTCTCTCTCTCTCTCATTTCTGTGCTGCAATCAAGTCTATGGTCACTCACCTGTAGGCAAGTATTAACCTGCTTTAAGAAAAATGTGTTTGGAGATTGCTGTGGTCTTAATGAGAATGGCCCCCATAGGCTCATATATTTGAATGCTTGATCCCAAGTTGGTAGAACTGTCTGTCATGGGAAGGATTGGGAGTCATGGCCTTGTTGGAGGAGGTGTGTCACTGGGAGGGGGCTTTGAGGTTTTAAAAGCCCATGACAGGCCCAGTTCCCCACCCACACTGCCTTGCACTTGTGGTTCAGATGTAAGCTATCAGGTACTGCTCCAGCACTACAAGCAACAGCTTGTCTGGTGCTGTTGTAGGGAGGCCGCTAGTGTGTTCCCAGGTGCCCTCCTCTTGTTCGTTTCCCAGTAGCCCAGACTCCCAAAATAACCACACAGAAACTGTATTAATTAAATCACTGCTTGGCCAATTACTTAAGCATATTGCTAGCTAATTCTTACATCGAGAATGAACCCATTTCCATTATTTTATATTTTATCACAAGGCTCGTGGCTTACCAGCAAGATTTTAACATGTCTGTCTCTGGCTGTGGCTCCATGGCTTCTCTCTGCCTCTGCCTCCTTTCTCCCAGCATTCAGTTTAGTTTTCCCTGCCTAACTCTGTTCTACCCTATCAGGCCAAGCCAGTTTCTTTATTAACCAATGGTATTCACAGCTTACAGAGGGGACTCCCACATCATGGTGCCATGCTCCCTGTAGCTCTGCCTGGTGCTTACATGTGGACTTCTGCATCTGCTTCCATCAGTTACTGGCTGAACAATTAGGGTAGTCACCAATCTGATTACAGGGGAAAGCCAGTTCAGGCACCCACTCCACTATTGTTAGGAGTCTTAGCGGGGGTCAGTTTCCCTGGCACCAGGTTCTTCCCTAGCTCCATAATGGCTTCCTCTATTGAGATGTCCCTTTCCTTGCTCTCCCATCCCACTCCTCTCCCAACTCGACCATCCCCCATTCCCTCATGTTCTCATTCCCTATCCCCTGACCTTTACTGCCTCCCCACCCCAGTTACCCAGGAGACCAAGATGAGGAATTTCTTAAAGACTATAATATTCCCATTCTTTATTATTAGATTTAGTGGTCTATCATTTTGACTTCTATAAATATTACCTCAAAGATACATTTCTAAACTTTTAATATTCTGATTGAGTAGAGACTGTGGAGAGACAATATCTCTCAGAGTCAATATATTAATCTTTTTTGTTTGTTTGTTTAAAAGCTACAGAAATATACCAAAGCTAGCCTAAGTTGGGGGATAGGATACATTAATTATTAAATTATTAGATTATCATAGAGTTTCATCATCTTTTTGTTGCTATTTTTAAGATTTTTTTCATTTTTATATGTATGTGCTGAATATGTGTCTGCTTGTATATACATGCACCAAAAGAGCCAGATGTTGAAGGGGCCAGAAGAGGGGTTCAGATCCTCAGAAATTAGAATTACAAAAGATTTTTGCATTTTGTGGTGTAGGTGCTGGGAAACAAACCCAGGTCCTCTGCAAAAGTAGCAAGTGCTCTTAAGAGCTAAGCAGTTTCTCCAGTCTCTGCTGTTACTGTTACATTTTGTTTTGCTCTTTGCTTTTTTGTATCCCAGTGTAGCACAATTAATAAAAACCCAGAGAGAGATATGGAGGTTCAACCTGAGGTCAGTCCGCAAAGCAGCTTACCTCTACCTTAGTCTGAAATGGCGATCCTGCCTCCAGGAATCTCAGAATGAGACTGTGAGTAAGAGTTGTTTCCTCCCATTTTAGAGTCCTCTCCAATGCTAGGATTAAAGGTGTACACCACTACTGCCCAGTTTCTGTGGCAAACTAGTTTGGCTACTGGGATTAAAGATGTGTGTCACTACTGCCTGGTCTGTAAGGCTGATCAGTGAGACTGTTTTACTCTCTGAACTTCAGGCAAGTTTTATTTATTAAAATACAAATGAAATATCACTACATCCCAGGCTGACCTAAACTTACTATGTAACCTAGACTAGTCTCGACCTCTTCCTGCCTCTACCTCCTGAATGCTAGGATTATAGGCATGTGCCATTGTGCCCAACTCAGAACCTATTTTATTCTTCTCTTATGCTCCACAGACCAGCTCCTTCTCCACTTTTCAGTATACATGGCTGAAAGGTAATTACACTGTCAATTTTAATCATCCAGATAGAAAGACTTAAATTGTATAGCTTAGATCCTCTACCAGTTAGGTTCCATATAGTAATTAGAATAGGGAAGGTTTAACCTAAATCCAAGACAGAAACTCCAAGACCTGGGTCCCAGCTATGGGACTTCTGTCTTGGATGCTCTGTCCCAGCCCTAGGGATGACAGTTGCTCCTTACAAAGCTCTTGCTATACCCTGAGGAGTTCTCATCCTTAATTGCCAATCCCTCCTTAGTATGATCATTAGCATGGTTAAGATCTAGATAGTGTGCCTTGCTGCACTGGATGGTAGTCACTGTGCTTCCACAGGGGTTGAGGCCACTTGAAATCAGTCTTCTAGGTACTTGGGAGGTGCCTGCCAGACTTACTCTCTATTAGACCATGTAGAGACGGTATTAGGGGAAGCTACTGACCTTTAGATGCTATTGGTCACCGTGTGCTCTAGTAAACGTGTGTTGGAGAAGCCATCTGTGTTGATAATCCCAATGCTGACATCATGGAGGGGCGGGATGTTGGAGAAGTTGTCTGTGGTGTGGGAGCCAGATGCAGCAAGCTACAGGAGTAGACCATAGCAGAAGAAGCGGGGCGGGGGAGTTCCTTTTTCCCACAGTATCTCTTTAGAGCCGTGGCTCTCAGTCTTCCTAGCGCTGTGACCCTTTAACACAGTTCCTCATGCTGTGGTGACCCCTCCCCCCCACCACCACAAAATTATTTAGTTGCTACTTCTTAACTGTAATTTTGCAACTTTTATGAGTCATAATGTAGATATCCGATATGCAGGATTGCAGGAGCCCTATAAAAGGACTGTTCAACCTCCCAAGCGGTCACAATCCACAGGTCAAGAACCGCTACCCTGGAGCAAGCCATGTACACTGAATTTGGAGCGGAGAGGCAATACCTTGAAACTTAGCACAATCCCAAAGCCATGTGCCCAGAGAAGGAATGATAGCTGGTTTAGCAGCTCCCATCCTGGATTACTTCCTCATTTGTTTTGCGAAGAACAAAAAATGAGTTAATAAAAAGAGAATCGGTGAGCATGGGACCGAGGGTGTGGAAAAGGAAGCTGGTCACTTGTGTCTCGTTTGGGGAAAAACACTGAGGTAAGCACCAGTTCCTAACTCTGTAGCTCAGGGACATTTCAGCAGGCTTCGCCACGGTCTGCAAAATCCAGCAAGGCTCTCTGCATTCCTTTTTATTCACACACGGTGCTCACCAAGAAACCCTCGGGTTTTTCTCCCCCTCTTCCGAAACCATCTCAACAGCAGGCTCAGGCCCAGTAGCCGTACAATGCTGTTTAGAAAAGGATGTCATCCACACTGAACTAAGAAATGGGCTAAATTAATATTCCCCAAAGACCACCCTTAACTAGAAAAGCTGTTTCTGACGCTGAGAGGCCAAGAACTGGGCGTTGGTCTCAGGGACGCAATCAAGATATTTCCTTGCAAGCTCTGGAGCCCGCACCCTAGACAGTGCTGCTAATAAATTTCCCAGGAAAGAAGCCTGCAGGACTTGTAATTGAGCATGGCTGCAGCTTGTTCTGCTAATGTGTGCTTCTCGTTGATGAGCTTTTGGGCCGTTTCCAGCCTTCACCTTTGCCCAGAACCGTAATCACATTTTTGTGATTAGCACTGAGCTGGTGTCTCGTGCTTGTCTCTGCTGCCTTTTGTTTATGGATTTCAAGTGATTTTCTTAGGACAGATCAAAATGAGAAATAAAGTGATGGCAAATACCAGCCCCCCTCTCCTATTCTCTCCCCCTCCCCAGAATCTTACGTGTCCCAGGCTAGTCTCAAACTCATGATATAGCTGGGGATGACATTGAACTCCTGATCCATGTGCCTCTAAAATTTGGGGATTACTGACATGTTCTACCTCCCAGGTATGGACCCCAGGGCTTTGTACATGCTATGCAAGGACGCCCAGCCTGCTCTTTTCTTGGGAAAAATTAAGACATTTTAATAGACCTTTAACACTTAATAATCTGATGTGGGATGCCCCTCTGTATGCTGTGAATAAGTTTTATTACCATTGGTTAATAAAGAAGCTGCTTTGGTTTATGGCAGGGCAGAAGGTAGCTAGGTGGGAAAACTAAACTGAATGCAGGGAGAAAGAAAGCGGAGTCAGGCAGATGCCATGTAGCCTCGCAAGAAGCAAGATGTGAGGTAGCAAACCATGAGCCTCATGGTAAAATATAAAATAATAGAAATGGGTTAATTTAAATGTAAGAGTTAGTTAATAAGAAGCCTGAGCTAATAGGCCAAAGAGTATGTAATTCTTATTAAGCTTTAGAATGGTTATTTTATGAGTGGCTTCGGGAAAAGGCGGGTGGAGAAAACCCAGTCCAGGGGAAGCAGAGGGACAGAGACTATTTGTAGCTATAGTATCCAATGATTCCAGAAGAACTGTGAAAATTTCATTCTGCTGGGCCAATTTAAATGATCACAGGACACCCTGACACACACAAAGAAAGTGTATGTGGGCATTAAAATGTGTATGTGTGTGTGTGTGTGTGTGTGTGTGTGTTATACATCGCAAATGTAGACACTTGAAATCTCTGTGCATTTCGGTAGCCGATATTGGAGTTAGGTATTCATGTCCAAGTTGTTAATCTCTTGCCCTCTTCTCTTAAGAATTGTCTGTTGAGGACCTTCACGTTTAATTTCTGTCCCTTTTAGATAGAGAGGGGCTCTCTTCCTATTTCCAGATCCTTTGGAATTTCTCTGCTGAATTCCAGTTTCTTGACCTACGAGGAGGACTTGGGAGCCTAGCAGGGTGGATGAGCCCGTGAGCAAGTGTATGGGAGTCTGAAGCATGCTGAGCTGGGTGATCCCTATCTCTGCGTCATTTCCTTCAGGGGAAGAGGAGTCTGGTCAGAACTCTCTTCCGTTTCCTAACAGTCCAGAGGGGTCTCGGTATTTTCTTATCTTTAGCATGACTCAATTTTAGCATCTAAATAAATCCCACTATTTACTAGGCCTTGTTACATTTTGAAGTCGTGTGATAAATTATAGCAAGAATCTCACCACAGCCCTTCTGAGACTGACACAGAGAGCATGTGTGTCCCGTGTAGTTTGCACACAGTTGATTAGTAGATTACGGGCTGTGATGGCTGCTCCTGGTTGTCAACTTGATTATATCCGGAATGAACTACAATCCAGAAGTGGAGGGCACACTTGTGATCGGATCTTGAGGTGGGATGGCACAGGCCTTAAATCTGAGCCACACCTTCTGCTGGAAGCCTGTATAAGGACAATGGAAGAAGGAAAGGTTCATTAGTTTTCTGCCTGCTTGCCCCGCCCTTGTCGGCACATCCATTCTTTCATTGGCACTGGAACCTACTTAGGGATTCCAGCTTATATAGAAGACCAGCCGAGACTTCCAGCCTCAGGGGACTGAGCAGATACTGGATCCTTGGACTTGCTGTTCACAGCTAGTCACTGTTGGAATGCAGCCTGCAAGTCAGTCCAATAAATTCCCCATATACATACATACATGCATACATTCACACACACACACACACACACACACACACACACACACACACACACAGAGAGAGAGAGAGAGAGAGAGAGAGAGAGAGAGAGAGAGAGAGAGACTGATTCACCCCATAAGTTCTGTGACTCTCGAGAACCCTGACTAGTACACAAGTTTTTATACAGTTGTGTGGTTGTGTGGTGTGTACAGGAGCATGGGAGGTGATGGCAGTTGTGTGAGCTAGGACTAAGCAACCGCAATCCAGGGAGCTGCCAGGGAAGAGTCACCACTGTTGGCTACCTGACATTATGGGCAGGATTTGGACATATTCTAAAGGAGTCAGCTAAGTGTCTACTTTTGTCTCATTGGTACCACCAGAACCTTGGTGAAGAGGCAGGATAAAAGGGGAAGCTGTGGAGACACGGGAAGGGAAGAAACCCTTCATCCAGAGTCGGACTGAAGCCTTTGGCCATCATTCTAGCCCAATTAATAACATTTACTGAGAGGTGATAACAGTTTACCTGATATCTCATGTAAGAAAGTCTCAGCAGCAGTGAACCAGGCTTACTCCCCACTTCATCCCAACATCCTTAAGTGTGTTGTCCCGCGTATACTTCCTGTCTGGCTACCGGCCAATCAGCTCTTTATTAACAGTGAGAGCAACACGTTTCCACAGTGCACAGGATTAGTCCACAGCAGCTTAGTTGATGTGGCGGTGAGGACTGAACCCAGGACTTCATGCCTGCTCTCTGCAGACCGAACTACATCCCAAGCCCTGAAAGCACAAATTTTAATAAGTCAAGAATCTAACTTTTCAAGAAACACACAGTTTATTATCCTGGCCATTTGGAAGTAGATAATAAGTGGTAGAGGCCTTGTCTGGTGTCTACAGGGCTCTGAGTTCAATCTCCAATATTTTTTTTTTATGAAAGTTAAAATTAAAAGCAAGGCAACTCGGCAAGTCTCCCTCTAACTGTTTGCTGAAAGTGTGCACGTATGAGCCAGGGATGGCGGTGGCGGCTGCTTGAGATGCTGAGGCAGGACGATTGCTTGAGCCCAGGAGAAGAAAGCCAGCCCGAGGGGCACAGCGGCACAGAGTTTCAAAAAGGAAAAGATGCTTGACTAAATGTCCCTTCCCTCAAAAGGTCTCAGCTGATCAAGCAGCCGAAATCGATTTTGTTCTTCTTTCTCTTACACTTCTAATTTCACACCAGAGCACTTACCACAACGTCTTGTCGTATTCTTTTTCTTTTACGTTTATTGCATATGTGCGATGTATGTGCACACTTGCCACGGTGCACACGTGGAAGGCAGAGGACAATTTGTGGGAGTTGTTTTCTCCTTCCACCTTTAAACTGATCCCTGTCATCACAATCTTCGTGATAACATTTATTTGCTGTATTTGTCTCCTCCAGGTGACTGGAAGCTCTGTGGGGCAAATTCTCTGCCCAAGGTGCGCATCAGTGAACACTCACCCTCTGGTCTAGGTCTAGCACAAGGCATATATCCTCAGTAGACAAGAAAATGAATGAGTTTGCAAATAAACACCTGATATATCCAGGAATTATAGGATTTTTGTGCTAAATTAATGATTCTTCAAGTGTTTCCCTTGGATCAGCAGCAAAACCAACATCTGGGAGCTCATTAGAAGACCAGAATCAGAAACCTGATTTTGTTTCATTTTAAACAAGGTCTCATTCTACAGCCTTGGCCAGCCTGGAACTTTCTATGCAGACCAGGCTGGCCTCAAATTCACAGAAATCCTCCTGCCTCTGGCTCCCAAGAGCTGGGATTAAAGGCGTGCACCACCATACCTGGTCAGAACCAAGACTTGGAATCAACATCAGCAATCTGAGTTTTAACAAATCTGGGTGATTCTGTTATACACGAAAGTTTGAGAATACTGTAGTGAGCTAATAAATGACCATTTTATTAATCCTAAAACATCTATGGATTTTTTGTTCTGTTTTGTTTTGTCCTGAGTCTGTGTAGCCCTGGCTGTCCTGGTCCTCACCCTGCCTCCTTAGTGCTGGAATTAAAGGTGTGAGCCACCGTGCCTGTCTGATACCTGTGGATTTTAGCACAGAGGCAAATGTCTGATGTGGCAAATACTTCATGGAGAAGGTGATAATTCCCAGGAAGCCTCCAGCTACAGAAACAGAAAAGCAATTCAGACAGAAGACTATACACTCAAAAGCACATAACAATACATCTATCTGGATAGTGAATGGATCTGTCTGTAAGAAGCTCTGTGGAAGAGCTAAGCACGGCATGAGATGAGATGGAGGTGAAGGTGGAGGTGTGGGCAGGGGTCTCAAGGCCAGGTGGTAGACAGGGAGTATACATCCACTCCACCCTCACCCCTGACTTCTGTTCTACCTATCCCAGGTCAGGCTTCCCTGGATTCCCTTCCAGGACCTGCCTTCCGGATGGCCTCCCTCCTGACTTTCCCTTTTTCTTCCCATCCCTTTCTTTGTGGGTGAGACAGCCTAGCTGCTGGGCCAGCTCGACTCTGCCTTCACCTGCAGGCCCATTGATGTCTTCTCTGCCTGGGCATGCCTGGTTTGCAGCTTTGAAGCTTCCTGGGGCCAGCAGGATGCTGGGGTTCTCTCAGGGAACCTTGCCAGGCAGCTGGTAGCTGATTGATATGGAGCTTTGTGGTTTGAACGTAATGGGCCCTGTAAACACATAGGGAGTGGCACTGTTAGGAGGTGTGACCTTGCTAAAGTCAATATGGCCTTGTTGGAGGAAGTGTGTCATGGTGGGGTGGGCTTTGAGGCCTCCGATGCTCAAGATATGCCCAGTGTCTCAGTTCACTTCCTGTTGCCCTCGGATCAAGATGTAAGAACCCTCCAGCTCCTTCTCCAGCACCACGTCTGCCTGCACACTGCTTTGCTTCCTGCCTTGATGATAATGGACTGAACCTCTGAACTGTAGGTGAGCCCCAGTTAAATGTTTTTCTTTATAAGAGTTGCTGTGATCTTGGTGTCTCTTCAGAGCAATAGAGACCCTAACTAACACAGACTTCTAGGGCTTCAGAGATACAGTTCTTTCTTTGGAGACTTTCAGCTCAAGGATAAAGTGACATCAGAGGCCAGACTCTGGATCCAGACTTGTCCGCTCAGTCTCTCTCTCTCTCTCTCTCTCTCTCTCTCTCTCTCTCTCTCTCTCTCTCTCTCTCACACACACACACACACACACACACACCATTTTTTTAAGAGAGAGGAAAAGGAGGCCATCAGAGAACCACATTCATTGGTATTTGATTTGACTCCACCTGGCTCAGCTCTTGTCTACCTGCCCATGACCCTGAGCTTTGTTTTAAAGATGCGCAGTTCCTGGAGGCACACACCTTCTATCCTAGCACTCAGGAGGCAGAGGCAAATGGATCTGTGTGAGACCAGCCTGATCTACACATTGAATTCCAGGCTAGCTAGAGGGACAGTGAGACCTTGTCAAAAAACAACAACAACAACAAAACAACAACAACAACAACAAAACAGACAAAAACCCCAAAACACACACACACATACAATACAAAACAAAAATAAAAATAAAAACAAACCCCAAAAAACAAAGAATGAGATTTGGATTTTGATGGGGTTCCTGGTATTGGGAGATGGGGGCAGGTAGTGATAACATGTAGACATGTCCACAGCTTTGAGTTTATTTATTTTTAATTTACTGGTCTTTGCTGGCACTAAGCATGCCCCATCACTGAGTCCAGTCCACAACCCGAGCCTTTCCTTTCTGTGGCTCAGTCCTCTATGGAACCTGCCATATTCCAGAGAATTGAGATCTCATGGAGGAACAGCTGAGGTGAGAGTAAACCGTGCTTAAGGCTCTCTGACCTGCGACCTCATTCTCCCCAGGCGACTAAGACCCTGAGGGGCTAGCCACTAAAACCTGACAATTTGGTCCGGTGAGTGGCAAATGCCAGGCTCCAGTGTTCCCGCCAGAGGCCAGCTAGTCGGCGCAGGTCCTCCTCGACAGGCTCACACCATCATTCTGCTCCTGCAACTGTGGTGTAAATCTGAGCTGATGCTGTCTCCAGGTGCCCACAGGTGAGCAGCTTTGATCTATTTTTGCGCTGCGAGGAGCTGGGATGGGTTCCCAGCACAAGACGGCTTTGACTGGAGCAGCAGTTTTACCACAGACGGACAGACGGATGTCAGTGGGGAGAGAAGCAGAGACGGAGCCGGAAAACAGGCTCCATGAATAACAACGCAGGCAGCTGAGTTTCCAGGTTAAGAGAGAAACCGGGACACATGGCGTGGGCTTGCCTCCTCTCCAGAGGCCAAGCTGTGGTCTGCCTTGACGTTAGTACCACACATTGGTTCCAGATCTGGGACTCTGCTCCAGCTGAGAGCAGAGGTGGGAGGGAGGGGGCAGAGGAGACCACCTAGATGGCGCTGGTGTCCTGAGACAGGGTTGAAGGTAGATGGTTGGAGGTAGTGACAGCCTGAGTTAGATTCCCAGAGGAGAGAACAGACGCTATGTGAGTGTCATCTCCCTCCCTCAACACACACACACACACACACACACACAGACACACACACAGTGAGTGAGAGAGAGAGACACACACACATACACACACACACACACACACACACACAGAGTGAGTGGAAAAAGCAGCAGTCGATCTGGCTGAGCTTGAATCTCGCTCCGGCCTGCACTCTTTCAGAGATGTTTTCTATTCCCGTTCTCCCACGCTCCTTGTTTCTGAATCAGCATCGACGCATGGGGCAGGGAAGGCCAAGGTCACCAGATGCGCAACAGTGGATGGTGTTGAATTCTAGGTCACCCTCGCCCTGGTTATGTTACTGGATGCAGAGAAACGTCAGGAAAAGACTCCTGAAGTGACGGGGTCTGCAAAGATGTGCACTAATGACAGCTGATGTTTGGAAGGCCTCTCACCAGAGATTTACACATCGGATGGAGGCTAAATTCACGTGGGCACGGTCCACGAGAAATACTGACTTTTGAACAGCTGGCCGTCTCTCACTGTAAATTCTCTTGAGTGATAACGTGCTCCCCTGCAATGTATTCCTCATATGTCTTCCTGTGCTCTGTTAGTGGGATGACTTCTTCCTGTATTTTCTGGCATATAAACCAAGCTCTTATAGTCCGGTCTTTGTCCCATTTTACAATGAGAAACTCTGAAACCTCTTCTCTATCTATAGCCCAGCTAACGGGCAAATTGGCCCTGTGGAGTGATAATAGGAGGAACTTCCACAGAGTAGAATTGTAGGTGTCTGGCCTTGTTATATAAAGAGATAAATAGCACCTATGTCTCCTTCATTGCCATGTCCCTGTCTGATTCAAAATAGCAATGAACACTTTGTACACTTTCGATGTACTAGGCTGTTTTTGTTTAGGTCCTGAGATTCAGGCGATAAAAAAGGCTGTTTTTTTTTGTTTGTTTGTTTTTTGTTTTTTGTTTTTTGACTAACCATGCCCAGATATTATGAATCACACTTAAGAAATGTAAACGAACACACTATTCTTTGCCTTTTCCTTAGGTCTCTCAATGGTTTAGCTTCTCCCTTTTGTAACCTGTGGCTGCTCCTTTAAGAGACGGTCCCCACAGCTGCAGTTGAGGTTAGCTAGAAACTAGCTGATTAAGTTTTGCTATGTCTCATTTTTTTTTTTTTTTATTTTAGAGACAGGGTTTCTCTGTAGCTTTGGAGCCTGTCCTGGAACTAGCTCTTGTAGACCAGGCTGGCCTCGAACTCACAGAGATCCTCCTGCTTCTGCCTCCTGAGTGCTGGGATTAAAGTTGTGCACCACCACCCCACCACCACCGGGCTTTGCTATGTATCTTTAAAAAATGCCTGTGTCCCTGAGAATTTTCCTTGTAGCATTATTATTATTATTATTATTACTAACAAGTTGTTAAGGAGTAGGGATTTGTAATAGCACAAGAATAAAGAACACACAAAATGAGGACTGTGTGCCCAGGTGTGGGAACTTATTATGGAGATCCCTCTCCACCCCCTTTCCTCCTGGAGAAGCATTTCACCTCTGGGACCCTGGGTAGGGGCTGGAACCGCTCTCTTAGCCCTTACACTGAAGCAGGCAGCCTTTGCTGTTCTTCTTTGGGGTTGGTTTGAACGCATGTGCTAGAAGATTGATGGAAAATGCCAGGCACTGAGCCGTCCACCCAGCAGGGAGTGTTCGTCATGCATGGATAGGTGCTGCTACCGCGCGCAGGCCCTGAGGCTGGCCGTTGATCCCTGGCTTTCTCGCAGTTCTCGGGCCTTTCTGCCCGCTTCCCCCATCAGATTAGAAACTCTTGGCCTTCCCAGACTCTGGGACTATGAGAAATCAATCTGTGTTTTTTGTAAATGACCCAGGACCAAGTACAGATGGTAAGGGGCTTGCAGAACAGCCAGTTATGCAAACACACGAC
This sequence comes from Alexandromys fortis, assembly GCF_014885135.2. Classification (NCBI taxonomy): domain Eukaryota; kingdom Metazoa; phylum Chordata; class Mammalia; order Rodentia; family Cricetidae; genus Alexandromys; species Alexandromys fortis. The sequence goes on from NW_026067972.1 coordinate 7,811,970, forward strand.
TGGAGCGTTCAGAGGCCAGCTAGCCACTGCCAACAGCCTCGGGCTCCTCTGGGCATTTTGCATAGTTTCCTATGGTCAGGGTCCACTTCTCTGAACTCACAGGTGTATAATCCTTGCCCCAGGCTCTGTCTTCTAGAGATTGGGCCATAACAACCTTCCAAGAGCTTCTGTTTTCCTGAAACAGTTGTTCCTTCAGTAACCAAGGTTCTTAGAATACTGTGGAAATGTTAAACGTTGGTTACTTTTGCCTATAAGTACCTCATACTCTCTCTGTCCAAGACCGAATCAGCTTTTCCCTTTTTTCTTTCCCTTTCTTCCTTTTCTGGTCTTTCCTGGTTTGATGACTAGTACCACATTTGCCTGCTCTCCAAGCTATCTGAACCTCTTTTAAGAAAATATCTTTGAGGTATTGATATGCAGCCCTGGAACTCTGCAATGTAAATTAAGCTAGTCTTGAATTTATAGTGATCCTCCTGCCTCTGCCTCTGAGTGCTGGGATTAGTGCGGTACCCTGCTTCCCTCCTGAGTATCTACCCCCTACCCCTAGGCTCTCACGCAACCCAGGCTGGTCTTGAACTTGCGAAGTAGTTGAGGGTGACCTTGACCTCCTCTTGCCCCAAGCCTAAGTGCTGCTACTCCACCCAGCTTTTGGGCATTATTTTTGTCCTCCTCTCCTCTTCTCTAACAAGCCACCCTTCTTTCCCTTCTTCTCACCCGATGACTAACATGTATTGTTGTGAGGTAGTGTATGAGCTGGGCATGTGGCTCGCACCTGCAATCTCAGCCTTAGGAAGCTGGGGCAGGAGGATTACCACGAGTTTCAAGATAGTCTGCTCTACAGAGTGAGTTCCAGACCAGCCTGGGCTACAGAGTGAGATCCTGTCTCAAAAGATAAAAACTTATTTTATCTCCTTTGGAGGCTAGTAGCCTGAAATCAAGATACAGGGGTTGGGGTCTGGAGAAATGGCTTATTGGTTAAGGTGCCAATTGCTCTTCTAGAGGACCCGGCTTCTGCTCCCAGCACCCATGTGGTGGCTCATAACTATCTGTAACTCCAGCTGCAGAGGACTTAATTCCCTTTTATAGTCTCTACCGTTACCAGGAATATACCAGGAACACAAACAGACCTGCAGGCAAAACACCCATTCACATAAATTAAAAATAAAATAATTTTTAAAAAAGTGTCTATAGCTTGATTTAAAAAAAAAAAACAAACCCAGAGTCAGATATTGGGGTTCAATTAAAAAAACCAGAAAAGCAAAGCAGCCACGCCTCTAGAGAAGCCTTACCTCTATCAAGGCTAGGTGACTACAGACTAAGCAGACTAAGCCTCTCTCTCTCCTCTCATTTGATATTCCCTCTAGGGCTGGGATTAATGGTGTCTGACTCCCTAGTGCTGGGGTTAAAGGTGTGAGGCACCAGCACCCGCCCCTGGATTTGCTTCCGCATTGGTCTGCATAGCCCAGGGTGGCCTTGAACTCACAGAGATCCATCTGCCTCTCTCCCAAGTCCCGGGATTAAAGGTGTGCAACCACTGCCTGACCCCTAGTGGCTTAGCTTTGCCCTTCTGATCTTTAGGCAAACTTTCTTTATTAAATCATAAATAAAATATCACTATACATGTCAGCAGGGACCCTTCCAGGGCTTGGCTCGGTCCTAGGCTACATGAGACATGGACCCTCCTTCCCAGGATAGACTGTAACGTAAAACTGGGTCAGAAAAGAAGCTTCCCTGCTCTTGTAGCTGTTAAAGGAAGGCAAAATGAAGTAGGATCCAATGCAGGTCTTTTAATGAATGGACACACCTTTCCTAACTCTAAAAAGGGAAATACAGACCAATAGAAGCAAAGGTCAAAGTCCTGGGGACTCTGTGTCTGGTGTGGGAGGAAGAAGACAACCCCGAGAGAGGGGGTGCGGAGAGGGAACCAGAAAGACGAAGCTGCTTGTAGGGAGAAGTGCTAAGAATGAGGGATGCTAAATCCTGCCGCCATTTGTAGGGCTGAAGGGTGGGGGAATAACCCTAACGTGACTCCATGCACACTCTGAAATACATTTACAGAATCGGTTGTTAAATTCTGCGGAGTAAGCTAACGAGGGACACAGAACGTTAAAGAGAAAATATCAGTAGGGTTGGCCCCCTCTTAGAGGGAAAAATCTATTCAACATGCCTCTCTAGCTCCTGGACACCCAATCCTTGACATTGCTTGGCTGGAGGCCATCTTTCCAATCTCTACTTCCATTGTCACATGGCCTCTGTGTGTGTGTGTGCATGTGCGTGTGTGTGTGTGTGTGTGCGCGTGTGTATTCATGGTTAGAACACTCCAATGTGATCACAGTCCAACTTCAAAGTAATTTCATCTTCTTTCCAAATAAAGTCCCTGGCTGAGATTTTGTGAGGTAGGAGCTCAACACGTCTTTTATTTTAAAAGGTTTGTGTGTGTGTGTGTGTGTGTGTGTGTGGACAAAATTCAACACAAAACAGAGGAAAAAAACAATCTAATTTTACATCAACTTCAAGAATTGCTTTGATCTAATTAGCCTTATTTTTTGCTTAGAGACACAAGCTGGTGAACCAGAAATACGTCTGTCTCTCAAGCACGTTTGCCAAGCCAGAGTCCTTTCCATTCCCCTGTGGTGTATGCTAGGCCCTTTACAAAACCGCATTGTCTTCTGGGCTGGAAGGAATTCGCATTCTGACATTTCAGTTAGAACTAACAGCCTCAGAACACTGCCTCACCGCTTTAGGCTTCTAGCCGCAGAACTATCCCGAGGGCCAGGCAATGGGGCCAGTATGTTCCCATTTCACTGACCAGGAAATGGAGGTTCAGGCGGGGAGGGAGAGGGGAGAGATCCTCAGGGGTTATAAATTGAAAGCAATGGAACCAGGACCGCACACAAGTCTAGCCAAGTGCCGACACCGTGTCACCACTGCCGATAGGAGCTCGTGCGCCTTTGTCCTTTTCCGAGGTTAGATCTGGTGTGGTTAAAGTATCAGCATTCTCAAGGCCAAAAAACGCAAAAGCAGGCACATTCCTGAAGGGAAGCCTTCGCCGCGGTTTCTCCCAGGAAGGAGAAAGCAAAGGATGTTGTCTACTCTGCAGAAGTCTGGCTTGGAGCTCAGCTAAATTCCTTCTCCAAGTAAAGCCTGAGGATATGGGGGAGAAAGGAGGAAGGAGGCGAAGGAAGAGAAGGCAAGGAACCATGAGGGCGCTGATAAAGCCAGTCAGTGGAACCGGCCCGGAAGCTGGCTCCAAAGCTGCCTTCAGTGTTAATCTTTGTCCTCTCTGGCCAAGAGGGAAGGAAAATATTTTTGTCTTTATGAACCCGTGGCCTGACTCTGGGCGAGTGGGAGGACCAAGGTTTGTGTTTGTTTCTCCTCAGCTGACTTTAGGTCGAAATGACCACTGTGCCAAAATGACATATCTGGGGATGGCGTGTTCTGTCTCTCACAGTAGATTCTCATGACTTTGCTTCATAAGGTTGATTCTACTCAGTAATTTACTTCGTACTTCTAGACAAAGCATGTTGGGAAGTGGTGTGGTGCTGGGCAGGCAACTCTATTACAAGGTAGGCCTTAATCTACACATTAGCCTGCTCATCTTTCAATTTAAGGGGTTTTTCTGAGACAAGGTCTCACTATGTAGCCTTGGCTGGCCTGAAACTCCCTGTGTAGACCAGGCTGGCCTTGAACTTGGAGAGATCTGTCTGCCTCTGAAAGTGCTGGGACTAAAAGCACGGTGCCGTCATGCCTGGCTTACAAAAAAAAAAAATTTTTTTTTCTTTTAAATTCTGTGTGTGCAGGTATTTTGCTTGGCCAGTATGTCTGTCTGTCCACTACTTGCATGACTTGTACCTGCACAGGCACAGAAGGGTGCTGGATCCCTGAACTAGAGTTACAGATGGTTGTGAATCAGCATGTGGGTGCTGGAGGTTGAACCTGGGTCTGTGGAAGAGCAGCCAGTGCTTTTATTCACTGAGCCATCTCTCCAGTCCACTCCCTTTGATTTTTAATTGCGCACTCTTATTCTGTTTATTGATCCTCCATATAGGAAACTTTCAGGAGGAGTAGAATGTGCTGATGGGATATATGTATGTATGTACATATAAATTCATACATGCACACATGTGTGTACACAAACACACACACACATATATGGAGAGAGAGAGAGAGAGTCTTAGATAAAGAGGGCCTGGTCTTGGGTATGACAGTTCTCCTGATTGAGTGGGAGTACCTGTTGCTTGGGACACTCATGGGACTGACTAACCAGCCTAGCACAGGAGGAGGAAGGAGAGGGTGATTGCCTTCCAGGGAATGGCCCAGAGCCCTCCTCCTTGCGCCTGTTAACTTGGACCTCAGTGGTCTGCCTTAATCTTCTTCGCTGCGGTCTTCTTTCCTCAGCTGGTATCATTCTTTCTTTCTTTATCTTTGGAGCTAAACTTAGAACACCCCTCTCTCACAGACTCTTTCATAGTCCTCCCTCCTTCCAGAACTGTAAACATCCACCTATGTTCTTTTTTATATTTTCATGGTTTCGTGTTTTACATGCAAATCTTGAAGCCATCTGGAATTTATTCTAACGTCAGCCATGACTGGGCTCCAAATGAATTTTGTTCCTAATGGCAAGGTTTTCATGTGTGGGCTTTTAAAGTATGACTCAATTCTCAGAGCTCCAGAAAAGCTTCAAAGGCAAGAACTGAGAAGCTGAACTCTAGCTGAGCCAGCTTCTAATTTCTGTTCCCTTACCGCTCACTCAGGGACTCCGGCTGACTCGGTGCTCCTCAGGGGAAAAGCTCAGAACAATGATCGCAGAGTGGGAAGCTTACAGAGAACTCTCAGGAGAAGCTAAATCCTTGCTGTGTTCCTGCCACCAGGCACCACCTCTAGGGAAACAGCACCCAGCTTTGTGAGCAGCCACACTGGCCCCAAAGGCTGCTTCTTAATTGCATTTTCTTCCTCTAATCCCCAGGCCCTTTCTCTACTGCACCCAAAGTCCAAGCTGTTACTGCTTAGATACTCCGAATAGACACATAGCTCTAGAATAATTTTTTACTTTACTTTTTTGAGACAGGACCTCATGTAGCCTCTATCTTAGAACTTGCTATGTAGGCAAGGCTTTGAACTCTCTTAATTCTTTTTTTTTGACCGGGCAGAGTGGCATACGACTTTATCCCAGCACTCAGGAGGCAGAGGCAGGCAGATCTTTGAGTTCTAGGCCAGCCTGGTCAACAGAGCTTATTCCAGAACAGCCAGGTCTACACAGAGAAACCCTGTCTTAAAAATCAAAATAGCAAAACAATTTTTAAATATTTTATTTATTTTTATGGGTACGAATGTCTGCATGAATGTCTATGCACCAAATACAAGCAGTCCTGCAGAGTTCAGAAAAGGGGGTCAGATTCCCTGGAACTAGAGTTACACAGGGTTGTAAGCCACCATGTGGATGAGGGAAACCTGACCTGGGTCCTCGGGGAGAGTAGCCAGTGATCTTAGCTGCTGAGCCATCCCCTCCCTTCCTGGCTTTGACTCTTGGTTCTCTGCGGCCACTTCCCAAGTGCTAGGATTACAGATGTGTGTCTTCACACTAACCCAAAGCTCTAAACTTTAAACTCTTAACACACACCATTTCACTTGATTTAAAAATAAAAACAATAACATTAAAAAAAATCCAGGTGTCACTATTGGTTCCATTTCTCAAATGATGAAACTGCGCTTCAGAGAGGGGAAACGATTTACTTGCGATCACGAAGCAGAAACCACGGTCAGAAGCCTTGGTGGAAGGCTGACTCTGGCGAGAAGAACCTACCTGTTGGCCCCCTCTACCTCTTGAAGCTAGTTAGTGGGGTCGAGCAGGGTTTTTAATGTTAAACTGTCGGCTTTCTTTTTTTGGGATTTATTTTAAATTACGCGCATATGTGTGTGGATGTGCGCACACTTGAGTGCAGCTGCCGGTACAATTCGGAAGAGGGTGCCAGAAGCCGCGGAGTTGGAGTTGCAGGCAGCTGTGAACCAGACATGCATAGGTGCCAGGGAAGCCAACTCAGGTCTTCTGAAAGAGCAGCAAGTGCTCTAACTGCTGAGCCATTTCAGCAGCTCCTGGTGGCATTGCAGAGTTAGCTCTCCTTACCCTTCCAAGTACTTTCCTCCGCTTGTGAAGCCCTTCTCTGTCCTTTAGGTCTAGCGCAATGGTTTTCCTTAAAGGCAACCTCCAGAGTCCAGCTCCCTTGCCCTTGCCTCCTCCTGCTCCGCGAACACCTCCAGGGCCCTATCTTCCTTCAGGCTGTTGCATCCTGAAAGGAGAGATGAAATAACCACCTCCCTTTATTTTAATCTCCAGGGCCTGATGCAGGGTCTGTCATCCATGATTGTCTGTCTTAGTGTAATCTGTATTGCTCTAACAAATCGCCAACGGCTGAGGTTAACTAGAAGGTTTGTTTAGTTCTTGAGGCTTAAGAGCAGGGCACCAGCATCTACTCAGCTGCCTGGAGAGGGCAGCAGCGGTGGAGCAGGAGGAAGAAGTGAGCAATACCTACGAAGGAGATTGACAGGGTCTGTGATGTAGCTGGGTTCCAGGCCCAATAGCTCCCCCACCCCAAAGAAAGAAGTGGGGATTCAGAGAAGGGATCAGCCTTGCTTACTCTTGTTGGGGCATGGTGAAACAGGTCTGTAACCAAGCACCAGGAGGCTATAGCAGGAGGAATGTAAGTTCAAGTTCAGCCTTGGCTACATAGTAAGACCTTGTCCCAAACAAACCGATGGCTAGAGATGTGTTTAGTTGTAGAATACTGGTCTAGCACACACAGGGCTCTGGGTCCATTCCCAGTACAAGTAGAGTGCAGGGTGTGGGGGTATAGGGCTCTACTTCCAAGTGAACTGATCTAGTCCCATGGCTAAAGCATTCTTCTCTGCAGTGTTTGTTTCTCACCTCCCTGCAGCTAGACTTATTTTGGTTTACCAGGCTCCATCTAGTTGAGGCTCTGCTGTCTCATGGTGTGGGACAGTGGTCTGTATTCTGTCAATGATATTTTAAATAAATGCTGAATGGCCAGTAGCCAGGAAGAAAGTATAGGCGGGACAACCAGACAGGAAATAGAGGTGGGTAAATGAGAACAGGAGAATTCTGGGAAGAGGAAAGCCCATTCTTCTGCGGTCCTGACCACAGAAGATGTGACTGCCTCGCCAAATAAGGTACTGAGCCAAATGTCTAACTTAGACAAGAATAATGGGCTAATATAAGTTATAAAAGTTAATAAAAAGCCTGAGCTAATGAGCCAATCAGTTTATAGTTAATGTAGACCTCTGTGTGATTTCTTTGGGACTTAATGACTGCAGAAACCCTGACAACAGTCTCATCGATAAGCTAGGATTGGGAATGGAGATTCCCGCACATGCCCCTCTGGGGGCAAGCCATAGCATATATAAGAAGGAAAGCAAATGTGTGTGTGTGTGTGTGTGTGTGTGTGTGTGTGTCTGACATGTCAGTCTTGGCTTTTGCAATGTTTAGAATCTGTCAATCTGGCACTATGAATCAACACGTGAAGATAATGTAAGATATAGGAAATAGCATAAAAATGACCATTCTTGGACTGGCAAGATGGCTTATCAAGTAGACACATTTGCTGCCGAGTCTAAAGAATTGAGTTCGATTTCCCAGGAAACACACAGGGCAAGGAGAGCACCAACTCTACAACGTTGTCCTCCAAGCTCTGTGTGTGCCACACTCATGTCCACACCACACTCATGTCCACATACACATGCATACAGGTATATGAAACAATAATTGTGAGCTGGGTGTGGTGGCACGCTACATCCTGGCGCTTGGGAGGCAGAGGCAGGTGGATCTCCATAGCATTAATTCTAATTGGTCTTAAATAAATAAAAACTTGGAGTCAGATATTAGGGCATGAAAACTGACAGATCAGAGAAGCAGTGCAGCCAGCCACTAGAGAGACCTTTTACCTCTACCTAATCCTCAGACTGGGGGGGGGGGGTTCCTGTCTCTACGAATCCCCAGACTGCACCCTTACACTGCATTTCCAGACTACATCTGAGCTCCTGTCTCCTCCTGCCTTCTATTCCTCTCTCTGCCCAGCCATATCACTCCTGTCTCCACCTCCCTGTTGCTGAGGTGTGTGACTCCCAACTACTGGGAGTAAGGGTGTGAGCCACTACCACCTGGCTCTGTTTCTCTTTTAGACTGGATCAGTCTCAAGCAGCCCAGGGTGGCATTGAATTTGCAGAGATCCATCTGCCTCTGTCTCCGGAGTGCTGGGATTAAAGGTGTGTGCCACCACTGCCTGACCTCTCTGGCTAACTAGTGGCTTAGTGCTGTACTCTGATCTTCAGGCAAGCTTTATTTGTTAGATCACATACAAAATATCACTATAGATCTCTGTGAGTCTGAGGCCAGCCTGGTCTACTGAGTCTGTTCCTGGAGCACTAGGGTGGTTATACTAAGAAAACTTATCTCAAAAAAAGCAAATAAAATAATAATTATAATTATAATAACAATAATAATTTTAAAAGGTCTAAAAATCCTCTGATTTGTAATTTAGATTATTTCCTCGGAAATTATCTCTTGTTTACAAAAGTCTTTTTGTACTTTAAGAATTGGGAGTTTATCATTCTACCAATGTGCATGAAATAAAGTTAAAAAAAAGAATTGGGAGTTTCTTTTTCTCTCGTGTGTGTGTGTGTGTAAGTGTGTATGTGTGTGTGTATGTATGGGGGGCTGTTTCTGGTGATAGCACCCAGCACTTTGCAAATGTTTACACTTTCCTACTGCTGAGCCCTCTCTCCAGCTGACTCTCCCTTTTAATACTTCATTTTGAGATGTTACCCTGGAATCCACTCTGTGGCCCAGGTTTGGCAAGCTCCTGCCTCAGCTCCTCCTGGACAGCCAGGAATAAGGGATGCACAGTTTGAACCCGGGGCTTCATAAATGGTAGACAAGCACTTACTAACTGTGCCACATCTCCAACTAGTCCACCAAACACAAAGTTTACCATCTCAGTAATCTTCATGTGTACTGATAGTAGCGCTTAATATAGTCACCTTGTTGCTCAACCAAGCCTCCAAATGTTTACATCTTACAGAACGAAAACTTAGTACTGATTAAATATAACTATCAAGCTTTTCCTGTCTCTGGCACCTGGCAACCATCATTCCACTTTGGCCTCTATGAATTTGACTCTTTTAAAGGAACTCATGAAAGCAGATTCATATAACAAGCTTTTTAGTGACAGGCTTGTTTCACTTAGTACAATGTCCTCAACTTTCATTCTTGCATCTGTCAGAAGTTTCCTCTTTTTAAAAACCTGAAAAGTATTCTATCAGTTGAGACAATGTCTTTCCATGTAGCTCTGACTGTCCTGAACTCACCCCGTAGACCAGACTGGCCTTAAACTCAGAGAAATCCTCCTGTCTCTACCTCCTGAGTGTTGGAACTCACCATCCTGAGTGTGCACCGCCATCCCTGCCTGGCTGGGCTGTTTGATTTTTGGTATGGTCATTTTTAAGTGGTTTATGGGTACCTGCCAAAAGAATATATTATTGATTTTTAAGGTTTGGAGCTTGATATATTTTAATTCAATCTATCTTGCTAATTAATAAATCATATAATCTATGTTTTCTGTTATTGTCTGATTTATTGATTAATCACGGGCTAAGAGAGTTGAATTAAAATTACCTACTGTTGGGGCTGGAGAGATGGCTCAGCAGTTAAGAGCACATACTACTCTTCCAGAGGATCCAGGTTTGGTTCCCAGCATGCACTAGGTTGGGTGGGTGGCTTTCCATCTGACCCCTCCTGCTTCCATGGGTACCTGCTATCAAGGGCACAGACATATACACATAACTAAAAACAATAAAAATGAATTCTCTGCCACTAATTGTATTTTTGCCCATTTCTCCCTATATTTTCTGTCAATGTTTTTGCTTTATGAATTCAAATGCTATATTTTTTCATTCACAGATATTTATGACAGAGCTTCATTTCATATGCAACCATTTTCATCCAAAAGTCTTCTTTTGTGTTTTATTTTCTAGGTGTGTGTGTGTGTGTGTGTGATGTCAACCTTGCGTGATAATAATATTAAAATAAAAAGCAACCCCTGCTTTTTCGTTGCTTCTATTTCCACTGTAGCTTCTATTTTTGTTTCTATTTAACACCCAAGGAAGATTGTTTTAGATGCTTCTCTTGCACACAGTACTAGCTGGGTTTAGTTTGGGACTCTCCATTTGCTTCTTAAGGCTGAGATTATCAGGTCAAAGGTAAAGAAAGCTTTCTCAGCTCTTGATCCCCGTGACCAAGTAAACTGTTTTTCACAGGTTGCTTCCACACTTTATCCTGCCACTGGCCATTTAGAAGCAAAACATTTCCCCATCACCACCAGCATGGCTATTATACTACTGGCGGCTTAAATTTTTAATAGGTGAAGATGGGCCTCGTTGTTCTTTCTTTCTTCCCTCCCCCCCGCAGCTTTGTCAAATTCACTCTAAGTGGATTAAGATGAAAGAAAGATGAACTCAAAGTCAAATGTCCTGCTTCGGGTCCCAGTGAGCTTGATGCTTGGTGGTAATGTTTCTTAGTCCTGATTGCCATGGAGACACCAGATCAGCCTCTTCCCACAGGCTCCTCAGCCTGGCGCTTGGATTTTCCTGGGATGTCAGGAGCCATTTCCCCCCAATCATTACAGGAACCATCACCCTAGGGGGTCTGCAGAGGACCGCACACCCAATTAACTTATCTGTTAGCAGAACCCACCTCACATTCCAGCTATCCAGGGAACCAGGTGTGGCAACTTGTGACTTCTGGCCTGCCCGTCCGAGTGTAGCCTGGCCTACGTGACCGGAACCACGCGGCAAGAATCCAGTTACCCTACCCCCCATTCCTTACCATATATAAACTGTTACCCCTAGACTGAGTAACCCAACCCCAAAACGCAATCGACACTGGGAGAAAGGATCTCTGTCCCTTCCTTTCAGGCTGATACTTTTATATCTGATGGGAAACCCAGGCTACTTGCAGCCGTGTTGCCTGTTGGGAAGCCGGGTGCAAGAATGAGGCTGATTGAGTGGAGAGGAGCAGACGTCACCAGAATGAAGAGAACCTGGCATTGCTAGAATCTCTGATTATGACCGTCCAGAAAGGTATCTCATGAACCAGTATGTAGCCTATTTTTTTTTTCCTAAGCTCACTTTGAGTTTGTCAGTTGTAACCTGAAAAGAGCCTTTAACGTACTTCCTGAGGCACTTCAGGATGGGACAGACTGAGATCTCCCATCTGTTAGCTACCTCTCTAAAAACTTTAACAAATTTCCTGAGGCACTTCAGGATGGGACTGAGGTCTCCCATCTGTTAGCTACCTCTCTAAAAACTTTAACAAGCTTCCTAAGGCACCTCAGGATGGGACAGACTGAGGTTTCCTGTCTGTTACTTTTTACCTTTCTAAAAACTTGAAAAGCTCTTGGAGGCGCTCCCCCCCACACACACACACAGAGTGATGGCAACTCAGACGCAACCATCTCAAGATGCACACAGCCCCTGCACAAGCATCTGCTTCCCCACACATACCGCCCACACACTTCATGCCAACAGGGATCCGCACTGGCCGAGCAGGATGCTCTCCCGGAAATCCGTGCGGTTCTCTGTACCCCCATTGTCCTGCCTCTTCACTGCCCTATTCAGTAACTTCACAGATATACAATGAACACCTGCTAAGAACCACGTCAGCCCCGAGGCCCCAAGAGAGGCAGCAAACAGTCTCTGCTGGTCAATGAAGCTGCAGGCCCAGGGCTGGGAGGCTGTGTGACAGCCCTGAGAGGGATGGTGGGACGAGTGCTGAGCAGATGTTTTCGCCAAGTGCTGCGGTCGCTCACAGGCTTCATCACTTGTTGCCCGAGACAGTTGTCTGGCTGGTTTACCAGCTCCTCCCCACCCAGCTCGCCCCACATGCCGCTGCCAGAATGGCTTCCCGCACACAGCTGCGCCATCCTCCCTCTCCCTTGCAGGCGGAGACCAAATTCCTCAGCTTAACGAAATATGAATCCAGATAATTCCTTAGCCTCCTTTCTTAGCCACATCACCCACGGCTCCCCATTCACAAACCTTCCCGTGCAGTCAGCCCACATTCCTCACTACTCCTGGTCAGCACTTGCCCCGCCCAGCTCGCTTCTCCTCCACCGGGTTCTCTTTGCCTCTTACACATAAGTCTCAATTGTACATACCTTCTAAGGTGACAGGATGACGGATGGATTTTCTTCTCGTATAACATCTCTGATAGTCTAGCTGGACAGTTAGGTGGCAAAGAGTTCCCAGGTTCAGTAAAAGAGTAAAGGGATTCATAGGCAGAGTTTTCCGTGGCTACAAAATTGGGAGTGTGTATGAGTGTACTATGCACACCTGGCAGGGATGTACCCAGGCGTTACCCTGGCCAGCCCAGGGGCTTAGTTTATAAGCAGGTGCAAAGGTCCCTCTAAGAGACAAACCCTGCCTACTCCCACTCTTTTTCTCTTGCCACTCTCTCTGAGGAGGCATCTTTCTGTCTCCCTCTCTCTCTGGCATTCTCCCATTTCCTCTATCTCAATAAACTTCACACTCAAACTCTGTCTGCATGATGTATTTGTCTCCTGCTTACTGTCCTCACCTGGCGGGTCCCCCTTGCACCATTTTATAGCATTTGGTTCTGTGACCACCAGGCTCTCTTCATATTCCCTCCACCCTATGCGCAGATGGCCCAAGGCATACAGGGATCCTGGACCCACCCACTTTCCAATTACGAGTCTGCTGGGATACTCCACACAATCCTGGCTACAGTTGCTGAGTTCCTCTCCACCAAGCCCCCACCTTCAAGGCCATGGCTGATCCCCTTCACCCGCAAACTTCCCACGAGTGAAACTTTAGGACTTAGTTCCCTAGCACCGCCTGAATGATGCCTGCATTTCTTGGGCCTCTCATCCTCATGCCTTTTGGACTGCTGCCCTCTCTCAACCTCTTGCCTTCAGACTCTACATCCTTTGGACTTTGTGCCCTCGGCCCCATAATTTTGGTGACAAACGAAATTGATGGCCTGAGCCAGTTGCTTATCTTTCTGCCTCACCCATAGGAAACAGGCTGACAAAACAATATACAGTTTTAACTTCTGCCAGCTAAATGGACAGTTAAGTGGGAAGCTTTACAACATGTGGGCAGTCACCATCTTGGCTAAGGGCAGGTCAAATGTCTCAACCATCATCTGAGCTAAGCGTAACCACGTGGCCGTGGCCATTTTGTTTAAGGGCAGAGCCACAGACTCCGGGCAGCAGTTCTGTGACCTGGTGCCAGCTGTCTTTATGGTGTCTCGTCTCATCTTTTACTTCTCTGCCTCTAATTTCTGTTACACTGACTCTGTGGCATGTGGCGTGTTTGTGTAATGGTACAGCTGGGCAGGGCCCGCCCGAGCAGCTCCTTCACACAGGGACCCACTCTGCAGTGGGTCTGTTCTCCCCTACCTGCAACAAATCTGGAGGCTTTGACTCTCCACTCTTTTCTTTGCTCCAAAGACCTGCGTGGGTCTGTCTACTCTCTTTCTTTAAAATACCCTGTCTATGGGCTGGAGAGATGGCCCAGTGGTTAAGAGCATTGCCTGCTCTTCCAAAGGTCCTGAGTTCAATTCCCAGCAACCACATGGTGGCTCACAACCATCTGGAATGAGGCCTGATACCCTCTTCTGGGCTGCAGGCATACATGCAGACAGAATAAATACTGTATACATAATAAATAAATATTAAAAAAATACCCTTGTCTACTTGGTACAAAGTACGAGTCAGAGATAGAAAAGCCAGCTTTCTTTTGCTCGCTTTTCATTTAACTTTATGTGTTAACTTTATGTTAGCTAGCTTTAACTATGTATGTATATCTGTGTATGCAACTTAAATTCAACTGTACATATATCAAGCTCCGTTCATTGTATATCCTTCTAGACAAGAAAACTCAAATATTTTAAATTGGTATATACTTTTAAATGATGATAAATATATGGTTAGATCTGTTAAAACATGCTGTTGGTATGTTGTAAAATACTGTGATTAAACCCTGCTTTAAAATATATTTTACATGGTGATAAAAATTTAAGGTTATAGAGCTCTATTCAGATTGACAAAAGTAACCTAGAGATTTCCTTTAAGCTGTTCTTCACTATTGTCCGTTTTTATTGTTAAGTTTCTATTGCAAAAAAAAAAAAGAAAAATTTCTTTATTTCTTTGTCCTTCAAGTATAAATCTGCCCTGCTAAGTTAAAACCAGTACAGTCAAGCTGAAGGATTCTGGGTAAAACATTCCTCCACAACCTCTCAGCTTGGATCCAGCTCTCCAGGCAGATCCTATACTATAGTCATAACTAATATATACCCAATTGACCGTCCTCAAATGCTCAGAGATCTGGGGAATATGGCATTTAAATGTTTAATTTAAAAGGCATTTTTTAAAACAGAGCGACAGGTTGACTCCTAGCAGCAACCCCCACTTCCTCCAGAGAAGAAGAATGGGCACAGAACTTCCATCCATAACTTACTTCAAGGGAAAGCGCTAGCCACTGAGCAAAACTGCCTTTCACCTCAACTGCTGCAAACCTCTTCAGACCGTAGACAACAGGACACTGAGGAATTGACTGCCTCGTTGCCCAGAGCAAGGTAGGCTAGTATTCCTGCAAACTCCTCATCCACAGGATTTTCTGCACCTGTCAGGCCCCTGCTGCCTGCTGAAAGATGGATGTTGCCTTACCACCTGCCCTTAATGCAAGGAGGACCCTGGGGTGGCTGTCTAGGTAGCCAATCAAGTAAGTATATCATTATTAAATCACTAACTCAGGTTAAACTTTTCCTTCTCAAGATCTCTGATGCAGATTGACGACCGGTAGCTTTGCCAGCTGCCTTCTCAGTTCTCTGTGTAAAATTCAGGTCACAGCCCTCCGCCTCTCCTAGAGCCAATACTAAGCCTAGATACAATTTACCTCATTAGCAGGTTCAGACAATAAATAAACTCACAGAACAGATTTCTCCTAAATGTTAGGGTGATATCATAATAATGGAATAAAAAAACCAGTGCTTTAAGGTTTATTTATGTAAAGACTTGAGAGCTCAAGCTGTGTTTTAGGGCCTAAGAAGGTGTTTAAGATATGCAAATGCAAGTTATTAAGGTGTGTACATGCAAGTTATAAAGGTCTGAGGATAAGATTGTTTCAGTGTACAAGAGAGTGACTTCCAAAAAAAAAAAAAAACCCACAGAGAAACCCTGTGTCTCGAAAAACAAAAAACAGAAAAAAAAAAGAGAGTGACTTAAGGTGTGTACATGCAAGTTCTGGAGGTCTGAGGATAAAAAGCTTAGGTGATGACAAAGGCAGGTGATTTGAGACGTTTGAAAGAATAAAACATGTTCCAGATTTCTCTTCCATTACGCTACTGTTATATTAGGACTCCAAGGGTCCATAGTCTCAACCTTAATAATAAATCAATAAAATTCTGATAAGCCATTAATCTAGCTCTGGCGGCGTACCATTACATAACTGCAAGATCAAGACTTCAAATTCCCTTTGGTGGTTTCCTAACTATAGACCTCAAAGATACTTTTCAGTGTACAAAAACCATCTGTCACAGCCATTTCTGGTATAAATATACTGCTGTTTATACAATGTAAATTTCAGTACAGATTATAAACAGTGGAATTGCTAATGTGTCCAAAACTTATGTTTTCACAAACAAAGAGAATTCTTGTAAGTTCCAGGGAGCCTACTTAGAGGATTTACCTCAAACAGGTCAGACACACCCCTCCCTCAATTACCAGGCCCCCAGAGCCCAAGCCTCCCCACCTTGCCCTGGTCCTAACACCCTCCTTCTCAATCACTGAGATCTAACGGGAAAATTTTTTTTTTCCCTAAACTTAACCTTGTCCTCTGCTCTGCCAACACCTTGTTAGGTCCAAGAGATACAACAGTTCCACATACCCTGGGTTCTACCACCAGCACAGTAAAGTAAGTAGGTTTTTTTTTGTTTAGTTTTTTTTTTTTTTGCCTTTTTTTTTTTTTTTTTTTTTTTCCCGAGACAGGGTTTCTCTGTGGTTTTGGAGCCTGTCCTGGAACTAGCTCTTGTAGACCAGGCTGGTCTCGAACTCACAGAAATCCGCCTGCCTCTGCCTCCCAAGTGCTGGGATTAAAGGCGTGCGCCACCACCGCCCGGCCAAAGTAAGTAGTTTTAAGAAAAAAAAATCGTGGGAGGCAAAATGGTTCAAGGGTAAAGGCACTAATGCCAAGCCTGGCCACTTAAGTTCCATCTCTAGAACCCACGGGGTGGAAGGACAGAGCTGATCCCCACTTTGACCTCCACATTTGCATTGTGGTATAAGAACTCACCCTCATGTGCACATGCATGTAAGTAAGTGTAGCAAAAACATCAAAAATAGTAGGAATTAAAAGAGAGAAAAAAAGCATTGTGTGTATAAGAGGAATGGCGCCAGCCTAATGTCACCTGTCCCTATGAAACCTCCCTGTTCCTCCAAGTGAAATTGATCCCCTCTGTTTCTGAACTCTCCTGCTATCATGTGCTCCAGCACAGATGGCGCCTACCTTTCCATGGGCACGTGTGTTTCTCTGTGTTTGAGTGACAGATGGCATCCTGTGGTGTGTGTGGAGCAATCTGTTTACAGACAAACTGGAGCTGTGTGAAACCTCACTCGTTCTTTCCCAGGCCGGATGCACAGCTGCACAGCCGCACAGCTGCACAGGTGCTTCAGGGTCCACCACAAGGAACTGACTTTACACACACCAGGTGTCTGTCCAGCAGACTCTGAGCATGGCGTTAGTGTAGACGTGTGTGTCTGTGAGTATGTGTGAATGTGTGTGTGTCTGTGTGTGAATGTGTGTCTTTGTATGAGTGTGTCTGTGAGTGTGTGTGACTATGTGTGTGTGTGCCTTATGTGAATGTGTGTCTATGTATGAGTGTGTGTGTCTGTGAGTGTGTGTGAGTTGTGTGTGTGTGTGTGTCTGAGAGTATGTGTGGGTGAATGTGTGTGTTTGTGAGTGTGTGTATGTGTGTGTGTCTGTGTATGAGTGTGTGTGTCTGTGAGTGTGTGTGTAGGGCAGAGGTCAATGTCAGACATCTTCATCTATTGTTCTCCACCTTAGTTTTTGAGACAAGGTCTCTCATTGAACCTGGAGCTTGCCTTTTGGGCTACATTGACTGACTAGAAGCCCCAAGGATCCTCTTGCCCCCACCTCACCCTTTCCCGCGCTGGGGTTACAGACACTTGCGACTGCTCAGCTTCTACATGGGTGCTGGAGATGAGAACTCAGGCCACCATGCTTATGAAGTAAGGGCCTTACCTATTGTGCCACCGCTTTAGCCTCCTCTCTCTCTCTCTCTCTCTCTCTCTCGCTCTCGCTCTCGCTCTCGCTCTCTCTCCTCTCTCTTTCTTTCTTTCAACAGAGTTTTACTATTATTGCCCCTGCTTGCCTAGATCTCAATAGGTAGACCAGGCTAGCCTTGAAATCACAGAGATCTGCCTACCTCTGCCTCCTAAGGGCTAGGATTAAAAATACTTGTTACCATTGGCCTGGCATGATAGCACACACCTTTAATCCCAGCATTCAGGAGGGAGAGGCAGGCAGATTTGTGAGTCTGAGGCCAGTCTGCTCTACAGAGTGAGCTCCAGGACAGCCAGGATTACACAGAGAAACCCCGCCTCGAAAAATCAACCAATTAAACAGAAACAAATATGTGCTACCACACCCAGCAGCGGCCGCGTGTGTGTTTTGACAGAGTCTTACTAAACAACCCAAGCTAGCCTTTAGCTTATGACCTTTCTGCCTTCAGTCTTCCAAGGGTCGGGCCACCAGACCCGTACCACCATGCCCAGGCCACTTCTCAAACCTGAAATCCATCACTTCCTGTATCACATGTTATTTGCTATATGCTTGTGACCTGTGGCTCCTGATGGCTGAGCTGCTGGCTTCTTTCATTCACTCCTTCCTTTAGGAAGCCATGCTCCATATCTCCTTAGTGGTCAACTCTGTGCTTGTTGTTAGGGATGCGGATTAGTATCCTACCGGCAGCCAGCCTCTAACTGCCAGAGAATGAGGTGGAGCAAGTCTTGAGCCGTGAAAAACCAAAAAAAAAAAAAAAAAAAGATATAAGGAAATGATGTGTGGGCCCTAAGAGAGAGCAGAGAGAGGGCTAAGGGGGGCATGGTGGACGAAGGCCTGGGGGAGTGGTGTGGCATACCCACACCCACATACTAAGTTCCCTCGGTCCCTTACACCTGGGTCCTGTGATTACCACGCTTCAAGCCCTGTGCTCCTCAGTTCAGGGACCTACACAATAGGACCCAGTTAAGTAGTCTCACACATCTCACCCTACCTCACAGTCATCCCCGCACATGTGCAAACAAGAGCTCAGCCCTCCCTCATCTGGGATCTGGATGCTGCACTTGCTTGAATCTCCTTGACTGCATTCATACCCAGGACTTGGGCCTAAGAAAGCAGCCAGACTCTTGAGCTGTATGATGTGTGTGTGTGTGTGTGTGTGTGTGTGTCCCGCCAACCTCCTCTGCCCCCCGCGGGGTTTCATGTCTTCCAGGACTGGGTGACCACCTGTACCATCCTTAAATTATTACAGGAGCTATAAAATCACTGGCCAGTTCACTAGGACTCCTCTGCCTCTCTGTCGTCCCTGCCCTAGGCACCTCCCCCACCTTCGCTCCCTGCCTGCGAACACGTTGAGGCTGCCAGACTCAGCTGTAGAATCTTATAGCCTTTTTGGCAGGAGCCGGGCCGGCTCCAGAGAACAGGCTGGAGAGAAATGTGGTGGATCACATTTCTTCGGCTTGTGCCAAATATTATTCAGATGTAGCTTTGTCAGACACACACACAAATTGCTCATCCAATAAACACAGAAGGGCTAATCCCAGGACATTCATCAAAGTGGGGAAAAGACCAGAGAAAGAGCACTCACAAGAGGCTTTTGAGACCTGGCCTGGTGAGGCTGTCCTGAGGGGGGGGGGAGGGACGGTGAGACCTCTGTGTGCTGCTGGGCTTTTATTCCACAGAGGACCTGAAACCTAGTGCCAGGGCTTTCGAACTTGCTGTCATCATGTCACAGGAAGCCCGCACTGGCGTATACACTTCCCAGGGTGAGCGGCAATGGAGAAATCCACACGGGCCAGTCTGCCTTTGTAAGCAGACAGACCTCACTCCAAGTGACAATGGCCAGGCAGAATAGCTGGCTGTAAGGACATCGGGAGCTGCTGCCACCAAACACAAACTGTGCTTATTCCTTTTGTAACTTCTCGGAGTTTCTGGTCTCACTTTAGCTCCGGCTGGCAGGTGTGGGCACGGCAGCTAGGAGAGCCTGTTAAGGGACTGGGCCGGCACAATGGCTAGAGATAAAGCCATGAGACCTTCTGTTCTCTCCAGAAGACTGGTCATGCAGCTTGAGCCTCTTGCCAGCTCTTCTGCTGAGTCCTTCTAAACCAGCTCTGGGAGCTCGCCCCTCGGGGGACTCAGCCCAGAAATGAGAGAAACCAGGCCCTTTTCTCAGGCCCAACATCTGCAGCCAGAGAGAGCAAGGTTAAATGAGGCCTCTGGAGACAGCCTGTGTCCTCTCATGGCCCTGCAGCGGGGTCTGCCTCACGACTGGCATCTTTGATGGGTAGTCAGTGGGGAGGCCTCTCCTAGGAGGAGGAGGCACTGACAAGAGCAAGGTAAGGGAATAAAAATGATTGCTTGGCTGGACGGGGTGGTGCATACGTTTAATCCTAGCAGTCCCGAAGCAGAGGCAGGCAGGACTCATGAGTTTGAAGTCAGCCCTGTCTTTATTGAAAGTTTCAGGCTAGCCAAAACTGCTTTGTGGAGACCTTGTTTTAAAAACAAAAACAATGAAAACCTATGACCACCACAACAAAAATAATTGCTGACTTTTAGATTGTTGGAATATTTTAAAGTCTATAATTGTTGGCAGCAATAAAGCAGGGGCATTGTGGCTTC
This sequence comes from Alexandromys fortis, assembly GCF_014885135.2. NCBI lineage: Eukaryota > Metazoa > Chordata > Mammalia > Rodentia > Cricetidae > Alexandromys > Alexandromys fortis. Next base: position 7,831,977 of record NW_026067972.1, read on the forward strand.
CAGGTCTGGGTAAGGCAAAGGGGTCTCCTGGTATAGCTGGTTCTAACTGTAATGATCTGTCCTGTCCCTTTAAGAGACACCCCCCCCATACTCCCCCTTTCCCCATCCACTGAGGCAGGTAGATCTTCCTTCCTGCTTGCAGCCTGACTTTCTTTTCCTGTCTCCCTCTCAAAGAGGCAGCTTTCGTCTTTGAGAAGCTCTCCTTTCTCTCTCTCTCTCTCTCTCTCTCTCTCTCTCTCTCTCTCTCTCTCTCTCTCTC
>NW_026067972.1:7834216-7847156 GCF_014885135.2 Alexandromys fortis
GAGAGGGGGGGGGGGGAGAGGGGGGGGGAGAGGGGGAGGAGAAGGGCGCGCAGGGGGGGGAGGGGGGGAGAGAGAGGGAGAGAGAGAGAGAGAGAGAGAGAGAGAGAGAGAGAGAGAGGTGGGGAAGGCTGGAGAGGAGTCAGGAGATCAGCTTCCCTCAGTCCAGAAGGGAGTGGGCGGGGCTTCTCTTAAAGGGACAGGGTACCCAGGTGACAGACCAGGCCAGCAGATTATAACAGGTGTCCCACGACTCTGGAATCACCAATATCTTTAGGTCTCTAACACAATCCAGCCTTCGCCTTCACATCTTCCTGCAATGGACTCTCTAGGCCTCCATATAGGGACACCCCATCTCATGCCTGGCCTCAGCAGCTTTCCTTAGCGTTGGAGGGAGATTCTACAACCCCTTTCTTGTATCTTTGACTCTAAAGCCGAAAGCACGTGACTGAAGCTGCCAAGTTCTGCTGCTTGAAGAAGCTGGAGAGGCCCCCTGGATAATTCCATTTGCATCTTCTCCATTTTCCCAAGCTGGAAGCTTAGCTGGGCAGGGTCTCGCCCTGAGGTCGCCACTCCCTTCATTCCGTTTAGCACCCGGCTTTTCTTTAATCTATTTATCTCCTTGAGCGCAGGATTTAGCTCCCTTATACTTCCTGGTACTCCGTTCTCCTCAAACTGTATACTTTGTATTTCTCTGTCCAGCTTCTTCCTTTTTGTTATAGATTTGCATAGGCATGATTACTAGTAGCCTCCTGACAACGATACTAAGCTGTCTGGACAGCTCCTCTGCTAACACCGTTCATCCAAAACTCTGCAGTTTAGCCTCAGGCAGATTTTTAGGGAAAGGGTTGAAAGTAGCCACATTCTTTGCCAAAATATCACAAGAAAGTAACAACTCCCCTGGATCAAGGACACCTGCCAACTAAAGTCTGGTTTTATACGCTATTGTGTCCCAATTATACACCTGAGCCTCACCTGTACAACCAGGGTACTTCTCTGTCCCATTATCTCTGACAGTTAATGACTTCCCAAGGCTAGCCCCATTCATAGGGCCAATGATAACAATATATTTTTCTCTCCTAGCTGCTGCCTTCTCATCTCCCTCAAAAAGCAGCTACCTGAGGACTCCAGGATGACAGTACACCGGATGGTGCTCCAGCCACACCTCTTGCTGAGTGTGAGCCCACCAACTCCCAGCTCTCCCCTCCCCCACATCGCCCCATGCCCACAGGAAGTAGTCAGACTTGAGCCGATGCCCCTATATCCAAAGACTCTGGGATGTTTGGTCAAAAGTGAGACCCCAACCCCCTGACACCCCTATATCCAAGGAGTCTGGGATGATTGATTGAAAGCGTCATCCCAGCCCCTGGCCCCGGCATCCATTTCAGGTCCCCAGCCATGGAAGTTGCCTTGGTTCGGACTCTGCCTCCGGGAAAACCTGCCAAGCATTGACCCCTCCCCAGGGAGGATCAGGACCACTCCCACAGGCTATTTAGGCTGCCCCCCCCCCAAAGGGTTTCGTGTGGTCTCCTCTGCTCTCTCTTCCTCGCCATGCTTTCCGGGGCCACCTGGGAGCGCTGCATTAAACACGGGCATCCTTTATTCCGTCTAATTTGGTCTGATTGGAATTATTTGTGACAGGGGAGAGGCTCGTTTTAAGAATTACTCCTAACAGGGGCATGGTGGCATGCGCAATGCTGTAGCCGAGAATTACATCCTGATCCATATAAGCCAAGAGTGACACCAGTCTTGGCCCGGGCTTCTGAGACCTCAGCACCCACCCTCAGTGACACACGTCCTCCAACAAAGCCATATCTTGCAGTCCTTTCAAATAACACCACTTCTTAGTGCCTGTGCATTCAAATACGTGAGCCTGGGGGGGGGGGGGAGCATTCCTATTCAAACCACCATAGGTACTGAGAGGGCTGGGGGTAAGAGTCAGGGTGGCACTGCATGGGTGAATCCCAGGATTTGGTCTTCAATGCTGTAAAACAAAACAAAAATATGTCCAAATAAGGCTCTAAGAAGATAGCTCGTTTGTCCATCCAAGATGAGCCAGTTTCTGAATGTGAGGCCTCTGAATCATGCATGTGCTCTTCTTTTCTTCCCTTCCCTTTCTTCCTTCTTTCCTTTTTTTTTTTTTTTTTTTTGAGGAGGGTGGGGGTTCAGGACAGGGTTTCTTTGTGTAGCCTTGGCTGTCCTGGAACTCCCTCTATAGACCAGGCTGACCTCAAATTCACTGAGATCTACCTGTCTCTGCTTCCCAAATGCCGGGATTGAAGGTGTGTGCCACCACTGCGGGCTTCAAGACAGGATTTTATGCAATCCAGACTGGACCCAAACTCCCAGCAGAGCCTAGCATGGGAAAACCTGTGCTGCTCTTAGTGTGAATCTGTAAACTTCTGAGAGGTGTAGTGGATCCAGGAATCAGTTTAAAAAGATTCACTGTGGCCAGGTGGTGGTGCACGCCTTTAATCCCAGCACTCCGGAGGCAAAGGTAGATGGATCTCTGTGAGTTCAAGGCCTGCCTGGTCCACAGAGTGAGTTTCAGGATAGTCAGGCCAACATAGAGAAATCTTGTCTTGAAAACAAAACAGAAAACAAAACAAAACAAAACAAAAAAACCCCAGAAAACAGAAAACCAAAAACCAAAACCAAAACAAAGCAAACAAAAAAATTCAGTGGGGCTTGGGATTTAACCTAGTCACAGACAATGCCCTAGCATGTATAGGGCCCTGTGTTCAGCTCCCAGTACTACAGAAATTCCCAGTTATATGGCAATTCTCAGAACAGTAGGTTTGGAATTTCTGTGGGCTTGATCTTGGAATGATAACTTTATGAGACAGTATTTAGGCAGGTTTCCATCAAGACCCTCAAGCTGTTGTAATCATCTTAGTTTTACGAATTCTGAAAGGGTTCTTGGGATACTGGACTTTCTGCCTTAAAAGTAGGGTGGTTCTGGGCAAAGCAGAGCAATTGGTCACCTGTCTGTGCTGAACAAGACTTGGGCTCGGCAGCTCAGATAAGCTTTGCTGTACCCTTGGGTGCAGGGACTGAGAAGGTGACGTGTCAATTATAGGATGCTAAGCAAAACGCCAACCAGTTGGGCATAAACTCTTCACAGATACTTGGGGGCCAGGCGAAAAGCAGCTGCGCATGGCAATAAGGTCAAGGACATTGGTCCCCAGGACTTGGTGAAAACAAGGTGCCTTTTAGTGTAGCTGACTTAAACACAGCTCAAAAGGCTGATGGGAGTGACCACAGGGGACTGCCCCAGGTGGTCAGAATGACCCTCAGAGCACTGAAGGAAGTCCAGAAGCAAGTCCTCTCTCTGCAGGAAGGAGGAGGGCCTAGCAAGTTTCTTCACTGGTGCACGAAATTTTATTCCTGTCAGGAACAGCTCCTACCTTCTCCCCTGAGGGACCCATAGTGATGTGTGCTCTCTTAGGTCCGATTCCTTTCTCCTCAGAGTTTGTTCCCGTTTGTGAGACTACCTATACCTATCACACCTTTGGGTTTGAAGATTTGACACTCACTGGTGTTAATATGGTGTGAGATGGACCGTGGCCGGTTGGGTCCAAACCAAAGTGACAAGCACACCATGCAGACAGAGCTTACCTTGTGAGTTTAACTGGAGGGAAGGAAAGGGAGAGAGGAGAGAGAGAGGAAGAGAGGGAAAGAGGGAGGGGGGAGAGAGAGAGAGAAAGGGAAGGAGGGAGGGAGGGAGGGAGACGGAGAGGGGAGAGAGAGGGAGAGGAGAGAGAGAGAGAGCCGCCAAGGCCCCTTCTTGAAGAGAACAGGCTGGACATGTTCTCTGTCACGTTTCCTAGAACTGCCACGTGATTGTCCCTTCACTTCTCAGAACTTCTCCATTTTCCCGAGTGTCAGTGAGTGACCCCACCAGCCCCACACGTGGCTAAGGAAGTATCCTTCAGGCTCTGTGCAGTGCCACCACCTTCCAGAAATCACGAGATTTCCTTGTGTCTCCTTCAGGGCTTGATCCAGTGCTAGCCTCATTTAGGAATATTTTATGAGTCAGTTTGGGTAGTCTATAAGCTCCTCAGCAAGCCAGTTCTCAACCCTGTGGCCCATTACCTCTGTAGCACCCTGCAATTTTCTTCTCTGCTTTATGGTTTGGTGATCCATAACACACAGCATTTGTATCACCTAAATGTTTAGAGAAGCACAAAATTCCAGCCTGCAATCCCAGCACTTGGGAGGCTGAGGCAGGGGAATCTCAAATTTGAGGTTAGCCTGGGCTATCCAGTAAGTTCCAGGGTAGCCTGGGATATAATGAGATCCTGTCTCAATAAAGCAAACAAACAGGGCTGGAGAGATGGCTTAGCAGTCAAGAGCCCTTGTGGTTCTTACAGAGGACCCACACACATAGCTCCAGTCTTAGGGGAGCCAACGCCCTCCTCTGACCTCCCTGATCAACAGGAATGCATATGATTCACATTCACACACGCAGGTAAAACACTCATACAAATATAATAAAATGAATAAATTGAAAAAAATTAAAGCAAATAAAAACAAAGCAAAATAAGCAAATGAACAAAAGGCACTGAAGAATTCCTCCCTAACCTAGTGAAGCTGTACCTGCATTAAAAAAAAAATTACATTTTTACTTATTTGTAAGTGTGTGGAGGTCGGGGAAGGTTCCCTCCTCCCACTACATGGAGCCCTGAAGGCTGAATGAGAACAGTTAAATGTTATGTCTTAATGAGGCGATAGAAGCATGGGGATTTGCTATCTTCTCTACTTCATATGCTTTTCAAGTTTTTCATAACAAATATGAAATGAAAAGACCGACAACTAAAGACACTCACTGTCAGGGCTCAGTCTTCTAGCTGCTCAAAATAAATTTGTTTCATAGCCAAATGAAGTAATCCAAGGCATGAAGCCTACTTGCAAATGAAATCACTCAGATTTCAGTCAGCAGATTTGGGAGGCGAGGATAGCATGGGGAAGTCTGGAGCACTGATCACCACAAATGCTACTCTAATCCCTCTGTTAGCTCAGATCAACTTAAAGAAAAGGGGGAAGGCAGTGCTCTTAACAGGTGGCCCTCGGGAAGCCAGACATGGCATAGCAGGGCACGCTCCTCTCGTGTCTTTGTTGGTTTTGTTCTTGTTGGTCACTTCTATACAGGGGCTGTAGTTGGTGAAACAGTGAATTTCTGAATTTTTACATTATCAAAATTTCAGAATGGTATTTATTTGGAAATATTGTTAAGTGAAGATGAAGTCGTCTTAGAATAAGGTAGACCTCAAATGCATTGTGGTATCTTAGAAGAAAAGGCGAGGCTAGGTGTGTTATGAATGTCTTTAATCCCAGAACTCAGAAGACTGAGACAGGAAGATTTGAGCTGACAGAGAGCTGGGATACATAGCAAGATCCTGTCTAAAAAGGCAAGAATTCAAACAAGAGTAAGAAATAGAAAAGAAAGGGAACAGAGAAAGAAGCCAGGACACGTTAGCAGAAGAGAACTGTTCTTGGTTCAAAGTGAGGTGGTTGGGCAGTCACTTGGACAAGGATGGGATTGTGATCACGTTGACAAGGGTGGGATTGTGATCACGTTGACAATGATGGGACTGTGGTCATGTTGACCAGGATGGGGTCATAATCATGTTGACAAGGATGGGATTGTGGTCATGTTGACAAGGATGGATTGTGATCACATTGACAAGGATGGGATTGTGGTCACTTTGACAAGGATGGGATTGTGATCACACTGACAAGGATGGGATTGTGATCACACTGACAAGGATGGGATTGTGGTCATGTTGACAAGAATGGGATTGTGGTCATGTTGACAAGGATGGGATTGTGATCACACTGACAAGGATGGGATTGTGATGACTCATAGTTTTTAGTGTCAACTTGGTTGGATTTAAAATGCCCACAGAGACACTGTGGTGGATGTGTCTATAGGGTTTTTCCAGAAAGGTTTGCCTATAGAGGGAAGAGGGAAGGTCCATGAGAATATGGGCAACAGCTCTAGACAGACTCAAAAGCAGAAACGGAGCTGGAGACCACCATTCTTCTCTCTGATTCCTGCCTAGAGAAGCATGTGACCAGGATCGCCTTCAGCTGCCATGGCTTCCCCACCAGGATAGACTGTCCCCCTCAAACTGGGAGCCGAAAGTCACTCTTGTCAGGCATATTGTCCCAGCAAGTAGAGAAGTAACTAACTCAAGACCCATAAACAGGAAGATGTCTACAAAAAGACAGTGGAGAAGAGAGAAGAACAAAGCTACAGACCACAGAACACCAAGGATTCCTGATAGCCACCAGAAACTAGAAGGTATATGGAAGGGTTGTGTTGTAGGAGCTGCGGGCTGTGTTCCTGCTGCCCCAGCTCCTGGTCGCCTGGCTAGCTTATGCCCCAAAATAACAACACACAAACTGTATTTTTTAAACACTGCTTGGCCCATTATATCTAGCCTCTTCTCAGCTAACTCTCGCACCTGGTCTAGCCCATTTCTAATAATGTGTGTAGCACCCCAAGGTGTGCTTACCGGGAAGAGTCTAGCCTATGTCCATCCTGGGTTGGAGCTTCATTTGTCTGCCTGGGAGAGGGGAGCTATCGAGTCTGTCTGAGACGTCTTACCTCACTTCTTCTTCCTCCCAGCATTCTGTTCTGTTTACTCCACCACCTATGTTCTAACCTATGAGGGCCAAGCAGTTTCTTTATTTTTTAATCAATGACCTTCCTCCATCAGGGTTGTTTCTAAAAATTATGATTTTAGACTTATTTGCCTGTATGAATGATTTGCCTGCATGTAAATACGTGCACCATGTGCATGGCTGGCTACCAGGAGCTCAGAGGAGAGCACTGGATCCTCTGGCTGGAGTTATGGATGCTTGGGAGCCAGCATGTGGGCACAAGAAAGCCAACCCAGGTTCCTCTGAAAGAGCAACAACCACGCTTTAACCTCTGAGCCTCCTCTCCAGCCCAAAGGGTTCTTTAGCATGTTTAAAAGGACCATGGCCCTGTTTCCACCTCGACATCAGACTTGACCTCCAGAACTGGGGAAGATTTATTTCTGGGTTTTGCTTTGTAGACAAGGTCTTACCATGCTGCCCTGGCTGGCCTGGAACTTGCTTTGTAAATCAGGTTGGTTTTGAACTCACAGAGAACTACTTGCCTCTGCCTCCTGAGTGCTAGGACTAAAGGCGTGCACCACCACTGAATTTCTGTTGCTTTAAACCATCAGATGTGTAGCAGTTTGTTCCAGGAATCCTGGATAGTGTAGCACTTATTATAGAATGGCGATTGCAGAGGGAAAGAAAAGCCTTTCTCAACTCTAGAAGCAGAAATTCTAAGGGAAGACTGGGCATTGCTTGTCAATCAACCTTGGGTCAGGTACTGTTCCCTAATTTAGCTACTATTGTCTGAGGGATTTAGTGCTCTATCTAATGTAAGTTGTTCAATCCATTCAGAAACCTATGGTTAATCTGTCCTAACCACGTGGAGAAGAAAGAGGGGTCTGTCTTTAAAAAATAGTATTTTTTTTTTAAAAAAATGTTGCCTGCATAGATGTCTGAACCAGTGTAGAGACCACAAGAGCGTGTTGGATCCCTGGGAACTGGATAGTTAGTTGTAAGCCACCATGCGGATGGGGTGCTAGAACATAGGTTCTCTGGAAGAGAAGACAGTGATCTTAACTGTTGAGCCATCTCTCCAGTCCTGAAACTGGGGTTGGGGGTATCTCTTATTAGAAGAAATGATGAATTGAAGTCAGACAAAACCATTATCTATCCATTCTAGAGAATTCATTAGTCAACTTGGGGTTGACTAATAACAAATGCCAAAGATAACCAACTTGAAAATAGGAAGTTTATTCTGGCTTAAAATTTGAAAGCTTTCAGCCTATGATTTGGTCTGTTGAGATAGGCTCTCATGTAACCTAGGCTGGATGACACTGAAGTCCTGAACCTCTACCAGCAGAGATTACAGATGTGAACTTCACACCCAGTTCCCAGTCCAGAACTGACTGGATCCATTCATTCCTTTGGGTCTGTGTCAAGGTCACAGAAGTATGTGGTGGAACAAAACCACGGACTTTTTCACCTGGAGTGAAAAGAGAATGATGAAGGGACCAGCGTCCCATAAATCTTCAAGGAGACACCTCCAATTACCTGGAGATTTCTTAGTAGGCCCTACTTTCTAAAGCTCCTACCTCCTCCCACCACCCTGAGCTGAGGGCTAAGGTATTTCAGACATGGACCTTTTGGGGACACTCTGGAGAAAAAAAAATTGATTCTGCAAACTATACGCTTACATGAAAGTAGGTTTTTGAAAGATATAAAGGAAGTGAAGAGTTCTCAGAATAAGCCAGGGTGGACACGATCACATTTCCTATTTGTCAAGTACCTGAACAGACAGACCACAAAGATCTATGTGTTCATCTGTTTACAGACTGGGTCCTTGGCAGGGATCTTAATCTCAGGCACGGTATTTTTACAGATAAAACAGAAGAATTGGATAATGTCATAATTAAGAGGGAAAGCAGACATGGTAGTGAATGCCTGCAACCCCAGAACTTGGGTGGTAAAGGGGGGAGGACCAGGAGTTCAAGGCCAGCCTTGGTTACATAGCCTAGACTATGTGAGACCCTGTCTCAGAAAAATAAATCAACTGAGATGGGGCTCAGAAGATTGCTCAGGCTGGGTGCACACACCTTTAAACCCAGAGCTTGGGAGGCAGAGAGGCAGGTGGATCTCTGAGTTCAAGGCCAGCCTAGTTTACAGAGTGAGTTCTAGGACAGCCTGGGCAGAACCTGTCTCAGAGGGAAAGAGAAGAGAAGAGAAGAGAAGAGAAGAGAAGAGAAGAGAAGAGAAGAGAAGAGAAGAGAAGAGAAGAGAAGAGAAGAGAAGAGAAGAGAAGAGAAGAGATTGCTCTGTGGTTAAGAGGACTTGACCAGAGTTTGGATTCCAGTATCTGTGCCTGGCAGATCACAACTGCCTGTAACTCCAGTGGCAAGTGATCTAATGCCTTATTCTTGCCTCCTCTGGCACCTGCACACACGTGCACAGGCACCGACAGATAATCTCAAACAAATAAATGATAAACATATTTAAAATGAGAGGAGGAAGGAGAGAAAGAGAGAGGGGGGCTAAATGACTTCCGGGAATCTTTGTCACCATGTTTGCCTATCAGCAAATATCTTATTTGGAAGAATATTCCTGAGTACACAGTACAGGAAAGCTGCCATGCCTTGAAGCCTACCATGGAAGCAGAAAGAGGAAGGTTGTTTTGTGTCTGACAGAAGGACTGGGCTCACCACACCCACCGAGGACTTGATGATGCTCCCAGGCAGGTGATGCCCCCAGGCAGGTGGTGGCAGCAGCAGGAGAGCCCTGAAGTGGGGATGTTGAGCTCTTCCCCGTCAACAGTGGCACAACGATTTTATTCAGAAGATTCGAGTCAACTTATAGAAGTGTTTCCACTGTACCAGGACTCTGCCTTCCACCCTCAGCTTCCAGGTTAACAGGAACACCAGGAAGTGAATATGTACGGGCAATATGACTCAGTAGGTAAAGGTACTTGCTACCAAGCCTGAAGACCTAAGTTCAATTCCTGGGACCCACATGATAAAAGAAAACTGACTCCTCCAAGTTATTCTCTGACCTCTACATAAGTGCCCTCACACTAAATAAATGTTTGCTTGTTTGTTTGTTTTAATTTATTTATGTATTTATTTATTTTGGTTTTTCGAGACAGGGTTTCTCTGTAGCTTTGGAGCCTGTCCTGGAACTAGCTCTGTAGACCAGGCTGGTCTCGAACTCACAGAGATCCGCCTGCCTCTGCCTCCCGAGTGCTGGGATTAAAGGCGTGTTTGTTTTAAAAGGTGACTATTAGTCAAATATATTGACTCCTGCCTATAACCCCAGCATACTGTAAATTAAGCCAAGAAGATGCTGAGTTTAAGGCTAGCCTTATCTACACAGTGAGTTATTGACTAACCTAGGCTACAGTGTAAGACCTTATCTCAAACAAACACACAAACAAACAAACAAAACAAAACACCAATCCAACCCAAACCCAAACCCCACAAAGGGAAACAAACACAACAAAAAACAAAGGAATAAATTTGGGGTAGCGCTTGGGTTACATAATAGGACCCTACTTTTGTTGTTGCTTTAAAAAAAAAAAAAACAAACAAACAAACAAAAAAACAAATAGCAACCAAAAGAAGTGAATTTGTGTGTGTGTATGTGTGTGTGTGTGCTTGTGTGTGTGTGTGTGTGTGTGTGTAAGGTTTTAAAGCTTAGGATTCACCTTCATGGTAGAAAGCTTGTAAGGGGGTTCTAGCTTGGAGTCCCAGAACTGTAAACCAAACCACCAGACCCAACAGTTCAGGGCTGCCAGCACACTAGGCCTGTGTTCCACTAACTGAACTGCATCCCAAGCCCTTGGATGCTCTTTCTTAGAACCCAGCTGCCGTTTTTGTCACACTGTGTGTGTACGTATACATGTGCGCACGTGTGTGTAGGGTAGTGTCTGTATGATTGTTCTTCACATTTTTTGGTGACAGGATTTCTCACTGAACTGGAAGCTCACCAGTTGGTTAGACCTTATGGCGGCCAGTGAGCCCCCAGAACCTGCCTGTCTCCACCTCCTCAGTGCTGGGGTTACAGGCATCCATAGCCACAAGTGGCTTTTGTGTAGGTGCTGGTCCTTAGTGCTGAGAACTTAGGTCCTCAAGATTGTGCGGCAAGTGCTTGACACACTCCTAGCTGCCGTTCTTTGAAGAAGCTCAGACAGCCAGGTAGGAGATCTGTAAGGTGGTGGTGGCAGGGCAGGAAAGACAGCCGGCTAAGTTCCAGTTGACCTACCAGCTGCCAAGCAGCACCAGCTTTCAGCCATGGGAATGAGGCAATCTGTACCTTCCCAACGCTCCGTAAGTGTTTCCAGAAAACACGCTACGAAACAGGAAAATGCCTGGTTAATGCCCAGACTCATACGAAATATGTTATTGTTTTTAAAAAATAATTCACTTTCAGAGTCAGGCATCGTGGTGCATGCCTTTAATCTCAGCACTCTTGAGGCAGAGGCAGGAGAATCTGTAAGTTCGAGGCCAGCCTGGTCTACAAATCAAGTTCCAGGACAGCCAGGGCCACACAGAGAAACTCTGTCTTGAAAAACCAAAAGGAGAGAGAGAGAGAGAGAGAGAGAGAGAGAGAGAGAGAGAGAGAGAGAGAGAGAGAGAGAGAGTCACTTTTGAGCCACTCATGGTGGCAGCCGGTCCGGTGTTGAGGCAGGAAGATCAAAGCCAATAGTATTGGGGGTAGGGGTGGGGATTATTTTGGGTCAGAATTTTTCTGTGTTTGGTTTTGTTTTGCATAGTGATAGATCAAAGGTTGGCAAACTCTTTTTCTGTGAAAGATGAGGTAATGCACTAAGTATTTTCGGCTTTGTGGGCATCCAGCCTCTGCTGCACCTCCCTAATTCTGCAGCTGTAGCCTGGAAGTTGCCGTAGACAAGACACAAACACAAGCGCACTGCTGAGTTCTCATACATCAGCTACAGAAATGAGAGGTGGGACAGGGGAACTCAGCTTCCCCAAGCTCTCCCGGAGATAACGGGCACAGAAACTGCAGCTTCCATGATAAAAACCCAAAGTGTGACATTTGCCTTTGGTGCCAGGAAGTCTGCAGAGTTATGAAGAGTCGGGAGGATGACCAAAGTTCAATGAGCAAACTTTTACTAGTAGTGACCCACCCAACTCATTCACTGATGACATACCGTAACCAGATAGGATGCGGGCATGACATGGGGATTTCTAAATTCAGTATTCCAAGTTCCAGCTGATTCCACTTAGCAACCCAACATTGGAGTCCAGCATCGCGATTGGGCTGTGCTCTATCCAAGGTTACTGCATATTGTATTTCTGTTACTGCATATTGTATTACTGCATTTCTGTTTCTGTTTGTTTTGTTTGGGGCAATGTATTGCTCTAGGAGACTCCATTTTACAGGCAACTTTCTTCTCAAATTGAGGGGAGAGGTTGACTATGACCACTTGAGTGGGCCTAGAAACTGCCCCATCTGCTGGGTAAAAGCGATGGACACCCAGCACTGCAATGGCATGGTCCTACCACAGCCTGTCACCTGACCTCTGGTGCGTATGTCATGGACGGAGGACTCCCTGACTCAGCTCAGTCCCCCGCTGTCTCAGTCCTGACCTGTCTGCTGGACCACCTGTACCTCTGCCTGGACCTGAATCTGACCTGCCTTGTCCGGCTCTGCATTCAGTTCCGTTTAGCCTTTCTCCTCAAAGCTGAATTCTGCAGATTCATTCTCAAACTGGATTCTAGCAGCTCCAGTAGCAGTGACTCCCAGCACAGGTCTGGTTCAGTATTTTATCAACTCCTACTCAGCCCACTTCTGAAACCTCTTGACTTCAGCGGCAGCCTCTTTTTACATATATGTATAGAACTATATAGGTATATTTGCTGTATGATATGAGAGTTAATTTTAATGACTAAGAAAAAAGAACTTACTTTTTTTTTTTTTTTCTGTGGCCAGGCTACTAAGGGAGGTGGATTTTATGACAAATTATTGTCACTGAAACTTCTAAATCTTGCAAATTTACCGCTATTCAGTAAATTCTGACATTGTGCAAAGACACAAAATGTGTTCATCTATGTTTTTGGTTTTTTGCTTTTGTGACAACAGGAAGAAAAAAAACTACTGGTTTGGCAAAATTTAGAGAAACTAAAGAGGGCCCAGCCAGGACAGTCTCTAGAGGTAGAAAAAGAAGTATCTGGGACTGGAGAGACAGCTCAGAGTTTAAGAACACTGCCTGCTCTTCCAAAGGTCATGAGTTCAATTCCCAGCAATCACATGGTGGCTCACAACCATCTATAATGAGATCTGGTGCCCTCTTCTGGCATGTAGGCATACATGCAGCCAGAACACTGTATATATAATA
>NW_026067972.1:7848707-7868340 GCF_014885135.2 Alexandromys fortis
GCCTCCCAAGTGCTGGAATTAAAGGTGTGTGCCGCCACTGCCGGGTGAAATTAAAATTCTTTACAATTTCACACACGAGTATAATGTATTTTGGTCCTTTCCACTCCCCATTGCCCTCTCTCATGTCCCTCCCACTCCCGCTGAACCTCAGTTCCCTTCTGCTTTCCTACTTTCCCGTCTTTGTTGATTTGTGACTGCTGAGTTTGATTAGAATTGCTTCCGCGCGTGTGTGTGTGTGTGTGTGTGTGTGTGTGTGTGTGTGTGTGTGTGTGTGTGATTTCTTTCTTGGAGTATAGGCAACTTATTAGTGGCTACACTGATGAAGAAAATGATTAACCCACCCTTATCCCAAATCTTTAATATATTCCTAATATAACACGTTAGTATATATTATATTATATAATATATTTAACATATAACATTGTATAATTATATGTAATATATACTTGCATGTAAGGACATATGAAAATCAGGGAATTGGCACTGGCAAGTGACTGTCAGCTCACTCACTGTGCACCCCAATACCCACCCTCCAGCAGAGGAGCCACTGGAGTCACGTGCTCATTTAACAGCCATTCCTCTTTACTTTTCTTCAAATAGATTGGGCATGGTTGTCCACTTTTCTTTTTGCTATCATGATAATGACATTTTGGAAGGCTCTAAAAAAATGGTTATTTTGTGAAAAAGCTAACCATTTGGAGTGCTCTGCTTCCCATAGAAATTACTGGTATTTCGTGGAGCATTGCTCTGAAGTTCTGTGTCCTTCATCTGACTTCCAAGTGCTTATTCGTGTGATTATGGACTCACGATCTCCACTCTTCAACTGACCCCAAGATTTTTCTGTCAGTATTTAACTTCACGCTTACATTGTTCTGTACTTGGCTAACTGAATTAACCTCTGAATCCTTTTACAGATCTTTGATTTGATATGATTTATCCTTTTCTGTCTTATCTTGTAATTTATCTGGCCTATCAAGGAGTTAGGCTTATCTTCTATAACACTTCGGCTGTTTAGGCTGCTTCTTTGTTTGTTTGTTTGTTTGTTTTTTTTTTTGGTAGAGTAGGGTTTAAGGAACAAGAAACTAAGATTTGGTGGCTAGTGTGCTCATCAACTTGATAAATTTTTGCTTCTAGACAGTCATACTTATTTAGAGATCCACCTGCCTCTGCCTACCAAGTGCTGGGATTAAAGGGGTGCACCACCACTCCACAGCTATTATAGGTGTGGGGCCCATGCCTGGGTTATTGGGTGCTGAGGATGGAACCCAGGGCCTCAAGCATGCCAGGTAAGCATTCTATCTGTTGGGCTACACCCCAGCTCCCATATCCATTGTCTTTCTTTTCTTTTTTCTAGATAGTGTCTCAGTGAGTCCAGGCTAGTCAGAGATTCACTAGACAAGGATGACCTTAAACTCTGGATCCTCCTGCCCCCACTTCCTGAGTGCCATGACTATATTTAAATAGCACCACACACAATTTATAACGTAAATTTCCTGATGTCTTCATCAATTCCATTCTCTATCTTTAACTTGAGTGGATGACAGGTACAGCTCTGTGGTAGAGCCTTTGTGTAGCCTGTGTGTAGTTCTGGGTTCAAACCCCAGCAATGCAAAAGTAATACCTCTGAGTGGAAAGTCATGAATTCATGTCACTTTCTCTCGTTCAAATAAAGCATCGGAAGATGAGTGTTTTGCTCTCTGCATTCACCTTTCTTTGGCGCACAGCCGTGCTCTCCTTCTGCACAGACTTAAGGAGCAGCTTCTTTCTAAAACCATCTGCATGGACTTAACCATGTCCTTTCCCCACTTGGGCTGGAGACCCTGATTTGGGTCGCTCTACTTTGTAAAAGCTTTTCTACAGTATGCTAGTCCTGGGAACCTCTAGATGCTGCCCCCTTTATTCTGCTTGGGTGTTTATACTATGTCCTCACCTAGCCCCATCCTCTTCCTCCTGCATGTGCCTGCCATCTGGACTACTGACCTTGTTGAACTCTTATTCCTGGCTTCTGGACTGACTTTCTCAGGAAGGGTGGAGCAGGAAGAGGAAGAAGGTGATTTATAATTTATATGTTCCTGTACTTAAGGGACTATACCGGGAACTGGTGTAGATGATGAAACTTTGCACTTGAATGAGCTTTTGGGGAGGACAGGACTTGGAACCACAGATACAAAGTACTATATATTTTATATGTGAGAAAAATCGAAGTAATTTGTAGCTACTGGAAAAGCTTGAAGATGCCTGCTAACTTCTTCTCCTTCTACAACCATCAAGAAGTCTTTTTTTTAAAAGCTCTCTTTGAACCTAGACTACCCTGTTACCTTTTGTTGTTCATTTTTAGATAGAGTCCTCTGTAGTCCGGTCTAGATTACAACTTATTTATCTAAGGAGGATCCTCCTGCCTCCACCTCCAAAATTATGAGGTTACAGGATTATGCCACCCTATCTGACTTTATTTAAAATTTTTGTTTGCAGACAGAGTTTACTATGGAGCCCTGACTAACCTCAAACTTGAAATTCTCCTGTCTTCTCCCTCTGAGTGCCACTTGGATTACAGGCCTGTGCATCCATGTCTAGCTCACAAGTTTATCTTAGCCAAAAGAACTCTCTCTCTCTGAGAAGTGATGCTTTGGCACCAACTTTCCATCCAAACCCAATAACCTGAGTTCAATCCTCAGATCCCACAGTAGAAGAAATGACTTCTGATAATAACCTTACCCACTTGTGACATGTGCAAACACACACATACATGTGAACAGAAGTGGTGTTTTAAGGTTGATTCTTAGGAAATGTTCTTGCATTTGTCTTGAGCTGCTTTTGGAATGTGTCCTCCAGTTTGTGAGGATGCCAGGCAGTTGCCAGCCTAAATCATTACATGGAAAGGCCTTTGGGGAGAGGGTCAACTTGGAATGAAGGTCCCATTAACTTAGCCCAACTAGGCCTTCTGAGCTCCCAGCCTCCACAAGCACCCAATCACCAGGGCATACACAGGACCTTGGAGATGCACTGTGTGAAGCTGTTTTGAAATTTCCAGCTGCCCTACTGCCTTGGTTATTATTACAGGAATCGGAACTGCCAGCCAACAGCCCATAGTGAAAAGCTGCAGCCGCCACACTGCCTGGGAGTTGTGTTATAGGCCTGTTAAGTGCCGGGTACTATTTTATGCCTTCTGATCTTCATGTCCTTCTGATCTACTGGGGTGAAACAGAAGTGGAAACTGGCTGGTACAGAAAAGACTTATTCCTTAGTGGGTTCTTTGTCTTCCCTATCCATAGACAATTAGCAGACAGTGTTATTTTTCTTGGATTTCTGGCCCAGAAGATCCTGGGATAGATCTGTGGCCCTAACACTCTTTTAATCCTGTTTCCTGGGTATTGTCTGGACCCAGACTTGTCTCCATTTTCCTCTGCTCCCTTTTCAGACAGGGAACTAATATGCCTCAACCCAGCTCAGTCCCAACCAGAATTTCCCCACTAGCATAGGATGGTGGAGTTAGCTTCACCTTGACCAACTCTCAGAAGAGAACTTGTGACTTTGCTCTTTAAAATAACTTAGCAATAAAGGTCCCCTTTTCCTTTTCCCATACTAAGACAACCATTTCTAGAAGCCAGGTATGGTGGCTGACAAGTCTGGCACTTGGGAGATTGAGGTGAAAGAATTGCTGTGCGTCTTCTAGGCTAGCCTAGGTTTCATAGAGAGTTCTAGGCTAGCCTAGGCTATAGTGTGTGGGCTTCTGTCTTGAAAAAGAAAGGGAAGGAAGGAAGGAAGGAAGGAAGGAAGGAAGGAAGGAAGGAAAAAAGGAAAGTGCTCACAAGTATCCCTGGTCATAATAATTCAGTCCTACTTGTAGTGTCAGACTTGTGAGGCTGAGGCAGGAGGATGCCAAGTTTGAGACCACCCTGGGTTATTCAGAGATAAAACAAAGCAGAAGCAGACTGAGCTGATTTTGCAGAAGAGTAATTGGGAAGACCAAGAAGGTCTTCTCCATAAGGTAGCATTTGAGAAACCTGAATGAAATTTGAGGGAAGACTATCTCTGGTCCAGCACAGAGCAGGAACAAAGGCCCTGAGATAGGAAGACTAGGGAGGGGCGGAAACAGCTAACTACTTAGAAGGCAATTGTATAAAGCAGACCAAGGCGTAGTCTGGGATGGCTGCACATCTGCAGGTGGTAAACTTTGGCATCTGAAGGTAGCAGTGACAGATGTGTTGAGGGACTGGGAACAACATTTGGGAGCAAAGGATAGCTTTCAGGTTTTGGTCTTGGGGAACAGTGCAAACAATGGTGCCTCTTTCTGAGGGAGAAGAGGATGAAAGTGGACTGTAGGGTGTAGGGGTCAGGTTGTTGTGGGCGGGATTTGTTCAGGTGAGATGACACAGGAAGGTGAAGGTTAAGGAAGAGGTGTGGGCTAGACAGAAATTGTTGGTGTCATCGACCTACAGTTAATAGAGTCACACCTGAGTAGTAAGTGTAGTCATAAAAAAAGCCTCGGGGACCACAGCCTCAGGAACCCACCAACAAATGGAGACGAGGAGGAGCAGTCAAAAAAAAGAGGCCAGAGGAGCCACCAGAAAGCTAACAGAGGACACGCACATTTTATATGATTGCAACCAAATGTCAAACTGCTTAGCCTGTTTTCTCATCTACGAAACTGAGACAGTTAACAATCCCTATTCCAGGGCATACACTGGTTAACAATACACTCTTCAAGTCGAGGAGTAGCTAGAATTAGTTAACATTTCCCATCTTAAGGGTTCTCACCACAGGGCGAGGTCGCATGCTTGTAGGCATGGGGCCTGCAGAGAGCTGCATTCACAAGCCTGTGTGCAGAACAGTCCGTTTTACATCCTACACTGTTGCACCTAGAACCAAGTTGGGTTGGCCCTGAGGTTTCGCCAACCCGACAAACACCAAAGCGGGATTACAGCAACTTGGTCCTTTCCTCGTTGTAGGACTCCCAGTAAGCTACCCCTTCTTGCTAGACCCCTCCCTCACAGACCGGAGGACCCAGCTAGGCTAAGACGATCTTTGGAACACCCCAGAGAATTGGTCCGCTGGCATCGTGGGGCGTCGAAGCCGGTTTCCTAGACGACCTTTCTCCGCTCCAGTTTCTCACTATCCTCAAGGGCTACTAGCCAGTCCTTTAGGCTTCACGCTGCTGTCCCAAGCCCACACTCGAGTCTTTGGGTACGCCAGGAAGTGGTGAGACCTCCCGAGAGCAGTTCGTTTAACGAGGAAGCGTGGTTCGAAGACACTTAAGCCCCACGGTGAACGCTCGAAAGAAAAGCCGAGCGCCGCTGGGCGTGAGATGCCGGTTCAAGCCCTGGATGCAGTCGGGCTGGCGGAGCGCCACGTTTAGTCCCCTGGAGCCGCTGCTCCTTGCGTCCCACCCTCCCGAGGGCCCGCCCCTCAAGCCCCGCCCTCCCGTAGCGGCCCGCGTCCCCGGCTG
The DNA here is from genome assembly GCF_014885135.2 of Alexandromys fortis. Lineage (NCBI taxonomy): Eukaryota > Metazoa > Chordata > Mammalia > Rodentia > Cricetidae > Alexandromys > Alexandromys fortis. The sequence goes on from NW_026067972.1 coordinate 7,854,154, forward strand.
CAGGTCCCGCCCCTTAGGCTCCCCCCCCCCCATCCCTCAAGCCCCGCCCTTCTCAGAAGGCCCCCGTTGCGGCCCCGCCCCTCCGGCCCCGCCCCCTCAGGTTCCGCTCTCCTCGCCTTCCGAAAACCCGGTTGAGGCCCCGCCCCCTACCGAGGCCCCGCCCCGTGCCCATCCGCGCCTGTGGCTCCCTGCTGATCGCTCCGGAGTCCCGCGGCCCGGGGTGTCGGCTTTCTGCCGCGGGCGGCCGGCGCTGCCCTCCCTGCCTCCCCCTCCCCGCCCCTCCCTCGATCGCCGTGGTCCGGTAGCTCCTGGAGGGCGGCCTGCGGGCGGGCCGCCCTCTCATCCTTAGCCCACCCCCTCTTAAAGCCGCGGCGGGAAGATGAGGTTTCGGGAGCCGCTCCTGGGCGGCAACACCGCGATGCCCGGCTCGTCCCTGCAGCGGGCCTGCCGCCTGCTCGTGGCCGTCTGCGCGCTGCACCTCGGCGTCACCCTAGTCTATTACCTCTCGGGCCGCGACCTGAGCCGCCTGCCTCAGCTAGTGGGAGTCTCCTCTCCATTTAAGGGAGGCACGAACGGCACCGCCGCCAGCAAGCAGCCCCTGGGAGAGCTCCGGACTCGGGGCGCACGGCCGCCCCCTCCTCTAGGAGTCTCCTCGAAGCCTCGCCCGGGTCCCTCCAGCCCTGGAGCGGCTTTTGACCCCGGCCCGAAGAGCAACTTGACTTCGGTCCCAGTGCCCCCTACCACTGCACTGTTGTCGCTACCCGCTTGCCCTGAGGAGTCCCCGCTGCTCGGTAAGAACAAGGATCGGAGGTCAGGGACTCCTCGGATTTCCTCAGTAGGGTCACGGGGATGATTCCCTATGATGTCTTTCAGACTGCTAGCCTCAGGGTTTTGATCAGAGTACTTAATCCCCCCTAGACCAACTTCGGGGCTGATCCGGGAGAGGTTGGCTGGTTGTCTCAGAGGCTGGGGCCCTGCTGGGAAGTTCTCAGGCTCTTCTGGCCCCAGCACCAGAAAAGGCCCTGGAAACATCCTTGTTCTTGCCCAAGGTTCTGGAAATTTTGGAGTTGGGGTCGGTTTAAAGTAGCCGGTAGACTGAAAGGCCGCTTACTGCCTTGCCTACCTGTAGCAACACCGGTAGCAACTTCTACGGTTTGAGGACAGAATCGACTGAGCAAACCACCTCCTATCCCACCATCCTCCACTCTGCCTTTGAACAAATGGCTTAACTTTCTCTTTAAGGGTCGCTTTCTGGTTAATGGAGATAATAGACCGCTTCTGGTTTTAGGGAGTTGTTTTGAAGGAGTAAATGAAACACTGTAACTAGGAGTTTAAATAATGGGGATGAACTTTTAGAAAGTTGCTACAGTGTGGATTTCTTCCTATTGGTAGGTCCTGGACCTAGGGGCCTTCCGTCTCCCACTCCCAAGTTCCTTCTCCTGAAGGTTCCTCTGAAACAAAGTGAGCCTGACTTTCTCCAGGGTCAGCGTGCCTGTGTACTCAGGGGACTGGAGGCCTAAGATGAACCAGATCGCTCCGGATCGCTGGGGGCTGCACTTTTCTGGCACTGCTGTCTCGGTGATCTGAACCCTGACCCTTCCTTCATCAGGCAGGCAGCCGGTAGATGGGCTTACTTTCTAGTACTAAGGAGGCTGGCCCAGGGTAGACCTCTGTGTGGCCTGTAGACCACAGGTTGCTGCTGTCGTTACCAGCCAGGTGGCTGCTCTTTTCTAATTCAGGTTCGAGAGAATGTTGTTCAGAGGAGCCCCACCTCCCCACCAGCAGGCAGGCAGCCTGCCAAGAGCCCTGTCACGTTCCCCGAGAGCCCTGGCAAAGCAGGCCTTCCTATAGTCTCTTGCTCAATTTCTCCAATAATTACTTCAATATTTTCATATCAAGTTTGGGAGGAACCTCTTGGAATTGGCCAAACACGAGCAGGAAATTGAATTCCTTTGGACTGGGTTGTTAATCTGGGAAACAGGAGTAGTTCTCTGGAGGGTGAAGGAGAATATTAGTCCTACTGGTAAACGATAACTTCAAACATTGTAGAGTTCCTTCCTGGGGTGTTAGATAAGCTTGCCTGTGCTTACCTCACAGGGTTGTTGTAGGACTAATTGAGTCTGTGTACATAGTAAGCACAAGATAACAAGTAATCAATAATAGAGTTTGAGGCTTGGAGGCATTGTTTCCATAGACCCCGTAGAGATGTCACTGAAGAACACAGAGGAGGAGAGCAGGTCCCCAGATTACAGAGCATCTGGGCCTTTTGCTTTTGTTTTTGGCTGTTGCCTGGACATTATGCAGATAAAAAGACAAATTAGTAAAAATTACTCCAGGGTCAGGCACATAGCTCGGTCAGTAGAGTCCTTGCCTAGCATGCAGAGAGCATTGGGTGTGATCCCAGCACCCAGTAAAACAGAGCTCTGTGAACCTCTGTGAACGCACGTGCCTGGAGCCACAGCACTTGAGAGGTGGAGACAGCAGGATCAGAAGTTCAAGGTCATCTTCTGTGTTGTAAGTTGGAGGCTAGTCTGGGATACATCAGACCCTGTTTGTTTAAAATGAAAATCAGGTGCCCATGTTTATAGTTGTTTGGAGTATAGGGTCTTCCTGCTGAAATATGAGAGACAGTGGTGGCTATAGTTCTGCTGGGTTTGCTTGGTAATGTGGTGTTGCTAAATTAATCCTAAAACAGACAACTCAAAAGGACCTTTCAGAGAGACAACATTTTAGACTGCAGAGCCAGAGGCCAGGGCCTGACTCTCTTCATGTGACTTGCATGGGACTGATGTTTAGGCTGCTGCTGAGGCCACAATCCCAGAAATGAGGGTAGAGGTTTTTAATTAACTTATTTATTTTTTAACTGTGCTCTTGGATTTGAATGTTTAGGTGCAACTTTTGGAGGTCAGGCAGTTCCTGGCCAGGAGGAATCTTAAGAAAGCTTTCGATCTGCCAGGGACTCTGTGTGTGTGTGTGTGTGTGTGTGTGTGTGTGTGTGTGTGTGTGTGTCTCGGGGCGGGTAATCAGGCCCATCTGTTCAGCTGGGCAGGTGTCAGTTGAAGCCCTTGGCCGTGGTTTTGAGGTTGGTGGGAGGAAGCATCCCTGGGGGTTAGCACTGTGGCCCTTTCACTACTTACAGTTCCTTTCCCTGAGTTCTCTACTTTCTGGTGTCCAGCGGTCTGAGCCAGATGCTTGGATCTTTTTCAGTTGATAGCTGGTGACTTTGAGGTGGTAAGGGACCAGACCAGGCTGCTGTTAGGTTGCTGTTAGATCTGGCTTCGGTTCACCAGGACACTTGAATAGACTTTAGATAGGCTGAGGTTAGAATCGTGCTTCTGCAATAGGTCTGACTGGGGGCAGGCTGCACTGTTTGGAGTTCTCCTGTGGGGCTAGTATGAGTCCCTGGCTCTGTTCCATCCTCCCCAGCCCCAGTGCAGGCTATAAGGGGCTGGCTGACCTTTCCTGAGAAGTTCTCCAACTTGCCCAGAGAATTCTAGTTAGTGCAGCCTTTTCCCCTCTAGCCCCACGACAGGCTTCCAGGTAACTGTACGCTGTCCACTCTACTGGCCATGGCAACGAGGCTCTCTTTTCTGGCCACCTGGATGTTTGCCGGAGATGGGAGGAGCTGCAGCCTTGCGGCTCTTTCCCAGAATGTTTATCTTTTTCTCGAATGTTTTATCTGCTCATATTTGGCACAGCTCAACATGATTTGACTGGCTGTGGCACAGACATTTTGGGTGTGGTGTTGGTCGAGAAGGTAGACAGGCATATCAGGCTGGATTCATTGGGGGAAATAACAGGCTGAGCTGGGACCTGGGACAGATAGTGCAAATCCTTCAAGGGGGCAGGGAGTTCTGGGCATCTTCAATCTCAGAGGCCCTTCTTGCCCAACAATGCTGTAAGGGAAGATAATTGTGTGTATGTGTGTGTGTGTATTTGTGTATGTGTGTGGACCTGTGTGCCATGGTGTGAGTGTGGAGATTGGAGGACAACTTGGGGGAGTCAGTAGTTTTCCACTCTGTGAGTTTCAGGGATAGAACCCATGTTGTCAGGCTTGGTTGCAAACACCTTCACCTGCTGAGCCGTCTGGCTGGCCTAGAATTCTTATCTAGATGCAAACAGGAGCTCTAGGTAGCCAAGGCCCTTTTAGATCACTTGTTGATGGGGCAATTTCCCTGGCTTTTGGAGGGAGGGCTGAGCCTCTGCCGTGGCTTGTGAGTGACGTTGAAGATGAAGTACTTGCTAGGTCTGTTCTGGGCTCTTGGCTCTCAGGCATTTCTCTGTATCAGGCTGCTGCCTCCCTTCACCCATGTGTGCGTGTGCGGACACAGGCAGGCTGATTAGAACAGCCTGTGCTGGGACACGTGGGAGAGGACTGTCCTTGACTTATCCACTCTGGGATGACTGTTGGGACCTCATCCCCTTTCCTTTTTTTTTTTTTTTTTTTCGAGACAGGGTTTCTCTGTAGCTTTGGTGCCTGTCCCAGAACTAGCTCTTGTAGACCAGGCAGAACACGAACTCCCAGAGATCCGCCTGCCTCTGCCTCCCGAATACTGGGATTAAAGGCGTGCGCCACCACCGCCCGGCTCATCCCCCCCCCCCTTTCTTTTAAGGGTGAAATCTCATCCTGGGTATTAGAGGAGGTGCAGAGATCTTCACTTGGATGCAGATCTTGCAGCTTTAAATTTGAGTAACTAGCCCTTTAAGCCAGTTTTGTCTTGCTGCTTCTCTCTGGAGGCAATAATTTATTGATGTGCACACAGATCCTACTGTCTTTATCTAACAGTCATATTAGACAGAACCTAACTACCTGGAGCAGTGAGGTACATTCTAGGAAAAGCATTTCAAAGCCTCACCTCATTTCAGACACAGTCAAGTAGCCAGAAAGTGGATACCTGATTGCTAAAGTCCTTCAGAAATACCCTCCATGACAGTCTGGATCTTTTTTTTATGGTAAAACCTGTTCATTTCTCCCAAATAACATTATGGCAGGAAAAATGAGCCCTGCCTGTTCTTTATTCTACACTTGCTAGGGCTGTGGCTCAGTGATTTGCATATATAACGCCTTGGGTTTAATTCCAGCACAGGGGGTGGGGGGAATCCCAGGTTCGAGTGTGGGAACCACCTTGGCAGAAGGGCGTCAGATGATCTGGGAACATGGAAAATAAGAGCCACATGTGGGGTTGGCTTTAAATCATGGTTTCTTGGTTTGGCATTCCTGGAGGGGACTCGGTGGTTTTCTTGCCTCGGGTTAATGTCCAGAAAGACTAGTTCGGAGGGCCTGGAGTTGCCTTGATAGGGTCCAGAGATTGGAAAGAAGATCCTTCTAAAGTGCTTGTGCACCCCTTCCTCTGAAAGGTCTTATGTGGATGTCGGGATGACTCTGGTAATTGCAGCGTGTACTGTGCACAGCAATAGAGCTACAAAGGAGGAAAAGGGTCTCCCTTGCAGCAATGTACAATTTAGACAAGAGAGACATGATTACTATGTCTCTGAACTGTGTGTGTTTGTCCCTTTCCCTAACAGTCTAACCTCCCTTCCTTTCGTTGAGAAAGAAACTCAGGCTTGATATCAGAGTTCTTCTGTCCTGATTTTATTTGATTGTGTGAAAATTTTCCTTTTCTTTTCGCAGCTGCCCATTAGCTCTGCTGGGTAACCTTAACTTGCTGCTTTATAATGATGATAATGAGATATCAACGGCCATCTGCCTGGGTATTATGGTCTTTGAGTAGCAGCAGGGTAGGGATTTCCAGGCTAATTTAGGGGTTGAGAATGATGGGGCAGCTGATGCCAAGTCAGCCTGAGCCCTCCCACAGGTTCCACCCTGGGACTGTTCAGACTTTGGAGGCACAGTCAACAGGCTTAGCTTGGGCTCAGTGGGCTAAGGGTCTCTGGGAAAGGGGCTTAGTTATTTTTTGGTCAAACCTGGAGATTCCTTCACTTCCAACTTATTTACTCCCTCTGTTTCTTATTCCCATTCTTTGTTCCCTGTTTGTTCCTGCCAAGAGAGACTGAAATTCTGCTTGAATAAATGTCTACTTGGAGTTTGCAGGATTTTTTTTAATGCAGTGAAATGTTAATCTTTTATAAGAAATTGTGTCCATGCATGCCTGTGTGTGTGTGAGTGTCAATATGTGTGTGCACATGTGTGTGTGTCCATGTGTAGGCATGCTTGCACCCTGTGGAGATCACAAGACAACTTTGGGTATTAGTCCTTGCCTTCCACAGTGTTTGAGGCAAGGTTTCTTGTTTGCTGCTGCGTACAGCAGGGCTGCCTGTTCCATGAGCTGCTGGGATTCTCCTGTCTCCTCCTCTCAGACTGGTTGTAGGAGCCCTGGAAATATAGACATGCTATAGCCTGGCTTGTACTTGGGGATTCAGATTTAGGGGCTCCTGATTTCACAGCAAAAACTTTATCCACTGACCATCTCCCCAGCTTCAGAGTGGTCTTCTGATAAATCGGCTTCCCTTGGAGACTCTGGTTTTACATTTGATTCTGCTATAGCTGATGTGCTCCCTGGGCCACTGACCATCCAGGCCCTGCAACTTTGAAGGGCCTTAGCAAGGTGTGGGGCTGAGCTTTATGATCTCCATAGAGCTAGCCTTCCTGTATCTCCTGAAAGCTGCCTGCAGCTGTGACTTAAAATACCTCAGTTGTGAGCCTTTGTTTGTCTGGGTCTGTGCAGGGTGAGGTGAGGGTGACATTGTCCCTGGGAGAGTTCTCTAAGTCCTGTTCTGAAAGTCAGAGACCTCTAGGTTAGAGGGTTGTGGCCTGATTTTAGTTCTAAGTGAACGTGGCCTAAAGGGATTTGTCCTTAGCAGACAGAGGGATGATGAGTCACTTGCCGGGTGTTCTTGTTCTGGTTCCACGTTTTCAGCTCGTCCTCAGCCCTCCACTTCCTTGTACAAATGGAGGCCAGGGGCTGTGTCATTTGTTGATTGTGGCTGAACTCTTAGCAAGGTGTGGGATTTTAAGTATGTTCTGGGTGTACTGTGTAACTATAATGATTTGCCTCAGAGGTGTCAGGACAAAGACCGTGAGTCTTCACGTTTGCTTTTTTTTTTTTTTTCTTTTTTAGGGTAGGAGCAACCGCGTGTGTGTGTGTGTGTGTGTGTGTGTGTGCGCGCAAAATAATGAGGGGGTGGGGTGTATAACTCAGTGCAGAGAACTTGTATGATTTGATGATCTCCAGCTCTGAAAACATACAAACAAAAATCAGGCACATTGAAAATAATTTGCAAAGTTAAAAGAAAGAAAAATACACCCACATTTTTTTCACCCAGATAAAAATGCTTTGCTATTTTCTGCTCGTCTTCTCTTTTGACATGTTTAAGAATATAGCTGCTGCCTTGTTTCTGGGTTTTTGTTGTTTGTTTGTTGTTGACAGTGTCTTCCTAGGTTTCCCAGGCTTGTAACTGCTGCTGTAGCCACTCCAGGACCAGCTCCAGATGGGCTGGTACCATACTCAGTGTACCAGCTAGTTTTTATGCCATTCGACACAAGCTGGAGTCTCTTGGGAAGAGGGAACCTCAGTGGAGAAAATGCTCCCATCAGGTTCGCCTGTGAGTAAGCCTGTGGTCCATTTTCTTAGTGATCGATATCTGTAGGAGGGTCCCTCTATTGTGAGTGGTTCCACCCCTGTGCAGACTGTCCTGGGTGCTGTAAGAAAGCAGCCAGGCAAGCCACGAGGGAGGAACAAGCCAACATGCAGCATCTCTGCATGGCTCAAGTGTCAAATGAAACAATTCCTTGCCTCCCCAAGTTGCTTTTGGTTGTGGTCTTTATCACAGCAATAAAATCCTAACTAAGACACCCAGGGTGACTGATATCTTTACAGGAGGAACAATAAACTGATATGAATTCATACAGATAGCCTGGTTATCATTCTTTTTTTTTTATTCATTGCAATCTTGGTCCTGCATCTTTTAAATAATCACAGAGGTGGGATGGGGATAATTCAGTAGTATAAGGGTGATTGCTAGCAGTTGCGAGGCCCCAGGCTTGATCCCTGTACTGCAAGAAATAATACAAACAAAACAAATAATACAAAATAATATTTTTTGTAATAAAACAAAAGTAGCAAATAAATCACAGAAGCAGTATCATCTAGGTCGGCAGGATATGCCATAGCTGTCTTATAGTCAGCTGTTGTTAGACACATATATGTGGGTGTCTGGAGGTGTGGTGAGCCTTGTGCACCAAATTGTACTTTTTGTATGCTGTCTGTAGAACATTTTCCAAAAGAGAAAAAAAAAAGATGATTTTTTTTTTTTTTTTTGGAGAAGCTCTGGGTTTCAAGCCTCTTACAAAGGGTTAAGTGCATTGGAAATGACAGGTTTGCACAGTGCTGTCGAATGATTACCACTTATGTGGAATGATAGGTCTAGAATTCTGATTAAGAGGAGAAAAGGGTCAGGAAGCGCCTGGGCGGGTCCTTAGAGCTGGCTGAGCAGATCTGCTGCGGATAGAACCCATGGGGATGGTGTGCCCTCAGTAACTTCTCGACTTGTTCCCTTAGCTGCCAGATCCCTGGGTAGGCTCATATGGCCTAATATGGCTCCAGGGCTGAGTGCTGGCTGAGTCCTGGTGGGCCAGCCACTGCTGTTGACATCATCAAGATGTGACAGAGGGGAGGTGGGAAGGAGCCAGCAAATCAGATTCTGAAACACACACGGCTTTCCTGCTACCCCGTGTTCCTGAGTTCCAGGGAGGGGCTGTGGAGTGAGACTCTGACGTTTCCGGGAATTCTCTTAAGGGAAAAGCCTGGGAAAGCCACAGAGCCTGGCTTTCAGTGAGGACTGTGGATTACGTCAACAAAGCCTCAGGCTGCTGCGCTCTCGCTTGGCTCTTTCCAAGGAGTGTATTTTGAAGTTACTCCATTTTGAATGTCCTCAGTGGAACTAAATTCTCTTCGGAGGGGATGTTTGGTATGGAGAATCTGCTGGGGGTCATTTGGCACTGAGCTTTTTGGAGTTAGAGCAAGGTTACATTGAAGGAAGGGGCAGGATTCTGCCAGACCAGCTAGACCCATGTAGCATCTGAGGTCAGGTTCCTTCCTGCCTTTCCATGTGGGCCTGGAGGGGCCTGGTAGGAGCGTCAGCAAATGCTTGGCCCAGTGTCAGGGTTCCTCCTAAAAATGCCTTTAACATTTTCTTTAAAAGTTCATCCCTGTTTTGCTTAATATCCTCTTGCCTTTGACGTCCTGAAACCACAGAGCTGCTGTTGGTGCAACAAGACAGCAACAGCCTGAAGAAAGAGAAAGAGACGGCAGGCAGAAAAGTACTCTAAGATCCGGGAGACTCCGAGAAGCTGAGTGTCAGGCAAGCGGGGGACATGGCCTGGTAGCTTCCTCTATTCAGATAAGCCTTGTAGGCAGCCTAAGCAGGGGCCCTGCTGGCCATCATATTTAAAAGAGACCCCCGAAGGAAAGGACAGACGTGACCTCATTTGCTTATACAGCAGACTTTTATGGACAACTATACTGTACGAAGTGCTAGAGGTAGACACAAACAAGGTCCAGCCTCTGGCGATAGAAGAGTCCCTGCACAGTGGGTGAATCAGGTCCAGAGCCTTTCTGTTCAGAGGCTCTGAGGGGCAGGGAGTGAAATGGGTGGTCTGGACTACGGCCAGCATCAGAAACCAAGGGCCCCTAGCACACAGCGATGCTGGCAACCCTGCCTTAGCCTGTCTGACTCTTCCCGGGCTGTGGTGGGCTGGGGTCTATTGCTGGAAATAGCTCCTGACCTCTTCTAGTTGCTGTCACGCAGCTAAATCTCCCCCTGTTGCCGACAGTGACCCACAGGGTAGGAGAGGGAAGGAAGTGAAGGCCGACGGAGCCGGAAGACGCTAAAAGAGGCAGTGGCGCAGGCTGTTGGGACTGCTGTAGGCAGGAGGGACCTTGGGAAGGCAGTGGAGGAGGCTGGAGTGGAGTGGAGAGGGCAGGGCGGGTCTGCAACCCCGGTGTATTCAGAGTTCTGCCCCTGGGGAGTTAGGCCAATCCAGGGTCCTGTTGCCTCCCTGAAGCTCAAGTGAACTGTTTCTCTCCTCCCTAAATTCTAGTGTGGGGTGTGTGTAGAGATAGCAGCTCTCTCTGTAGTACGGAAGGCCTCAGAAATTCCTTGTGGGGCTCACCACCCACTGCTTTCAGAGCATTTGTGGTGAGGCTGCTTCTAAGGATTCTGGCCCCTCCATCAAATAGGCGTGATGATGTAGCAGGTGCGTGGCTGACTAAGAAACAGAGTGAGGGCCGGGCGATGGTGGCGCACGCCTTTAATCCCAGCACTCGGGAGGCAGAGGCAGGTGGATCTCTGTGAGTTCGAGGTCAGCCTGGTCTACAGAGCTAGTTACAGGACAGGCTCAAAAGCCACAGTGAAACCCTGTCTCGAAAAAAAGAAACAGAGCAAGGGATGGCTCAGCGGTTAAGCGTGCCCTGCTTTTCTAGAGGACCCGAGTTTGGTTCCCAGCACCAACCCTGAGTGGTTCGCAGCCACCTGACTCTTGCTCCTGGGATCTGATTGTCCGGACCTCTGAGGGCGCTTGTGCACACACACAGTAAACACTCACACAGACAGACATGAAGTGAGGAATGGCTCTGTCATACTAGGCAGCTGTGCGGTGTGAGAACGTTGTCTCTGTGGGCTTCAGTGTTCTTCTGTATAAAATGGGGTAATAATAGTATCACTTAAGAGATGAGAGGCTTAGGGAATGGCCATGAAATGGCCTAAAATAGCGCCTGGTACGTGTTAAGCTCTGATTGTGTTGTTTATCCTTGATAGTGGTAATGCTATAGTCCCTTGAGGATACCTGAGGTCACACAAATAGTACTGAACCCTATTTGCCTGTGACAAACCTTAATTTCTAAATCCAGCATAGGTAAGAGACAATAGTAGTAAAAATAGAACAATTTTATAATGGTTACCAATATGCTGCAATAAGAATTTTTTAAGACTAGTGGATGGTTTTTGGAATTTTGCATGTGGTATTTTAGGACAGTAGATAGGGCTAGCCCGGGGTGGTAACAGAAATTGTGGAATGGGAAACTGAAGTGGGGGCTGGAATGCCCATTTTTGATGAATTTCCCCCTTGGCAGGGATTAGGAATTAAACTAGGAACCTTGCGTATTCTAGACAAGCACTCTACCCCTGAGCCACACCTCTGGCCCAGCCTCCCCGTGTGTTTGTGTGTGTGTATATACATACATGCTTGCTCACACGCACACATTGAAGTGTGTACGTGTGGAGGCTAGAGATCAATGTCCTATGTCTTCCTCGATACTTCTCCACCTTACTTTTTGAGCAGGTTTCTCAGTAAGTCTGGAGCTCACTGCCTAGTGTGGGGGCTAGGAAGCTCTGGAACCCCACTCAGCTCATTCTTCCCACCACTAAGTTCACAGACATGTACCACCATGTCTGACTTTGATACGATGCAGGCCGTCTGAATTCAGGTTTTCTGGCTTGCACGGCAAGCACCTTACCCACTGAGCCATACCTTCCTTCTCTCACTCATGTGTCCCACTTTATGGGATCTCTTCTCTTTATAGTCAAAAATGATACCACATTAAAATTTTTTTAAAATTGTCCCTACCACTGTAATAAAGCTACGATGTCAAAGTGCATGCATAATTTACTGTTACATTCATAATTTCATAATTATTGTGTGAGACTAATTTAAATTCAGCTATTTCTATTACCTTCCAAAGTGTAATTTTGCCTATACTTAGCCTGATTATCTTTAGTTGTGGCTGCCTAGTATCTTTTTACCTTTTTTTTTCCCCTGGAACTTGCTCTGTAGGGTAGGTCAGCCTAGCCCCGAACTCAGAGAGCTGACTGCCTTTGCCTCGAGAGTGCTGGGTTTAAAGAAATATGACACCACTTCCTGGCTTAACTGTTTTGTTTTTTAATTAAATATTTTCTTTCCTAATTAAAGGTTTTTCATATGATATACTTGGATCATGTTTTCCCCTCCCCTCGTTTCTCTAGTTCTCACTGTGTAGTTAAGGCTGACCTAAAATTCATAATCCTCCTGCCTCAACCTCATGTCTGTTTACTAACCTTACTGCTAATTCCTTAGTTTTCTTCATTCCAGGTTTCACTGTCCTAATCTTGAACACATTTTGTAGGACATAGTTCTTTTTTTCAATTGAATTACTGAGGCATTTATCTAATTCTTCTTTATCAATAAAAAAATGCAGGAGTCAGACATTGGGGTAAGAACCTGAAAGATCAGAGAAGCAGGGGAGCAGCCACAGTGACTTCCTACCACTTCTGTTCCTTCCTCCAAAAGGGGCTGAGATCCTCTCTAGCCCGCCGTACTACTTCCTGTCTCCTATCTGTCCGTAGTCCTCCAAACCTCTACGGTTCATTTCAGTCAGCTAGTGCCTAGCTCCATCCTCTGACCCAAAGCAAGCTTTGTTTTCAGAATGAAATCAAAATATCACACAACAAATTACTTCCTGGGGATATATTCTTAGAAAGAATCTGTAGGTCAGATATGGTCATCCTGAACATGGGTTCACATTGCCACACTGCTTTCTGAGAGGTCTGGAATTATTCACAGGCTCTGAATTGGAAATTCCCGGCTTCTAAAGAATGTGAATCCGAAGAGAGTGTTGAATCTATCTTGAGCTTCATGTGAACTTTCCAGTGTGTCTCTCTCCCTCTTCCTCTCTCTCCTTTCCTCCCCTGCCCTGTGTGTGTGTGTGTGTGTGTGTGTGAGAGAGAGAGAGAGAGAGAGAGAGAGAGAGAGAGAGAGAGAGAGAGACAAAGAGACAGAGACAGAGAGAGACAGAGAGGATTTTCCCAAGCGTGGCATGCTTTTTCAGACAGTGACTGCCTCTATCTCTGGGCTGTTCTTGCCTGGGTTCTCTAAAGAGAAGTCTGCTGATTCTTTATACTCCATAAGCAGAGATGATTTATACAAATCATCTTTTTCCTCCTTCCTTTAAAAGCAAAGCCAAGCTTATAGAATAGGATCGGATGTTAGCTATAAAAGCCTGACTTTAAAATGATATTGGTCTAAACCTTTGTGAGTTGGTTGCAGTCATAGAGACTCTTAGGAATAGTTTGTGACAGACTAGCCTGGGTGCTTGATCTTTTAACCTGAGTGGACAAATTCCTGTGTTACAGCTCTGGTTTATAGAAGCCAATAACAGCGCCCAAATCAAAGAACACTGAAATCATACTGGATTAAAAATAAGTTGATGCAGTTGTCTAAGATCTACAACTATGAAGGCTTAGTATTTTCCTTGCACATGCCTTTTGTCTGGCTTAGAGGGCTGGAGGTTGAGTTCAGGGCCTCGTACATGCCAGGGCACGCCTCTCTGGGAGGCCAGTAGAAGCTTGCTTAATTGCATAAATGGTAAAGTGATTAGAGCCAGTGATTTCAAATGACCACAAGTTTCTAGATCCAGGAGATGGGACCGTATTCAACTTGTAAGAGGCACTGCCTTCCTCTTCTAGTCACTTCCTGTATCTTCTACCAAATTCACAGTTCCCTTCTGATGTTGTAAGACACTTTGGGTCCCTTGAATCAGGTCAGAGCTGTTTTCTTGCTATGTGAAATGGGATCATTGTTTTCCTTGGAGGGTTCACAAGAGGATCCATGACATGAGGTGTATAATTGTTGATCAGTGATGCTTCTTGGGCACAGAAACATACATTCAGTTCCTTAGGCTGACTTGGTCAAGTGTCTTGCCAATGGAGAGTTGTGAAGTTTATGGAAGCAGAAAACTCAGAGTTGAGACTGGCCTGGCTGTGTGGACGGACCTCCTCCAGGCCCCAAGGAGAAGGGCTTCACCTTGTTCATCCGCACTGGGAACATACTTGGACTGAGTGCTTCCACATGTTAGGTGTGCCAGGTATTTGTAGCGACCTGCACAGCCTTCTCAGGGTGGACAGTTTGTGAGTATTCAAATCAAACAGTTACAAGTTTTTCAGAGGGAGCCAGAAAGGAGTGTTTGTGGAGTTGGGTACTTTGTAGACCCAGGCTTGAGTCTCAGCTCAAGAAATGCACACTTGCCCTGCCCTCACACGGTGTTGTGGTTTACAGATTCACACCTGAGAACTATGCAACCGAGTTACAAGAAAGCTCTCTCTCTGTTTCTCTCTCTCTGTTTCTCTCTCTCTGTTTCTCTCTCTCTGTTTCTCTCTCTCTCTCTCTCTCTCTCTCTCTCTCTCTCTCTCTCTCTC
>NW_026067972.1:7868417-7893879 GCF_014885135.2 Alexandromys fortis
CACACACACACACACACTGCACTCCATGCTTTATATAAATTATAACTGTGTTGGGCTGCATTCATAGCTATCCATGTGGGTGCCTTTGGCACACACACCTGCTTAGATTAATCGGGCAAGCCCAGGGCCTAAGTAGGACAGCAGATGCTCGGGCTCAGCTGTTGAGTGGCTCAGTGTGCAAACCTAGTCAGTGGGCGTCAGAATCCAAGACTGCAGCCACAGCCCCATCAACCGTGCGCAACTTCATATTTGTTCAGTGCTCCCTGCATGCCAGGCACCCAGGGAAGTTTCCCGTTAGCACTCACAGCAGCACCTTTTCCTGCTGAATTGTTCTGATGAGACCTACTGTTATAATGCCGAGTAGCTATGGTACACGAGGGCATTCCTTTGTTCTTCCCAAGTGGGGAAATAGGCTTCTACTGTTAAGAACTGTGTTGGAAAGGGAGTTTCATGGCACATGCCTTTTATCCCAGCACTCGGGAGATGGAGGCAGGTGGATCTCTGTGAGCTTGAGTTCAGCCAGGTCTACAGAGCTAGTTCCAGGACAGCCAGGGCTACACAGAGAAACCCTGTCTCAAAAAAACAAAAACAAAACACAAAAACAAAACAATAACAACAACAAAAAACAAGCAAAAGAATTCTGTAGATGCAGACAGCTGTACCCAGAAGGCCACAGGTTACTCGGGGAGCCGAGGAGTCAAAAGCCAGAGAAGAGAAGTAGGCTTACTCCAGCCTTAGATCATGTCAGACTGTCTCAGTGACCGCCCAGACCTGCAGGCCTAGGAGTCCAGATGCTGTCCTCCCTTCCCGGCAACCCTCAGAGAGCCCCTCCCACTCTGCTGTCACTCCTAGTTTCTTCTTTCCCATCCACCTCTCAAACTCCATCTCATGGCCCGTTGTCATCTCTGTTCAAGTTACTGGTTTTATTGCCTTGTCTGCTATTTGTTGTGTTTTATCTTTATTCTCATTTCCATTTCCATCACCGAGCCCCAACACGGGCAGCCCTGCTCCTGTGTTTACAGCACATGTGTGTGCTTCCACTGGCTACATCGAAACCCCTGGAATGTGTGTGTGTGCATTTCTCATTTCAAACCATTACATTTCTTAGTTTAACATGCAGTAAATTGATTTCTTTGTCATGTAGTTTTGTGGACTCAAAGATGCTTATAGTTGTGTCAATGCCACCGTAACCAAAATACAGGCCGGTTTAGTTCCTTCCAACACCTGCCTCATGAGCCGCAGCCTCCTCTCAGTAACCCCACCCTCACCTCACAGTCTACACATCACAGAACTCACTGTTTAGGCCAGGCTGACGTTGGACTCTATATAATCCTCCTGCCTCCGCCTCCCACATGCTAGGATTGTTGAACTATCACACCCAGCGATCTATTTTTTTTTTTATTACTTTTATCTTCCTCCATCCCAGGGCCTTACACAAAACAGATAAGCACCTTTCCACTGAGCCCCAGCTTTAAAAGGAGAGAGACAAAGAGAGGGAGAGGGAACGGGGGAGAGAGGACACAGGCGCTTATGTTTTGAGACCAGATCTCTGTTGTATGGTCTTGGCTGGCCTAGAATTCATGTTTCTTCTCCACGTCCTGAGTTCTGGCCTGGCAGGCACCCCTGCCTAGTTCCTTATGAAGGTTTCATCAGTTGTGCCAATAATGTGGTAAAAAGAAAATCAGAAATCAAGCATTATTTTCAGCCTCTCCATCTGGCACCATATCCCAGACTGCCTTTGTGTTTTCTGACAGGACATTGTTGAAGAGTAGAAGCCAGTTATTTGTAGGCGTTTGCTGTCTGTTCATGATGACATGTTTTGTGTGTTTTGTTTGGACAGGGTCTCACTATGTAGCCCAGGCTAGCTTTACACTTGTGTTCCTCCAGGACTACCCCCTCAGCCTACTCTTACTATGTAAATATTCAATTTTCATCAAACTTCCCTTCACTGGGTTGTTTTTTTAACGTCTGTGGTTATTTATTCCTGAATTAATTACTGTAGTGGTTGATGTCTTTGCATTTGTTACTTAAAAGAGTCCCCACCACCACCAATTCTGTTTTCCTCTGCTCTTTGAATTATAGGTCAATGAAGACTGAATTCTTTTTTAATATTAATTTTCGAGATTATAATATAATTACATCTTTCCCCCTTCCCTCCCTCCCTCCAAACTCCCCTATATACCACTCCTTGCTCTCTTTCAGATTTATGGTCTTGTGTTTTCATTGGTTGTTACATACATACTGTATATGCACTTGCATTCCTAAACGCCTAAGTGCAGCCTGCTCACAGACTGTCGGTTCTCAGGTTTTACTTTATTCAGTGGGTTACAGCTTCTACTGCCATTCTAATGCTTACCATCCCAGGCTTCCCAGTGGATTCCCCACCGGCTGGCTCCTGTATCCTTTTGCTATACCCTTTTAGGAAAGAGTGAGTGTTTCAGGAGGCTGCTCTTTCTCTGACAGCCCTGGCACAGCTGTTTCTCCAGTGAGTCCTAGTTCTTTTCAGGAGAAGATATATTTAGAAAACAAGAATTGGCTGCCAGCTGTTCACTTTTGTTTTTAGGAGCCGTTTACCATGTGTGCTCGTAGCCTGTTGATTCTGACTGCCCAGTGATTCTTCTCTGATTTTCTCCTCTCTTTTCCTTTTCCCATGCTCCTTGCCCAGGTAGCATCATGAGGAACATCTGTAGACAGGACTCTCCTGTCTCTGCCTTCTATGTCATCAGAGGAACACTGGGATTGCAGATGTGCGCTACCAAGCCCAGCTTTCTGTGGGTTTCTGAGGATTTGAACCCAGGTCCTAATACTTGTGCAGCAAGTGCTTTATCCCCTGAGCCATCTCCCCGTCTACCATGGGCTTACTAGGAGCCTTCTTTCAGAGATTGACAGCTAAAGGCGGGTACATTTTATACAAATCCCAGCTAAGGGGTAAGAGAAAGAATCTCTCTTTAGGGTTGCGCAAAAGGAAGCAGAAATTCATCCTCGGATCTCCCTACAAAGGTGAACACTAAGCTAATTGACTGGGCCACAGACAACCACAGACTCTTAACTTAAGAGCCGAGGGTCTCTGTTTTCAGTGCTGGTGGAAACCTTTCTCCCTTTGGACAGAAGGAAACTGTCACATCTCCAGTTCTGGAATCCCAAGAGGCTTCCCTGCACTGTCTTGTTTCTGTGGCACCACCAACAGACACACGGGAGAAGGGTTGGCTCAGTGACGTCACAGGAGACACAGCTTTTATGCTGCCTCCGTCAGTCTACTCCCTGGAACCGAGGTTGAGAAGAATTTGGAGACACAGGTAGGCCATAGCATAGGGACAGAGGCTTGACTTACATGGAGCGATATCATGACCACCAAAACCCTAAAGGATTAGAGAAGGGCAGAGCTAGATGGCTCTTGAGAGCCACAACTGCTCCTGTGCAGCCGTCAGCCCCTCCAGCCCTAACTTCTCTTCACATGGAGGAACTATGGGGCCACTCCGGCCCTGGGCAGGAGTCCTTAGGGTCTGGTTTGTGTGGATCCTGACCCTTCAAGGTGATGTAATCTGGTCATAGCTTTGTTCCGTTAGGTCTTAATGCCTTTGGTGCAACTTCCATGGGCTGCGTGGCCAAGGCCAAGGCTTTTCTGGTCATCACACAGCCTGCATAAGAAGACTCTGAGATTTGGAGACTTGGGCTTAATCTCACAAGGGATGAGTAGCATGTGTGAAGAGTGTGTTTTCTGAGGCAGTGCGAGGCTCAGGTGAGGGAAGGCAATGAATGTATTTTCATTAGGTTAGTCCATCCTTTGACACAAACTCAAATTATAGGCCTATAGCCTGAAGAAAATTTTAACTTAAAATTTAACCTTATTTCGGGCAGTACCAGCAGCTGATGACTCAGGAGCTGTGCCTGGAAACAAAATGGAGGCCTAGAGTCTAAAAATAAGTGGTTTTGTCTCAAAGCAAAACAAAACCTAAGCAAGCAAACAAACAGAAAACAACCCTAGTACTCATATTAAGATGCAGTTTCCTGGGGAGGGGAGACGGCTGCTTCCTAGGGCTGGAGAGATGGCTCAGTAGCTGAGATTAACTGCTGCTCTCCCAGAGGTCCTCTGGGTTCAATTCCCAGAATCCACGTGGGGATTCCTAAGTGTCTCTAACTCCAGTTTCAGGCGATGCAATGTCCTGTTTTTATCTCTGAGGGCACTAGACACACCTGTGGTACACAGACATCACATACATGGAGATAAAACCCTCATACACAGACACTTTTAAAAATAAAATAAAATTAGAAAACCAGAGCTGCGACTTACTTTCGGGGCTACTCAGCATGTGTGTGGGCACAGACATGCTACACAACAAGATTGTCCCTTCACCGCACAGCTGGAGTGGGACAGGTGGCAGCCTCACTACACTGTGACAGCCAACCACAGCGCTTGGCCTTTGACACTTAGGGAGGTCTTTAGTGATGTAGACGGCCTTGTGTCACTGTGTGAGAAATGCCGGTTCCACGCAGTAGAGGGCTCACCCTTGATAAGGCTAGCTTCTGCACATAGACAGTTACACAGTAGGGCAGTGTGGGTGTGTGACAAGGTGGCCCTGAGCAGAGATACGGACAAAGGAGCAACTAGCCCCACTGTGATTCAACTTGCTGCTTGACCTTCTGGCTTTGCCTTGAGCAAATTCTTTGTGTTCCTCGACTCTTAGCTAGAGTTCCTGTACAACAGATGTTCTGTTTCCTGTCTAAAATGGTGATGAGTTGGCGGAAAGAAAACGGGTGTGGAACTTGCGTTCTGTGCACGTGCCCAAGATGTTGTGTCCGCAGAAGGAAAAGATGTGTTTCTTCTTCCTCTCTTTTTAAAAATTTATCTTATTCTGATAGCCAAGTCCCAGATTTGAAACCAGGCATAGTTGTGCACAACCTGTAATCCCAGCACATAAGGATAGAGGTTGTAGCAGTTCAAGGCCATCCTCACCTATATAGTGAGTTTGAGCTGCTTGGGCTATATGAAAATCTGTCTCAAAGCAGAACAAAAATTCTTTGATTTGAATCTTTAAAAAAAAATTGTATTTGCCGGGCATAGTGGCACGCATCCTTAATCCTAGTGCTCGGGAGGCAGAGGCAGATGGATCTCAGTGAGTTCCAGGCCAGCCTGGTCTACAAAGTGAGTTCCAAGACAGAGCTGTTACACAGAGAAACCCTGTTGTGAAAAAAAAAAATTTATTTACTGTATGTCTTAGGGTTTTTATTGCTCTGAAGATACCATGATCATGGCAACTCTTATAAGGGGAACATTTAATTGGGGGGCACTTGCTTACAGTTTTAGAGGTTCAGTCCATTATCATCATGGTGGGGAGCATGGTGGCATGCAGACAGACATAGTGCTGGAGTAGCTGAGAGTTCTACATTTTGCAGGCAACAGAGAGTTGACTGAGAACTGAGCATAGGAAACCTCAAAGCCCACCCCCACAGTGACACACTTCCTCCAACAAGGAGATACCCACTCCCACAAAGCCACACCTCCTAATAGTGCCACTCCCTATAAGATTATGGGGACCAATTACATTCAAACCACCACAATGTATGTGTGTGCTTGAGGGTGTGCGCCATGGCACATGTGGCCACGCTATGGAAGGCAGTTGTCCCTCCCCCGTGTGGGTTCTGGAGACTGACCCCAGTTCATCAGACAGCAAACACCTTTACCTTTGATCTGCTGGGCCATCTTGCCAGCCCACATTTGATGTCTTTTTATTGGAAGATGTTTTCTTTGGAGATGGAACTAAAGGCTAGAATCACCTTTCCTTGGAGACATGGCCCAAATGTACAATAAAGGACACAAACATTTGATGTTAGAAGTAAATTATGGCCAGGTGGTGGAGACATATGCCATTAATCCCAGTACTCGGGAGGCAGAGGCAGGTGGATCTCTGGGAGTTCCAAGTCAGTCAGGACTTCAGAGTGGGACTCTGTCTTTAAAAGGAAAAAAAAAAAGATAAACTATTTATAGTGACTTGGAAATCTTCGAGAGTTAAGTGGTTTTTCTTAGTTAAAATAACATTTTATTTATTTCGTGTTTGTTGGGGGGCATATGCCGTGTATGCTTGTAGAAGTCACAACTTGAGACAGTTCTCTCCATCCACCCTTTGGATCCCAGGGTTCAAACTCAGTCCTCGGGCTTGGCAGCAGGTGCCTTCATCCACTGAGCCATCTTGCTAACCCAGTTCTAGAAAATAATTTTAGCGTGTTTATAAGTGTATATGGTGTGTGTGCTCGTGTATGTGTGTGTGGGTGCCACAGCACAGGTGCAAAGGTCAGAGGACCGCTCTGAGGAGCCCGGTCTCTCCTTCCACCATGTCGGTCCTGAGGCAGATTCTGGCTGTTCGGCATGGTAGTAAGTACCTTACTCCCTGAGCTATTTGATTTGAAAGCTCAGGGAGAAACGCTTCCTTCCCGTGGGAATTGCGAGTCCAGTCTGGTGTTCTTTACCCCTGTTCTATCATGCCTTCACCTGGAATTCACTGGAATGCGTTGTTGTTTGTGTCAGTGGCAGAGCAGCGAGGAGGAGAGTGCAGGGCCCATTGGGGAAGGTTGTATAGTTGTTTGTTTTACTCCTGGGGGCCTGCCATCCAGCTCCCAAATAAATACATGGAGACTTATTCTTCCGTATGAATGCCAGCTTTAGGTTGGCTTGTTTCTAGCCAGCTTTTCTAATTTAAATTATCCTATTTCTCTTACACGACATTTTGCCTCTGGGCTTTTCCTTTATTCTATCTATCTTCTTTACTCTGTGGCTGGCTGGGTAGCTTTCCCTGGAGTCCCCCTCTCCTCCTTTCCTTGCTCCTCACTTCCCTAGATTCCTCCTCCTGTTTATTCTCTCTGCCCGCCTGCCCCACCTCTTTCTCTCTCCTCCCTAGCTATTGGCTGTTCAGCTCTTTTTAGACCAATCAGGTCGTTGTAGACAAATACAGGGTTAAACAAAGGCAGAGGAAAAGAAAGCAACGCCCCATTAAACAAATACTCCCCAGCACAGATGAATGGAATACATCTTAAGCTAATATTCTACAGCAGAAGGTGTGCATGTGTGTTTTAGTGGGACTCACTGACAAGTGGATATAGTCTGTGTGATGAACCCCCCCTCCCCACCCAGAGGCACCAAGGGGCCCAGCGGAGCTGTGCTGCAAAGCTTTCCTTGACTCTGCCCTGGCCCTGATGTCATTTCCTTCCTTGGGTATCAGGTCACCACTGTCACATGCCCCACCATGACCTGCTTTGCTGGGTCTCCTCATGTTTTGTCTTGGGCTCTCCCCAACTGCCACACTGAAAGCGGCAGCCGCTTCTTAAGGCACCTTCTGGGACCCCTGGCGCATGGTAACTGCTAGTGGGGTGCAGGTCTGAGTGAGTGTGATGTTGTGACTACTTCAGATAAGAGGATGAAAATAGAGCAGACCTCCTGGACCGGCATGGGGGGTGGGGAGAGGTGACTAGGTTTAGTCATATCAGTTAGTCAGTCCGTGGAGGGATCTAGAGGGTGTGTCCTCCTCCAGAGGCTGAAGGGAAGGTTTGGGGTCAGCTCTCACTTCTAGACTAAAGACCACCTGAGTCTTGTTTTTTGGTTTTTGAGATAGAGTCTCAAGTAGCCCAGGCTGGTCTTGATCCTCTGACCAAGCTTCGCTTCCCAGGTGGTAAGATTATTGACTTATGTCATCAGCCTTAGTTTAACAACGTGTCTCTCCCAAGCCCAGACATCCTGTTGCACTGCCTGGCTGCTTCTGGTGCATTCCTGCCCTTTGGAATCCAGGGGCACCGAGAGGAGAGGCTCCCACACAAGCACATCTGTCTGTGGGCCAGCACGTTATTAGGGAGGTCAGAAGAGGGACTGGATGGTGAGATCTGGGACTTGGCCCCAAACACAGATCCAAAACCACAGCTCCTAGAGTACCAGCCTCTTAGGCCCTGTCTACTGAACACTCCCCAGATGGTGGGATTTCTTGCTTAGAAAATTTTTGCAAGAAATTTAGAGGCCTGGCACTCAAAGATCTGGGAGGACATTTTTTAAAACATAAAATTAAAAAAAAAATCAATCCAGTATCAAAAACCATGATTTCTTATTTTCCTAAGAAAAAGACCTTTGAATAGACCAAGACCCTCAGTCCTGGACGACAGACTGCGCCTCCAGTGGATTATTAGCTTGATGGACATGATTTCAGCATTTTTCTTTCTTCTGGTTTTTTTCAAGACAGGGTTTCTCTGTGTAGCCCTGGCTGTTCTAGAACTCACTGTGTAGACCAGGCTGGCCTTGAACTCAGAAAGCTGCCTGCCTGTGCCTCCCCGAGAGCTAAAATTAAAATCACTGCCCTGCTGATTTCAGCGGTTACTGTTGTCACCGCCTAGCTTCGGGATTATGCCCTAAACCACTCATGGGCCTGTCGGTTGGAAATCTGTGACCTGGAGGTTCCAACCTGTTTACTGAGGCTGGAGGATTGATCCGGTGGCCTAGCCAATATGAAAGTGGGCTGGTGTTGAGGTTAGCTTAGATTAGCCCTGCTTTTTCTTTTCTACCTGCCTCTGCCTCCCCAGTGCTAGAATTAAAGATGTGCACCACCAAGCCCAGCTTAGCCCTGCTTTTGACACGGGGACACACGTGTGTCTGGATTTGCTGTCTTTTAAGGAAGCAGCGGAATTTGCAGAGTCGAACTCACACATTGAAGTTATTGAGTGACTTACACAAAAGGCCATGACCTGGACTCCCAGCCGCGAGGCCCACGTGGCAGTGCTTGGGCCTGGGGAGCCGAGGACAGCTCACGTCTCATCTGCTTACGTAACCCTGCTTTCTAGCTTTCAGAGCCAAGAAAACACACAAGCCAGCCCAGCGGGGCTGAGGGCTTGTGGAAGCAGACGCCATGCGCCACACAGCCAGGGTGCCTTGGCCCAGCCTGAGCATTGCCACGAAGTTCTCAGGCTTTTGCTGCCCCTTGCTACCTTCCTGTGTCTATAGGCAGTGGCTCCAAGAACTGGTAGCAGAAGCGCATGTCTGAATGGTGCCAGTCCTCGCCTGCCTGGAGTCCAGCTCCTTGGATTTTCCGTGTTGAGGTGGAGCTGGGTGTGCAGTGGAGGCTAGCCCCTATGTATGACAGAAGCTCTGCAGCTTCCTGGTTGACATGGGACCCAAGAAGGCGTTCGCCTCTGGGCCTGCTGCTGCTGTGTGATCTTCACCCTAGAGGCAGGAGCTGCAGGATTCCCAGAATGTGGGGGTCAGAGGTGGGAGTCGGGGAAGAGTTGCCATGTGGAGAGGAGTGTGGGGGTGAGATATTCTCCATGTATTGGAGGCGTGGGCTGTGAGAGTGGAAAAGGCTATCAGTGACCGAACTTTGTGTGGAGCCCCTGGAAGAGCGCATTCCTTGGGCAGCTGGAAACCAGGGCAGGTTTCCTTTATATTTAGTATATACCCAGCAGGGAGCTTCTAGGAGGTGGGAACATTCTTGTCTGGCCTCTTTCTCTCGTTCCTCAACTTAGCCTCCTTGGGCTGTCATACAAACTGGCACTCAGTTGGTACCCAGAAAGCACTGGCTGACACAAAGAAAAATGTTCTTGTCTTAACCCAAGGAGAGTTTGTGTAATGTAAACATTCCGGGATAAAAGGCTGGTTTCATTCTTGGTAGGCTCCCAGGGACTTGGTCAGCATGCTTTTCATACCTTTGTGCGTGCATGCGTGTGTGCGTGTACGTGCAACAGAGGCCGGCAAAAACAGGGACAGAGTATTGGAGTTGGGTAGGAAGAGGAGGGAATGGAAGATAGACTGCTCATGTCAGCTCCTCGACTGGTTAGGCAGCAGTGTTGTTGCCAAGGGAACCCTGGAGGAGAACCAAGTCAAAGGGTAGGTACTGAAGGATAGCGTGCACATGGGGTAGGTTAGTTAAGGTGTCTGTGGCACCTGGGTAGCCAGCAGAAAGACAGGGCCTGGGGACAGAATTGGGGGAGTAGGCATTATTTAAAACAGACCCGAATGAAAGGGAGAGAGATTGTTACCAAGGAAAAAGGCTGAGAAGGCATGGGTGGTAAGCAGGGGGCCGTGAGAGGGCACGGTGCTTGGTAATTAAGTATTCCTTCTTAGTCATCTCCCATTCAGGGCATCCATAGCTTCCTTTCTGCTTGGTCATTGATGCCACCCAGGGAGCAAGGAAGGTGAGAATAGGGTTTCCAGAAGATTCCAGTGTGGGGTCTGTTCTCCCTAGTTTTAAACAGCACTCCAGCCTGTCGGGTATCTGTGAGACCTCAGAGCTCATCCAGTCTAATCCTTGCAGTGTATGGACGGGAAACTAGGCACCCTGAGAGCAGAGGGAATTGTCCAATAAGTCACTGAGGCAGCTGCACTGGGGATCCCGGGGTCCCCTCTCTTATTCGGGGCTCTTTACCTCAGCATCTTTCTGCGGGGACAACACAGGACACTTCCCCTGCAGGTGTATCCTCGGGGAAGCTTGGCAGACTTCACGTGAACTCCTGTCTTCTGGGTTGGTTTCAGAACGCATAAGCAAGGCGGAAGGAAGGTAACTCCGCTGCCTCTTAGGTTCTTATAAATAGGGTTTTGTTTTCAGTATCTCTAGAACCAATGGACATTGTAGGGAACAGATGCTGTGGGGTCCCCGGAGGAAGAACCCAGTGATGGGTCATGAATTCACTGTACCTTGGGGTCTCCAAGAGAGAGGACTTGTCCTAGGATTGGAGAGTTGAGCCTCCAAACTTAGTAGGTCTTGTGGGAAGGGGTGGGGATCCCTAAGAACCTTCATTGCTAGAAAGTGTCAGGTGTGAAAATGTGTCGTCAAGCTCTGTTGTCCAGTTTGCCTGGCGAGAATTATCCGGGATCTGGGGAGATGGCTCAGTCGTAAAGGGCCCACTGCAAAAGCATGAGGCCCAAGTTGGTATCCCCAGAACCTAGGTTTGGAGCATTTACCTGTAGTCCCAGTGCTGGGGCAGAGAACAAGAATGGAGACATGCCCACCCCTAGAGCTCAGCCTCAGTGAGAGACCCTGTCTCAGAAACTAAGGTGGAAAGCCATTAAGGGAAAAAAATAATGTTGACTTCTGGCCTCCGGACACACACATACCTGTACACACCCATAGGAACACATGCCCATAGCACGCTGATACATTTAAAACTAAAATCTCTTGGGCTTTTTGTTAATTATCCACTTCTGTCCCTCCCAAGGTCAGCTGAAGTGGACTGGGGTTGTGTGTTGGTGCCAGTTACCCCAGGAAATTCTGTTGATAGGACTGAGGTATATTGTACCAGGTGACTACTACCATAGTTCAGGAGCAGAGTGCCTGCTCACCTCAGGGGCATCTTGGGAGGTCAGAACAGGGACAGTAGCAATATTGTTCAGAACTGGTTCTGCAAGACCCCTGGCCTCCAAAAGGGAGGTCCTAGCCCGCATTCGAGGCACAGCTCTTTTGAGTTTGAGGCTCTCCTTGACTAAGCTCTGCGGTCATCAAGAGGCCAAGGGATGGAGTTCTGCTGAGGGCTGCCTGTTGGTGCAGAAGTCGGGTGGTCCAGGGCGAGCAGGCCGAGCTGAGGAAATAGGCACCAAGATGGGGAAGGCAGGCGAGTGGTAGGCCTTGTTGCCCAGCCGAAGTGTCTGGCCTCACTTTGATTCAAGGCCACACAGCTTTCACCATGAAGGTGATATAATCAGAGCTTCATCTCAGAAGAAAAGAAATGAATGGGAACAGGTCGTGTAATGAAGGACAGAGAGAGAAGATTGAGGAGGTTCCCAGGAAAGGGAGAGGAGGTGACAACTGTCCAGAAACACTTGCCAGGCAGGGGAGCAGGCTCACAGCGGTGAGCAGGAGTACTGGTTCTCACTCATGTATTTCAGGAGACTCTGATCTGTCAGTGTTCCTCCCACAGGGGTTCCTCCCCGTGTTCTAGTGCCTGGTCTGGTTCACGTGTGAAGCTGGCCATGGCACAGTAACAGTTCCCCAAATGACGACATTAGTTCAGTAATGATACAGGTTTAGGAAATGGTAAGCTAGAGAGCTGCAAGGGGTTTCTTGACAGCACGGGTTTTTCAGTGCCTTTGGGTGCTTTCCAGAAGCAGGATTTAGTTTGTGTGACTCCCACCCTGGCTTGTTCTGGGCATAATTCTCCACTGAGCATCTTGCTGGGGCTCATGTTTCTGGAACCTATTTCGAGGATCTCCGAGGATCGTGAAGCACTATGAGCCCGAGCTTGCAGACTTGGATCCTATGTGTGCCTGGACCACTTTGTGCACAGGCTCCTTTCTTTCCTCTGTTCCTGGCCACCATGTCAGAATCTACTGTCTGCCTTTCCTTAGTTCTCTGAACCAAGCACTTTCTTACTGGCCATTTCTTACTGGTCTCTAACCACAGGACAGAAATTCTGGAGGCATACTGACTTTGCCTTAACAGCTCTGGCAGTCCTGGAACTCTCCCTGTTGATCAGGTTGGCCTTGAGCTCACAGAGATAGATCTTCCTGCCTCTGCCTCCAAGTGCTGGGATTAAAGGTGTTATGCCATGACAGCTGGGAGGGCTTTTTGTTGTTTTTTTTTGTTGTTGTTGTTGTTGTTATTGTCTTTCTTTCTTTTTCTTAGTGATCTTTCCAGCTGTTCCCTTTGTTTCCCCTCCTCTCCTCTGGGGTCACATTGCCTCCTTCCTTCTCCATTGACCCTTCGGTTCCTCACTATCTGCAGTGTGAGTCCCACACACCACACCCCTCCTTTCTTTCCTCTAGTTAGAATTTTGGTTTCTCCAGTTAGATTTTTCTTTTGTTTTGTTTTCCAGAGACAGAGTTTCTCTGTGTAACTACCCTAACTGTCCTGGAACTCGCTTTATAGACCAGGTTGACCTCAAACTCAGAGATCAGCCTGCCTCTGCCTCCCTGAGTGCTGGGACTAAAGGGTGCCACCATACCCTGCTTAGATTAAGTTTAGAAAGAGCTGTGTTAGTCCTTTGTCTAAAGCCATACAGATGGCAGAGCTGGGTCTCAAGCTCAGGATTTCTGAGAAAAGGCTTTTGCATCTCTGCTCACCAGACTGTACTGCAACAGTCAAGAGGTATGAGCAGAAATTGATTCCATTTTTTCACAGTGCCACCCAAGTGGGAGAGGGTATCTTGGGCAGGGAGTGTTCCGGAGGTAACTGTCTGTCTGGGTTTGCCAGCACTGAGAATTCCTGGAACAAGGGGCTTCTGAGGTGATCAGTCACACCAGCGCTGGGCAAGGATGCGCTTTCTGCTGCACCCCGTGTCCTCCCTCCTCTGGGAGGAGCTGTCTTAAGCTGTAGTCTGGTCAGCTGATGCAGTCTGTGGCATGGTGGGCCCCGCAGCTGGCTAACGTCTTCCTTCCGCCTCTCCAGTTGGCCCCATGGTGATCGACTTTAATATTCCCGTGGATCTGGAGCTTTTGGCCAAGAAGAACCCAGAGATAAAGATGGGCGGTCGTTTCTCCCCCAAGGACTGTGTTTCTCCTCACAAGGTGGCCATCATTATCCCATTCCGCAACCGGCAGGAGCACCTCAAATATTGGCTGTATTATTTGCACCCAATCCTACAGCGCCAGCAACTGGACTATGGCATCTACGTTATCAACCAGGTGAGGCTTGGGAAGATGGGGCGAGGGAGGTGGAACTCGGGTACACAAACGCCTGCGCAGTTAGTACTAAAGGAAGGGAGTGATTTCATTGACAATCTGGCATTTTACAGTGAAATGCCAACCCTGCCACTGCTTCTGCCCTTAATTAAACACGCAGTGAGCTAAGTGCCAAACTGTATGCTTGCTTATTGATAGCAGCTCTGCTAGCCAAGCCAACTGGGAAGGCCGTGTTTGAGAAAAAAGCAAAAGGCATCTCCAATTATCACAAAGCACTGATTATCATTTTAAGGTAACTGTATATTTTTCTTCCTACTTTACAAAAATATTACAAACACAATATCCGTTTTGTGTCAGACTTTTGAACAACTTTGATTCTGATCAAGCCAGACAGTAAGAGACCTATACCAAGTTGAGGCTGAATGTGTCTCCATACAAGCCGGCCGTGAGTGAGAAGTCTGGGAAGGTCCTATTCCAGAGCCTCAGAGAGTGGTGTAGGTTAGGCTGAGCTTGGCACTGCACTTCAGATCATGTGTGTCAGGATGCCATCTGCCTAGGACATGAATGCTGAAGGCTTTCCAGCCTCTGTCACCAGAGTCTGGAGACTCGGATAGATCAAAGAACCTTTTATAAGGTTCTTTTGAGACAGGATCTCACTATGGAACCCTGACTGTCCTGAAACTCACTCTGTAGACCAGGGCGGCCTTGAACTCACAGATATCTGCCTGCTTCTGCCTCCCGAGGGCTGGGATTAGAGGCATGCACCAAGAACTTTTATAAATAAATAAATAAATAAACAAGCAAACAAACTTTGCTTATTTCGATACGCTTAATGAGAATTACTACTTGTTCCACGAATTTAACTTTGGTATTTCAACTTTATCCCCCATACTTAAATTCATGTTTATATTGTAATCTCCTAGGTGTGTTGACAGGTCTGAATTATCTGTGTGCCAGATTTCATTGAAATGTCTTTGAAAAGACAGTTTGCCCCCTCGGTTTCAAGCTCAGCTTTGAGCCTGCTTGAGGTAGTAAGATTGCTAACTGTTTTCTGCTTCCATCAAAGTCAAGGGACTTTGCGTTTCTTCAAGGAAGCTGGGATAGTGTTTGCCTGTCTGACTGGTGCTGCCTCAGGGATGTTCTAGAGAAGTGTGACATCGCAACATCCTGAAGCTTCCAGCCCACTTTAGATAGCTCGTTAACAATTAAAAATAGTTATGGGCCGGGTGATGGTGGCGCACGCCTTTAATCCCAGCACTCGGGAGGCAGAGGCGGATCTCTGTGAGTTCGAGGCCAGCCTGGTCTACAGAGCTATAGCCAGGACAGGCTCCAAAGCCACAGAGAAACCCTGTCTCGAAAAAAAAAAAAAAAAAAAAAAAAAAAAAAAAAAAAAAAAAAGTGGTTGCATGATGATTGTCTAATGCTTTGGAAACTTAGAGGAAGAAGAAAGCTGTGCCCTGATAATATAGTACAGGAGTTTCTAAATATGTGAGAAGGCAGATCTCATTGTTAAAGAACCTTCCCATGCCCTGGCACACGGTGACCTCCGGAAGCGTTTCCTGAGCTAGTCTAGACAGAGAGCTGTTTTCCAAGAATGTCTCCAGTGATGAGTGTTCTGTGAGTCACACTTTGGAGAAAACAACCCCAAGTCAGCCCCTCTCTCCTTTCTGTTACTCTCCCTAGGATATATGAACTTTCTCTTATTCCCCCTTGTACCTTAGTATCAGCAAAAGCATCTTTTGCTGGGCAGTGGTGGTGCAAGCCTTTAATCCCAGCACTTGGGAGGCAGAGGCGGATAGATCTCTGAGAGTTTGAAGCCAACCTGGTCTACAGAGCAAGTTCCAGGATAGGCTCCAAAGCTATCCAAAGCTACACAGAGAAATCCTGTCTTGAAAAATTAAAAGAGAGAGAGAAGAAAAAGAATCTTTTTTAGGAGTTGGTGTAGCTCAGTGGTAGAATGCCTGCCGAGCATTCAAGTGCCTGTCTTTGAGCTCCAGCAGAGCCGCCCGTCACTGTCTGCTAGGACTTGCCTAGACCCTAGAGCGAGTTTTCTGCTCAGTGTCACAGCCAAGAGACTCAGAGAGGGTGAATAACAGCAGAGATACATATTGGTCACAAATAAGAGTGGGCTACAGCTATACCCCAACCCGGACTCCAAGTTTAATGCCCTTCTACTGGGTCACGGGAGATCCTCTTGAAACCATTTAGCCTCTTCCTGGGATGTTTCTCAAAGCCTGGTATCCAGGACTGGGGGCAAGCCCCATGCTGGAGAGCCATTTCTCAGTCAGTGATCATGGGCCGACCACGTAAGCCTTGCCAACCTGGTTCCCTCCAAGAGAGGAAAGGAAGTTAGTATTTCCTCACTGGGCCTCGAAGCACCTGTTGTGTGGCAAACCCTTAGTAAATATTAGCTGTTTAATAACAGCTAATTACCTTGATTCCGTCTTTCCCCTCTCCCCATTCTTCCTGCCTCTTGCCTCTGCCTGGTACTTTGCTGATAAGTTCTTTATTGTTCTTCCTGCCTCCTGCTTTATCCCAACACAGTACCAATATCAGGGTCTTGCCTACCACCGTTGGGACCTCTGTATGATCAGAAGATAGTAGATACTGGCGTGAGTCACACGACAGGCCCAGAAGTCTCAGGGACCATGTCTTATCAACTTCTTCAGAGGGGTCCCCCACACAGAAATGAACTCCTACAAGTTTTTATGGTTTATACTTCTGTCTGTAGGAAGCTGTTGACCTTGTTCAATGTAGGCTCCCCAGCCACTGTGAAACTTAAAGCTCAAAATAAGTGTGCTGGAGAGCTGTGGGAGTGGAGAGTTGTGGGAGGGGCTTCCCAGCTGTTAGAGGGGAGCAAGTCTGGCTTTTGTCCTTTGGGTTTCTGCTTCTCCTCCTGCCGTAGCATGTGTGGATCCTCTTAGAGATCCTGCACACCTACTTAGTGCCATGTCCCGCTCTGAGACATAGATATCCAGCTAAGGCCAGCACTGGGGCCGACCTTGATGTGGAAGTGAATGTCAAGGCATCAAATAGCAAACAGGATGCTTTCTGTCCCTCATAGTTTATAGTCAGGGAAGGACAGACCCAGGGAATAGGAAGGTGTTGCCACCTGGTAGCACCAACCTTAAATGAAAAAGAAGAAAGAAGAAAGGCCAGATGCTTTGAAGACTGTCATAAAAAATACACACTGTTACACTGGGTCATAACCGTGACCGTCCTTTGTCCCAGACTCAGCAACTGGGAATTGTTTCTGCAGTTTCGTTCATTTTGCTTCTGACACTTCTCGTCTCCTCACTCAGCTACTCAAGACCTTTCTGGTTCTGACCACATCACTTACCCTCTTTAAACCCTTCAACAATGTCCCCACTGCCTCAGGCCAGGGCCAGAGTAGTCTGAGACCTTAGCTGGGATACCACCTGGGGACTGGTCCTGACCTACCTCCAGCCACTTCTTCCCCATCCATCACCCTTCACACAGACACCTGTCCCCTCCTCCTTGTGCCTTTGCTTACACTGCCCCTGCCTCTGTCCATGCCCCCCCCCCCCATGACTTTTTCTGAATGTGTTTTAAGCTTCTCTCCTCTGCCTCATTCCTCTGCCTCAGTGGCTCTGTGAAGCCCCTGGAGTAGAGGTGACTTCTCCCTATTCACTGTTCCTGATCTACTTGATGCAAGAGACAGTCATATTTTTTGTGCCTCATCTTGACCTTGGATTCCCGGTCCCCAGCCAGACTCATCCCCACGTCTCTGACCATGCTGCTCCTCCACAGTCCAGTCCGGACTCAGCAGGGTTTGGAATATGGAGAATCTGTCCTTGTGTCCTGTCCATTTATTTATACCCACACTCAGGGTGTCTGTTCCTGGCTCTCTGGCTGGGTCCATCACTGCTGAAAGCAAAGTCTCCTTTCCTAGCTTGGCCAGATCATGTCCCTTGCAAAATTGGCACTGCCCCTCCCACAGGATCCTTTCCCTGAAGTCCCTGTGAATTGCTGACTAGGACATAGGTTATCTACAGTACATCCCTTGGGTAACCTTCCTTTTCGGGAAAGATACAATATACTTTATCCCTGTGTTTGTTCATGGTCATAAAACTCATTTTTGACCCTTACACGGTCAATGATTCATACCTGTGATTGTAGTAAGAAAGAGGAGGATTACAAGTTCGAGATCAGCTCCACTACGTAGTGTGTTAAGGCAAGCCTGGACTACATATCAAGACCAAAATCAAAAGCAAAGTCTCTTGTGTTCCTTTGCATCTTGACTTTCTTCGGTGAGGGCTTCTCATCTGCCCCTGCTAGGAAGGCTGCAGAGGTAAGCAGAGCTGGGATTAGACAGAGGTGCTAAGGAATATCCTACTTGCCATGTTTGTTTCCAGAAAGTACCACAGGCACTTGCCCATGTGAGATGGGCAGCACTTATGTGTAATAGCCACAGAGCCCCCGGGAGCCTGTCTCTCTTGTTATGTTTCCAGGCAGACCTGACTGCACAGGCTTTGGGGAAGCGCAAGAGCCCAGCCTGGGCTAGGACGGCAGATGGTGCTTTGGCTGGCTGTGATGTGATTTTGTTCTGTTTCCGTTTTTTATTTTGAAGATGGTTTGTCAAAAGTGTGTGTGTGTGTGTGTGTGTGTGTGTGTGTGTGTTAGTGCAGATGCCCACAGAGGCCAAAAGAGGCATCAGATCCACTGGAGTTTGAGTTGTGACCAGTTGTCAGCCTCCTGATGTGGATACTGGGACTGAAACTCAAGCCCTCTGCAAGAGCAGTGTGTATTCTACACCACAGAGCCATCTCCAGCCCCTGCCTCTGTGGACTGTTGTAGGCTATCACATGTCATGTCCGTCAGCTTGTGGCTGTAGTTTGAGATAGACTTTTGTACCCCCTGTGAGCAAGAAGCGCCATTGCTACACTTGTCATAGGCTGTGGTCCAGCCAACAGAATTCCTCCACGAGGTCAGGATCGGATGTGGTGAGGCATGAGGGCGGCCTGTGGCCCCCATAGTTTGGCTTCTGCCTGGATCCTCTCTGTGTCACCCCGTCACTTGTGTCTGCTATTTCCTCCTCCAGCTGGCAGTGGATTGCAGGGGGATGGGACTTAGGTAGTGGGAGGGCTCAGGTTCACCCCCCCCCCTTTCCTTGGGACATTTGGACCTCTCAGCTTGTTGGCTGGCACAGAGGTGGTGTGGGAAGGTAGGGAGTGTCTGCCACCCAGTCCGAGTGCCACCCTCTGCTCTGCTGTCCCCTCTCTGACCAAGTCTGTGTATTCTCCTGGGGAGTGCATCTTAGCACTTACTGGTCCTCAGTTGCTAGTGAATAGCCCCAGATATTGTTCTGGGAAACGCCAGTTTGTCTCTACACGCCCTTGGCTCCACAAACGGGAAATGACAAGTATTTGAACTTCGCCTCGGAACAAGGGTGATCTGGATGGGTCCCTTTCCCTGGTGCAGCCTGGTTTGCCTGTCACCCATCTCTTTTTGCATATGCCTCCTTTTTTCTTTGTCCTTCTAGCGGGGGACTTTTGCCTTTACTTGTTAATCCTGTTAGCAAAGCAAGCTGAAGGAGAAGCTCCTATTTGCGGGTGGGCAGCTTCTTACTCTTCACCCACCTTCTCTTCTGTCCTCTCTGCCTCCTCCAAAGAAAGAAAAGCCGACTTACCTACTGCTGCTCTTCCTAACTACTGCCACCACCGCTGCCACCACCGCCAGTGCCACTGCCACCCTGGTAATGTTCTCACAGCTGACACAGTGCCGGGCCTTGCTGGCCAGGGGAAGCTATGAATAAGCCCGTGACTGGGCTGTCCTCCAGCTGTGGGGCCTCCCAGACAAGCACAGGACCGCTGTGGGCTTTCTGGGAAAACATCGAGATCAGTGGAAAGCCAGCTCATGGTGCAGAGCCCGAGAGACTTCGCTGTCTTTAGAGTAGACCCTGCTAGAGCTCATAGTGTATGTATATAAATGTTTATATCTTGCCTTTCTCTTCGGGTCCATATCATTAACATCTTCCCATGCTGTTTCATAGTCTCCATATTCATAACTTCCATGCTTTCATAGTTGTTGATCCCTGAGTTCTACCGTAATTACCGTTTCCTTTATTAGAAGCCTAATAAACAGTGGCAAACATCCTCAAGTGTCAGGTTTGCTCTGTCTTGGCTTCTGCATTCAAGATTGTTTCCCCAGGCTGGATTTTCAGACATAGGATAGGATAGTTAAGAAATACTAATACTGATACAAATAGACAAACTGTTTTTGAAAGAGAAGTCTTTATTTTAACCCGTGTCTTACACATCCTGGAAGTGTTCGGTACCACCTGTGGCTGTATTCTGCAGGAAGTCTCTGTGCCTTGGGCCCAGAAAGAGGCAAGTCTTCTAAGGCTCTGGCCTCGGAGAAACTGCAGTTATAAGCTGACCTCCGCATACATCACCCCCAACCTGTGACTTGGAAGGCAGATGTGCCCCATCCTTTTGAGTGACTGCTTCAGCTAACCGAGAACTGCCTCCTAAACAGTATGGACCATCCTTCTGAAGGCCTGTGTCTTTCACTCACTGGGTGAAACACTTACGCCTCAGATTCAAGTTTTGTTGAGGACTGTGTCTAAGCCCAAGACCACAATTTTATGGATAAAAACTAGAACCCACCTGCTAGGAACTCAAAGAAGAATGGCTATTACCCACCACAGTCCCCTCCAGTCTGTCTGCAGTTCTAAGATCCACACCGAGGCTGCAGGGATGCCCAGTCAGAGCTTCCCCAGCCCCAAGTCCTAACCTTCTCACAACCCACTCAGTCGAGGTGGGGGCGGCTTTGTAATGGGGCCACAGCAACCAAATCTCTCCTGTCACAGATATTTGGATTCGTAGAGAATCTGGGAAGCAACTTTGTTGTTGAGCTGTCTTGTGCCAGAGGAGAGGCATGTGTGGCTTATCCCCAGTCCATCTAGGTCTCAGGATGTAGCTGCTGATGGCACACATGGGCCTGCATTCCTGGAAGGCAGAACAATTGGGCAGAATGAATATTCGAGAGGTTGTTGGGACATGGACAAGATGAACCATGGCTTTCTGTGGCTGCTCCTCTGGCCTTTGTTGCAATCAAGAGACATCTCCTCTTGTCTTTCCTAGCTGCCCTCGAGATTTTCCTGGAACCTAGACTAGACTCTGGTACCTATCCTGTCCTCCTCCCCCAAAAAGGCTCTTAGAAGTACACACATGTAGGGACAGGGGCATGAGAAGGAAGTGGAGCCTCTGAGAGCTTAGAGGAGGAATTGAAAACTTACCACTACTTCCTAGGCTTGCCAGTTGTGCCTGGGTCATAAAACAGCTTTCTAATGGGCTGGTCTCCCTGCCTTTACTTGGATTGAGACACAAATCCCCCCTGATATGCAAAACGTAGTGTAAGGCTCCCTGTGGCCTAGATGGGAAGCCAGAACCTTTGAGTACCTCAGCAAGGGCCCACCTTCCTCTCTGCCTATGGACTGGCCCACCTCCATCTCTGTTTTGAATTCTTGTAATTTTGAAAATATTCCTAGTTCTTCACATCCTCTTACTGTCCGGTGCCTTTCTGCACCCCCACCCCACCCCAACACTCAGAGTCGCTGCTCTCATCTGCAGCCTCTCAGTCACTCAGAGATTTGAGCTATTTCTGGCCTTTCTTTTTTCTTCCTTTTTCTCTCTCTAATTAGGAAAAGGTAGCTATAATCTTGTCCACCAATGTAAGGTATGGGAAGAAGCTCACTTTTAAAAACTGGGTCATGCTGGTCATGGTGGTGGTGCATGCCTTTAATCCCAACACTCAATCTCTGTGATTTTGAGATTTTGAGGCCAGCCTGGATCACACAGTAAGATCCTGTCTCAAAATACCCTAAACAGACCAAAAAAAAAAAAAAAGAGTCAGTTTTTAGAGAGTTGCTTGCTTCGGTGTGAAGCTTCCCTTCCACACGCGGTCTTCCCCTGTGCGTTCCCACACTTTACCTTGGTCTCTGCAGGTTCCCTTTCTTCTGCTGCTGGAGTCTCCATCGCGTGAGCCTCAGGCTCGCTCAGTTAAGCCTAATCCTTTTTAGCACGTCCCTGTCTGTCAGAGAAGCAGGAAATGATGGACTATTGAAGCTGGCAAGAAAGAAGTCAGAGTCCCCAGGAGTATTAAAAAACAGCCACGGGACTCAAGAATCATTCTGATAGTTCTAGACGGATGAAAAATCTGTTTCCATAATTGTGGTAGTAGCTGAATTGTCACCAGGTAGGGTACTAAGGCCTTTTATGACCTATTTTATTTATTACAACTTATCTTCCCATGTAACAGAGCAGAGACTGAGGCCAGAGGTGCGATTTCCCCATTCACCTCACTGGACATGGAGCAAAGTGTGTGTCTTGTCTCAGCTGGGTTATTCGGCCCGACCTGTCGGCAGGTGCTTGATGACTTGGAGTGAGTGAAGTGGCAGGAGGTTTGTGTGAGGAGGGATGAGAAGGCTTGGGGGAGGGGTCCTCCCATCTCTCGGGAGGTGGAGGAGTACATTTTAGAAAAAGATGATTGGAAGCTGACACACAGTAGCATGGATGTTTAATCCCAGCACTCATAAAGCAGAGGCAGGTGAACCTCTGATCTGAGGCCAACCTGGTCTACAGAGCGAGTTCCAGGACAGTCAGAACTGTCACACAGAGAAACTCTGTCTTGAACTCCGACCCCCCCACCCCCACCCCCGCCAAAAAAAAAAGATAGTTGGGTTTGCCATGCTGTTGTTCTTACCAAGAAAGGTCAGCATTTCACCAAAGAAACCTAGAAAATACTTTACTTTTCTGCAGTCTCAAGGGAGGAATAGGAAGGCACACACATTCTGCCCAGCTTCCCATTTCAGGTTCCTGGTGGGCCACAGCACACCTGCTCGCCTGTACCGTCTACTTCCTCTCTTCCTTGTTCTTACAAGTAACTGGTTGGGAAGGAGGCTTAGGAAGAAGAATGTGGTTCAGGTTATTTGGAAAATTGTCTGGCCAGTTCTAAATGTGGTCCAGATGCCAAGGTCTTTTCTGAGCTAGAGGGAGTCTGTTACACGGCCCTAAGCCAAAAGCAGGACTTCTGTAGGCTGTGACTGTTTATGGCCTATGGTTCCAAGTTTTTAGCTCCTAGAAGGTATACACTGCTAGCCCCAGGCCGCGATTAGATCAGTGGGTCTTGTGGGATGGAGATGGCCCCAGGAGCCCCCACCCAAGGTGGTGGGAGTGTACCCCAAGAGTCTCCTACAGAGGGGTTAGAGGCTTTGGGAATGTGTCCCTTTCACTTGTTAGGAAAGCTCTCACTGGGGCTTTGTGCTCCTAAGTGTAATTAGGGTTGGGACAGTGGTTGTTAAAAGATTGTCAAGATAAACTGGGTGGTGGTGGCACACGCCTTTAATCCTAGCACTTGGGAGGCAGAGGCAGGCAGATCTGAGCCTGGTCTACAAAGCAAGTTTGAGGACAACCAGGACTGTTACAAAGAGAAGCCCTGTGTTGGAAAAGAAAAAAAAAAAAAAAAAAAAGGATGTCAAGATGATCAAGCCATGCACCACCACAAGGGTAGAAACAATTACTCTTACTCTATGCCTTGTACACTAGCAATATGTTGTTATGGTAACAGGAATTCCCATAACTTCTCAGTTTTCCTATTCAATTTCTACTCTTTGGACTTTTTTGCCCCATGTCTTACATGAAATTAATTGAACCCAGGATTTCTGATCAAGTCCTTGCAGTAGAGCAGCCAAAGAACACAGTGTTCCTTTGGGCACAGCTTTCTTTCACTGTGCTTAGTTGAAGGGCTTTGTTAGGGCTGGAGAAAGGAGCTCTTGTGTGCTAAGTGGTTTCTTAATTTATTCATTGTTTGCTGACTTCCGGGTACCTGCCTTTCTCTGGGTAGTTTGTTTCTGTTATCTACCTGATGGCCTGTGGTACCAGCTTCCCAGTTTTCATCCAGGCACAGAGAGAGAGGACTGCAGGCCCTTGTGGGACAGTGGTCCTCAAAGTGGAGGTCCCAGGCTCTTGATTCCAAGAGTTGCAGGGAAAAGAGCCTAAGCAGGGATTCCAAAGTGTGGGGCTTTAGCACCTCATGGCAGGGCTGCGAGGTTGGAAGGAAAGCACATGTTCAGGAAGGGCCCTATGAGCTACTTAGTGTCGAGGGCAGCAGAGCTGATGCTGGGGCCATCTCTGCTGACCTTGGACCAGGAGCTGTAAGAGAAGACACCCCCAGAGGAACCCTCAAGGAGCTGCTTTGGTGGGAACTTTACAGAAAGTGTCACCATCTGCCTCTGTACATTGAAACTTGTCCATCAGTCTGTCCATCCATCCAATCCATCCATCACATCCATCCATCCATCCATCCATCCTTCCTTCCTTCCTTTGCATCTATCCATCTGTTCGTCCGTCCATCGTCCATCCATTCATCAAGCTTGACAGCAACTATTATGTTTTTATTTTATGACAGTGGGGCACTAGGTGAATAAAACACAAAAGTGTAAGTTCTTTATCACGCTTATTTTCATGGACAATTCTGGAAATACACAGGTAAGTCATTAAAATATGAAGTATCTTCTCTGCCATCAGACTTGGCAACATGGGCCCATCAGCTGGACGGAAGCAGGTGCTTTGTCTGTAGCTCTAACGTATGTCCAATGGCTTCCTGCTGTCCACTGTTAACGTTATGAGGGTGAGGACCCAGTGAGCTTCACCACATTCCTGCAGCACCTAGTGCTGATCTGACATTCATGTAGAAGTCCAAAAATATGACAGTCAGGCACCCCATTTTCACTGTTTCCTGTGTTTTTCCCCTGGAGTCTGTTTATAGTAATATAAATAACATATGACATATGTTTAAATGCCTTTTCACCTTTTCTTTTAGCGTTACACACACGCACACACAATAACACACACGCACACACTTTTAAACAGAGTCTTACTGTATTCCAAGCTGCTCTGAAGTTTTCTGTTTCACCCTGGCTGGTCTCAGACTCATATTCTACATACTTGTTTGACCAGTTCCCCAGGGATGTTTATGTAACTGGTGCAGTCTGCTGCAGCGATGCCCACTTCACAGTGAACAGTGCTAGTCACAGGTTGTCACACGCCTGTAAGCCCTTCTCCCAGACAGATTCCTGGAGTGGGGTTGTTGACTCAGAGGGCTGACACTCAGGACTGACGTGTGCAGTAAGGGCAGAAAAACTGATGACCATGTGTAGCAGGCAAGTCACTGATCCTTGTGAGTGTTCTCTTCAAAGGTCTTGTGGATCTGATACCAACCACTTCTTGTTTCTGCACCAGGCTGGAGAAACCATGTTCAATCGAGCTAAGCTCCTCAATATTGGCTTTCAAGAGGCCTTGAAGGACTACGATTACAACTGCTTTGTGTTTAGTGATGTGGACCTCATTCCGATGGATGACCACAATGCCTACCGGTGTTTTGCGCAGCCAAGGCACATTTCTGTTGCAATGGACAAATTCGGGTTTAGGTGAGACATACTCAGCAAGAGCCTGCCGCAAATGTGCTACGTTTTAGGTGTGGTCTGTTCCCAAGAAGAGCATGGGCTTCCACTCAAACATGGGGCTCTAAGTTTTCTGCCAAAGAACTGGTGAAAAGGTCAAATATTCCTATCCCCAGGGGCAGCAGTGTGATCCAAACCTTATTGACACGTGGGCCTTAAGGTCAGTTGTTTAATCTAAAAAGTCCAAAGGCCAGGAATAGTATGTGTGTGAATAAAAGTGCACACCTTTAATTCCAGCACTCCAGAGGCAGGTGGATCTCTACAGTTGAAGGCTAGCCTGGCTACATACCGAGTTCTAGGACAGACAGAGCTTTGTGCTAAGACCCTATCTTAAAAAAAAAAAAAAAAAAAAAAAAAAAAAAAAAAAAAAAAAAAAAAAAAAAAAAAAAAAAAAAAAA
>NW_026067972.1:7895095-7904080 GCF_014885135.2 Alexandromys fortis
TGGGGTGTGCGTGTGGTGTGTGTATAGTGAGGTGTGCGTGTGGTGTGTGTATAGTGAGGTGTGCGTGTGGTGCGTGTATAATGGGGTGTGCGTGTGGTGTGTGTATAGTGAGGTGTGCGTGTGGTGTGTGTATAATGGATGTGGTATGTGTGTGGTGTGTGTATAATGGATGGGGTGTGCGTGTTGTGCATGTATAGTGGGGTGTGCATGTGGTGTGTGTATGGTGAGGTGTGTGTGTGTGGTGTGTGTATAATGGATGGGGTGTGTATAATGGGGAGTAGGGTCCGAGTTCCAAACACTGTAGCAGGTAACTGTAGTCTTAGCACTTGGGAGGCCAAGAAAGGCAGGAAAATTGTGAGTTCAAGCTGGTCTGGGATACAAAGTGAGACCCTTGTCCACACACAACTTACTCCCCAGAAAGAAAAGGAACCACTACCATCTTCAGATGTGTCTTCTGGTGGTTTGCCTGGCGTTTTCCTTAGTTGACAGGATGGTTCTCAGTCTCTCTGGAGTCCAGCAGAAACCTAAATGTCATTTGGAGCTGTGCTTAGGGTAACAGGAAACTGAAGACTTTGAGGGCCCTTGGGCAGACCTTTGCCTTTGGGGCAGAGGCTAACTTTCCTAACCATGACGGTGTTATAAAACACACACACATATATAAGGGTAAATACATTTATATCTATATTTATATCTATCTGTAAAAGATAGATAAAAGTGCATAGAAGGACAAAAGGTACCATGACTCAGTACTTGGAAAAGTAGGCTAGTCATCTTGCTAAGTCAGGATAAAATTTGAGGCAGTTTCCAGAGATGTAGCTGCCATGGTTAGGGTCTTTGGAAGAGAGAGAGATTGGTAGACATGAAGAACAAAGAAGCATGGTGTGTGGCCATGGGCAGAGCGGCCTGAGTGAGCACATCTTTGCAGGAACAAGGTAACAGAAAGCAGATTCCAGAGCCACAGTAGCAGAACTGCTTAGCCTTTCTGGAACTGACTGGTTTTCTATATAAGCGTAGGTACAGTACTGTACTCTTAGGGGGAAACTTCTACAGATGTGTGTCTCTAAGAGAATCTGAACACGGATACAAAAGCAAATTAAACAGCAAAAGGTACCATTTGGTTCAGAGCTGGAAAGATAGTCAGCAAATAAACTAGCTTTCTAAAGGGGAGGGGGGAAAAGCAAATTAAATAAAGATTTCCTCTTAGTAACTAAGAAAAAAAGCTTCAAAAATATTCACTGTGGCCAGGTGCCTTTAATCCCAGCACTTGGGAGATAGGTAAGCAGATCTTTGAGTTCAAGGTCAGTCTGGTCTACACAGTGAGTTGTAGGCCTCCAGGGATACAGAGACCTTGTCTCAAAGGGAGAGATAAAAGTTGGTGTATTCCAGTCCTCGCTTGAGTCAGAGCATACTAACCCAGCCTGTGTGTGTGCTTCCTCCCCAGCCTGCCCTACGTTCAGTACTTTGGAGGTGTCTCTGCTCTCAGTAAACAGCAGTTTCTTGCCATCAATGGATTTCCTAATAATTACTGGGGCTGGGGAGGAGAAGATGATGACATTTTTAACAGGTAATGCTCACAGTTCCTATCTCTCTGGTCTCTCAGGCTTCACTTCCAGTTTTGAGTCAGTGCTCAGTTATTCTGGGAGGATTAGCACCCGGGGAGGGAGCAGCCCCCACTCCGCCCCTGCGCATAGGTCCATGCTCTTATAGGTCCTCCAAGTGTATCGCAGAGCCCTTAGAGAAATGGGCTTCTGGGGTTTTTACAACAGCTTTGGGAAATGTAAGCTGGCAGTGGATAGAGGGGCAGGTTTACTTTGACTTCCTACATGGGCTTTGTTTTCTCTACCAAAGAAGCAGACCTGTGTCCTATGTAAAGGGCCGGGGAGATGACTCAGAGGGGAAACCACTTCCCTTTGCGAGCATGAGAGCTGCAGCCTCAGCAGCCGTGCGGAGGCAGATGTGCATCAGTGCGACTGGGACATGGGGACAGGGGCCCCCAGATCGGAGGCTCTTCTTTTAAAGACTTTGCATCTCACTCCAGTCCCTTTTTGGTAGAGCACAAGTTTCCTCCCACAGAATCTTTGTGCCGTATTGTTATTTTGGAAATTTTAACCACAAATAAGAAAAGACAGAGTAGGGGGCCAGAGCGATAGCTCAGCAGTTAAAAGCACATAACACTTCTGCAGAGAACCCAGATTTTGTTCCCAGCACCCTTCTGAGGTTTAGGTGTTTCACAGCTGCCTGTGACTCCAGCTCCAGAGGATCCAGGGCTTTTTTCTGGAGTCTGAAGGCATCTGCAGTCACACACACACTAATTAAAAATAAAAGACATCAGGCAGGCAACAGTAGAGCACTTGGGAGGCAGAGGCAGGCAGATCTCTCTGAATTCAAGGCTAGTCTGGTCTACAGAGTGAGTTCCATGGCAGCCACAGTTACATAGTGATACCCTTCTCAAAAAAAAAAAAAAAAAAAAGACAATAGTTTAGTGAGCCTGGTCCATGCTCATTATGCCGTGACCAGTCTTACCGCATCCACAGCCCCAGTTACTTTTAAAATGTGCAAACCCAGCCAGGTGGTGGTGGCGCACGCCTTTAATCCCAGTACTTGGGAGGCAGAGGCAGGTGGATCTCGAGGCCAGCCTGGTCTACAAAGCAAGTTCCAAGACAGCCAGGACTGTTATACAGAGAAACCCTGTCTTGAAAAACCTAAATAAATAAATAAATAAATAAAATAAGCAGGTGGTAAAATCCGACTGGGAGCCAACCTGAACCCATTACCCGAATTGAGATACATTTGATGAGTTAGCAGAGGTATCTGTCAGAAGAACATCCATGCCATTCAAGGTTACCCCTGGGTTAGAACTGCCAAAGCTCCAAGTCCTTAATAAGGACCTTGAGAAAACACTTGAGCATCGGAGTGTGCAAACTGATGATCAAGCGTGCACACCTGAGTGTCTGTTGCATCCAGAGCATGGAAAGGCCCATCCAGCAGGGAAGATGCTAAGCAACTTGACACAGGGTTCAGACGCACCTACTTCCTCAGCACCTTCCCTGGGCAAGCCCTCTGGAGTGCTGTGGCAGTGCACAGAGCTGATGGCGTACCAAAGGGCTGGGGAGGGAAGAGACATTGAGGGCAGGACTAGAAAGATAGAGCAGTACGTAGCTCTCCAAGAGATAAAGGCTTTATGTACCTGCTTACTATATTCCAAACATGAAGATGAACCCACAGGGAAAACATTGCCAGAAACATGCAACTCATCCATCTTGGCCAGTCTGCCTCTGTCTTGGATATTTGATGCTTTGATTTGAGGTCTTAATGGGCAGACACTACAAATTGCAGAATCAGTCATTTCAGGATATTGGGAAGGAGTCTAAATTTTAACTAAAGCCTTTCTGGGCCATGTCCCCGCATGATGCTGAGGGGCTGAGCTTAGTGAACAGCTTTTAGGTCCATGGATGAGTGCACAGTCTCCCAGCTGGGCTGCTAGAGCCACGCCTTGTGATGCTTTGGTGACGATTGTCCCTTCACTCTGCAGAATAGTTCATAGAGGCATGTCTATATCGCGCCCGAATGCTGTGGTTGGAAAGTGTCGCATGATACGACACTCAAGAGACAAGAAAAATGAGCCCAATCCTCAGAGGTATGTCCTGTGTGTGTCCTCTTTTGGTTAATGTTACATTTATTTGATAGTGTGTATATGAGTTTTACTTGCACGTAAGTATGTGCACTACATGTGTGCTGGCTGCCCTTGGAGGTCAGAAGAGGTCATCTGGTCCTCTGGAACCATTGTATAGGTTTCCTCTGCAAGAGTAGCCAGCGCCATCTTTCTAGCTCCCTGTTTGTTCTTGGTCATTCTTGTTTCTTTAAAGTTGGGCAGGCCTGTAAATCAGAGGCTTTGCACAGAGCCTGGCCCTCCACTGAGGTAGAGGTATTCCATCTGTGGTAACCATCCTCGGCCAAGGGCTGTTGGGGAGGATGTCCAGATGTTGACCAGTTTCTCAAGATTTATGTTTTAACCCATTTCCTTTGCTCCTTTTCTCCTGGTAGGTTTGACCGGATTGCGCACACAAAGGAAACTATGCGTTTTGATGGTTTGAACTCACTTACGTACCAGGTGTTGGAAATACAAAGATACCCATTATATACCAAAATCACAGTGGACATCGGGACACCGAGATAGCATTTTGGAACAAAATAAGAGACCTGAAAATGGCCAGGGACCTCAGACATGTGTCTCTGCCAGTCGACTGGGCTGGTCCCTCGCATTTGTATAATCCGAATGATAGTTGTCCTTGCTATCATCCAGACGTGTTTCCAGATGCCCAGGGTGAATGTAATGTTTGCCTTGAACCTGGCTGGGCATTGGATGAAATTCTACCAGGTGTTGGTCAGTGGGAAAAAGGTCAGCCTTCGGAGGCTTCTTGGTCTCTCCAAAGAGGCAGAGCTGTACACAGAACATAACTGAGTGACTGTGGCTCCCATTCCCACTGCTGAAACATGGGTAAGACTTGGCTTTAATCAGTGACGTTTATACTCTATGACAGATTGGAGGCTGCTGCTGGATTCAGATTGATGTGATATTCTTGGATTTTTTTTTTATACAAAAATCAAATTTCAATCAGTCTCATGTCCTGTGCCTGTTCTACGTTCTCTCATTGGTGTGCAGCTTGATGCACACCAATGTGTGTGCTTTCTTAGCAAAAGAAGTTTAAAACTTGAGCCTGGAGCTTGGTGCCCTGTTAGGGTGTGGATTCCGAGGCCTTGCACTCAGAGCAGGGGCCTTGGGTACTCTCAACTCACATGGCCTGTCTTCAAATCCCTGTCTGATTTCTGAATGTAAAGTTTTGGGGGGCTTGTTTGTTTGTTTATTTGTTTTTTAAGAAGCAGTTTGCAGTGTTTTAAAGAATAAATCGAGTTCTGATTATGCTATAGCTTGTTTTTATGTTGATCAAATTGAAATAGCTATTGAGTGTTAAGTCATGACACTTTATTTTTCTAGGCATGCTATGTAAACTTGAATTT
This sequence comes from Alexandromys fortis, assembly GCF_014885135.2. NCBI lineage: Eukaryota > Metazoa > Chordata > Mammalia > Rodentia > Cricetidae > Alexandromys > Alexandromys fortis. The sequence continues at coordinate 7,900,115 of NW_026067972.1, forward strand.
CCTATATATTTTTATTGTGGTATGTTAAATGTGGGAAAGGGATTGAGTATTTTTTAGGGAGAAAAATAATGTATGCTGTAGTGGTCACAAATAAGCCTCTGATTAGGCTGGCAGGCCAGGTTTTGTGAAGAGCCCTCAGGTCCCCTGATGAGGGCAAAGCCTACAGGTCAGCGTTATCCTGCCAGACCTCTGGGTAAGGAATTTAGGAGACTTGGCAGAACTCTCTCTCCACCTCTGGGGAGGGGGGCTCAGTTTCCTAGACCCCCTCAGGGCCATAGGCTGCTGGCTTGAAGATCTCAGCAATCAGGGCGGTTCCCATCCATACCATCCCTCAGAGCTTCATGCCACACTCCCCGCCCCACCCAAAGTGACCAACTCTTACTTTGCTCTTCTTCCTTCTCCCTTTCACTCTTTGCTTCCTTTCCTGAAATTTCCTGTGGCGCTCAGGGTCAAACTTGATTCTCCAGCACAATTGTGCCTTTTAATTAGAGGTCTAGAAAGTTCACCAGAACCCACACCCCGTTCTTCCTTGAGAATCCTGGTGCCTATAGAGCCCCTCATGACCACTCAGGGTTTTCGCAGGTGCTTCCCCCACTGCTCAGTCTAACCCACAGGGGTCCCTCACAAACTCGCCCGTGCTGGGGTGCAGTGCCTGGGGTCACTGAGATCACTGGAGGCACTCAGACCACCAGGATGAGAGGGTTTGTAAAATACAGCCTGGGTTGAGAGCCCAAGATTAGCAGTCTAATCCCAGAGCTCAGCCTTTTCATGGTAGCAGCCTGGACGCCGGCAAGTGTGGATGATGGCCGGAGGGACGGTCCTGGTCCTACCTGTGCCTTTATGGCTTTGAACGTCACAGTGTCTAACTTGCTGCTTTTTCCAGACACTTTATTTCTAGTGTGTGGGCTAGAAACGATTATTTCCCAACCAAAGCAGGCAGGCTGTGCAAGGTTCGTGCTCTCTCGATTCCATGTGCCCCTAGACGGCCATTAAAACCGAGACTGCCTGCACCGAGAGTTTTGTTTTTCTGTCCCCAGATCCTGACTTTTCCAAAGTGCCTTAGAAGGGAGACAGATGCTGAGTGGTGCCGTCTGTGTCACCGCCTTTATTCCTAAAGCAGAACTGCCTTTACTCTGTTTTGTTCATGTGGTCCTCAGAGCCGAGGGAAATCCTTCCGCCTGCTCCTCCGCCTTCCAGCTTTCTGGGGTACCTCAGGCCCAGGGCACAGTGAAGATACTGTCGCCTGGCCCAGGAGAGGCCGTTGTCTGCGTCCTCACTGGGGACTGGAGGATTGAGGAGTCAGCAAACGTTCCCTTCACCTGGGAGTTTGGACCCCGGTGTTACATACCGTGCCTTTCTCTGTCTGTATTTTTGCTGGTGACCCGTGTAAAGTAGCCTTTGGGAAAGATCGGTGGCACAGGAAGGCAGGAAATGCCGTGCTGGTCTTCAGCCTGGTAGGGTCTGCACTGACCACTGGGCGCTCTAGATACTTGTGATGCCATGTATGTATTGTGATATCCTATGTATGCAAGTGTGTGTATTTACCTTTGGGGCTGGGGCGGAGGTGGGGGCGCTGTCTCTCTGACTTTGATTTCAGAACAGACAACTGTATTTTTTGCCTTTGAAATGCAGTAATATAACATGAATAAATGACCCTATCTTTGTAACTGTGGTTTTTCTTCTAATTTAAGGGGTTTGGGTAGCGGGGGAAGGAGGCAGCAGCAGGCTACACCTGCCTCCCAGAAGCCACAGGTTTCCTCGTCCACCCTTTGTTTTCCTGAAAGTGGGAACCATACCTCGCGGAGACTCTTTTCAGTCTTCAAGGAGCTGTGTTTAAGCCGATGACCAGTACCTCACAGGTACTCGCTACATGCTATCTATTCCCAGTTCAAATAAAATTGTCCCTAGCAGTTCTCTGGCCACAGTCTGCTAGTCTCAACAAATGTCAGCATGGTTAAGGATGGATCAGAGAGTCATTTGTGCAAGGTAAGTCACATGTTGTTATCCCAAAGAGGGTTTCTTGTCAGCCCAGAGAGTTTACCAGTGGATCTAAACTAGTGTTATAAGAATTGGAGGATTAGGACCTAAGGATGAGGACCGCCAGTCCTCAATAGGCCAATTAAACATAGTAAAAAGCAGGAAATGGCGATTTCTTCACTGTGGGTTCTTGTGCTCCTGTGCCCCTCCCCCACGTCCTTAGCATCCTAACCTAGGTTTAGGTTTGAATAGAGGGCAGGAGATATGTGCCTGTCACCATTGCTCCAGTGTGGGAAATCTCTTTCCAGGTGACAGATTTCCTTTCTGCCTGACAAGTGAGCCTTTTCCTCCCAGCATGAGATTCCTGAGGAAATCCCAGCTCCCTGCAGGGTGCAGGGTGTGTCCTAGTCACTATGGTGTGATCCCTAAGGGAAGGGGCAGAAGTGTCTCCCCCCCCTTTCACTTAAGATTTGATCTTGTGGGTACGTGCCAGAAGAGGGCGTCGTATCCCCTTGAGCTTGAGTTAGAGGTGGTTGTGAGCAGCCGGAAGTGGTTGCTGGGAACCAAATTTGGGTCCTCTGCCAGACAGTATGTGCTCTTAATCACTGAGCCATCTTTTAGAACATCTTCGTTGCCCCGGGACTATCAGAAAAGCATCTTCGTTGTTACCAGCGTCCCAGGTGTGTCCTCTCAAGCCATGTGTCAGGCATGACAGCCTCTCACAGGCTGACTGACAAGACTTGAAACAGGCCGAAGGTAGCCAGTGCATAGGAGAGGCGGCTCTGCCTGTCCTACAAGAATGAAGCAAGGGAAATGAGCTTCGGCTAGCCTCCCCAGGGCCCTTGGGTTAGCTACACTGCTGGAGGAATCTGCAGTGGTTTCTGGCCTCAGCATCCATAGGGAATATTCAGATGTGACCTTCAAACACGATGCACTTTGGCCTTTGGACAGCGCTCTTATGGAGCCTGACGGAAAAGCAATGTATTTTCCTTCCCACATGTCACGTCTCTCGGAATGTCCCATCTGACACCAGGTGTGTGGACTGTCCCTCCCAACAGGCCGGTCCAGTAGGATGCTCTCCAGTGTAATTCACTGTTATCCACCTGGAGTCAGAATTGCACGCCGCGGGCTAAGGCCTCAACCACAAGATTGCCCTGGCTCCAACACCAATAGCTAGCAGGTTGGGACCTGTACTCCTGACCAGTTGGCTGTTCCAGATTCCCAGGATCTTTACTGCAGGGTCAACTAATTTGCCAGGATGAGTCACAGAACTTGGGGAAACACACGTTTATGGATGATTGTAAGATGGTAGTTCCACCCAGGCCTGTACTCCTAGGAACTCAGAGCTGACGCAGAAGGACCACAAAATTTCTGCGCCTGCCTGAGCAGACCAGTGAGGCGCTGCCTCAAAAACACGGAAAGGAGGCTGCTGAAATCATGCCCTGTGTGGGGGAGACTCTGGGTTCAATCATAGTGAATATAAGTGGTGATAAAGGGTGTTGGGTCGGGGAAGTGGCTCCGTGGACCAGAGGGCTTTCTGCTCAAACATAAAAACCTGATTTGAAACCCCAGAATCCATATAAAAAGCCAGGCATGGCTATAACCTCAGGTATGGAAAGAACAAACCCAGTGTCCTCCTGGGCTTCTCGCACATGACTGCACATACCCGACACACACACCACACACAGGGTCAGGCCTGTAGGGAAGGGAAAGGAACCCCACGCTTTCTCTGAGTGTACTCCCAGACATCTCCCTGTGTTATCCATCCAGAGCATCACCCAAACTTCTGGGAAGTTCTGAAGGCTCCATCTTGTGAACCGTTAGTGATCTGCCAAACCTTTAGCCTGGTGTGACTGGACTGGGGAGGCTGCAAGTTCTTAGGTTCTCCTCATGATTTTTGTCTTTCTAATGGCAACTTCCATCTAGAGTCCACCAGAAGTCACCTTCTGGAACAAAGGACCTGCCTGTCCTCAAGCTGAGCCCAAGGAA
>NW_026067973.1:0-990 GCF_014885135.2 Alexandromys fortis
ACCAAGGATGTAACAGCTACACATGCATATACTGAGATGTTGGGAGCCTTCCATCTCCCTGAATAGGAGCAAGATAACCCTTAGGTGTTGACTCACTCCTAGGTGGGTGGTAGATAAGATAGTGATTTCTGGAGAAGAAAAACACACTGGGATTTTATGGGTTAAGCCAGGTTGGAAAAGATTTACTAGGATTGGACTCCAAATAAAAATAACAATTAAAAGAAAAAAAGATACAGACCCTCCCATCTCCAGGGAGTCTCAGACTCCTCCTGGTCAACAAGAAAACTGAATGCTCCTCCTCTGGGGATCCTGCAAGCTCCGCCTTCCCACCTGCTCCCTGTTTGAAAGACCCTTACCCTCTCACTACAGAAATATCATAAGATAATCCCCCAGGGTGCCCTCACTTCCTTGTCCTACTATGGTTCTCTTTATCTTTTCTAGACTCGCTCCTCACGTTCGATGATGCCTTGGACACAGGTATCTTTGTGTTCTAAACCTCAGGCGACACCATTGGAAAGGGAAACATTTGCCTCCCTGGTGTTTGCTTGAACGTGGACACATATAGAAAAACAAAACTTAGTAAACTATCAAGTAAATTGTGTGTGAGTGTGTGTGTGTGAGAGAGAGAGAGACAGAGAGACAGACATATAGGGTTTTAGTGTTAATAAGAGCCATTTTCAAGTAAAAGGGACATTTTCATACCTGGTTTGGAGGAAAAAAGATTATCTTTGACCTAGGAAAATGTCAACGTCTGGGGCTGGAGAGATGGCTCAGTGGTTAAGAGCATTGCCTGCTCTTCCAAAGGTCCTGAGTTCAATTCCCGGCAACCACATGGTGGCTCACAACCATCTGTAATGAGGTCTGGTGCCCTCTTCTGGCCTGCAGACATACACACAGACAGAATATTGTATGCATAATAAATATTTTTAAAAAATGTCAACGCCACCCTGATTCTAGGAGCATGCTATATTTAAAAGGAATGGACAAAAT
>NW_026067973.1:9255-30512 GCF_014885135.2 Alexandromys fortis
GGTGCCCTCTTCTGGCCTGCAGACATAAACACAGACAGAATATTGTATGCATAATAAATATTTTTAAAAAATGTCAACGTCACCCTGATTCTAGGAGCATGCTATATTTAAAAGGAATGGACAAAATACCACACTGTTGCCAACTCCCTAATTCTCTGTGGTGGATTCCTCTCTGAGAAATGGAAAATATTTGCCACCTAAGATATCGATCTGCTACTTGCAGAACAGATGTCAAAAGGCAAGTGACTTGGAGGAAGAAACCTTACTGGAGACCCACAGGCTCACCGGAGGTATGGTTAAGCTCGCCTGCCTCATTAGCTCTTCCCAAAGCCTCAGTATGTCTCCGTGTTTTGAGAGCTTGGCACACTGCTGTGATCCAGCACCAAGTTAAAGTCCCTGCTCAAACCCAACACCCGAACGCACAAACAGCTCTCTCAGTGGCGAAATGCAGCCGTGGGTTGCCCAGTAACAAACTGCTATCGTGGAGGCATAAGGTGGGTGGGTTGTTGAGGGAAAAGTACCTGGATCGTGAGCAAGAAAAAGAATGGGAGGGGCTTTTCAAGTGTCTGAGCTTTCGAAATTACAAAATCCATCCAAATTGTGGCTGCGTTTCTGGAAGCGGTGTTTACCTTGGCTTCCTACTGTGTTGGCAACAGCTTTCCTGCAAAGAGCAGGTGTGGTTCCACACTCTCTTCCCTCCTAACGAAAGGCTCTCAGTAGCCATATTTCCAGCCCCGCGGCATCCCAGACTAATCTCAGGCTGCTAGCCCTTTAAGCCCGACCGGCGGGCGGGGTGGGACCGGACACTACGTGGAACCACAGAACAAGCTGTGTCAGCCACGTGGTACAAGGAAGCGTTCATGTTGAAACTGGGCAAAGCGTATTTCTGCTCTGAGTTGTATAATATGATGTTCCGAGAGTATCCACTTATCTTTTCTTTAGTTGCGTTTCCAAAACTCTAAAGATGCCGCTCCTCTTGAACAAAAGCTTAGTTTAAAATACCACCACTCGTCCGGCTCTGGTGCCCGTTTTAAAAATGGTGCCTTGGTCTTCAGCGGCAGTAGTTCTTTTGCAATTAAGATCCGGGCGGAAACAATGGGTAGGTGCAACGGGGCAGAGCCGAGGTTGCTTCTTAGATCCTCTTGCAGGTCAGGAGGGAGGGTCAGGTCATAGTTGGGTTTTGTTCCTGCTGGCGCGGGAATACTCTGAGCGGCGCTGCGGACTGCCAAGGCCTCTGGGATTGTGCCCGGTTTGCTAGTTAGCTGGTTAGGCGGCGGAGCGGCGGCCCCTGGCGGGTCACCATGTGGGCCTTCCCAGAGTTGCCGCTGCCGCTGCTGGTGAATTTGATCGGCTCGCTGCTGGGTTTTGTGGCTACTGTCACCCTCATTCCTGCCTTCCGTAGCCACTTTATCGCCGCGCGCCTCTGTGGCCAGGATCTCAACAAGCTCAGCCGACAGCAGATGTGAGTAACGGCACACGAGTTTGCTGGGATAGGGTGCCAGGTTGTGCAGGACAGGGGCGAGGACTGAGATGCTTGGCTTTGCTGGAGACAGCTAACCCAGGCAACCCAGAACTCAGGGTGGGGTGTGTGTGTGATAGAATTGTCTATCCTGGGAGGGACGGAATGGGACCTTTGGGTGTCAGAACGTCTAGCAGTGGTAAACTCTTCCCTGTGCACAAACTCACTACTCCCCAACAAACAAATCAAAATCCTGGGAAGAAAGCCACTTTGGGTTACCCGAACCCTTACTTTAGTGAGTGACCACGCCCCTTTTCTCTTCCTCCCCCCCCTCCCCCCCGCGCCGCTTGCTGTTGGGCCGCAGCCCAGAGTCCCAGGGAGTGATCAGCGGTGCTGTTTTCCTCATCATTCTCTTCTGCTTCATTCCTTTCCCCTTCCTCAACTGCTTTGTGGAGGAGCAGTGTAAGGCATTCCCCCACCATGAAGTAAGTGCGTTAGTGGGGCCGGGTGGCTTGGGCCGGGTACTTACTTGGGTTGGGGTTATTTGGATTACAGTGGACCCAACTGTAGAAATACTTGGACTGATGATATAGCTCAGTGATAGAGCCTCCCTAGTATACCCAAAACCCCGGGTTCAGGGTTCAATCCTAAACTCCAAAAGAAAAAGACAGGAAAAAAAAAAAAAAACGAAAAAGACAGGAAGCAAGAATTCTTGAAAGGCAGAATAGCAGGCTTGAGTCGTGACTTGTCCAAACCTTCCCCAGTTTGTGGCCCTGATAGGTGCCCTCCTTGCCATCTGCTGCATGATCTTCCTGGGATTCGCTGATGATGTACTCAATCTGCGCTGGCGCCACAAGCTGCTGCTGCCCACAGCTGCCTCGCTACCTCTCCTCATGGTCTACTTCACTAACTTTGGCAATACAACCATTGTGGTACCCAAGCCCTTCCGCTGGATTCTGGGCCTGCATTTGGACTTGGGTGAGTACCCCGTGGGACCTACTTCAGGGTACCTTTTCCTCTGAAATCCCAATAGAACACCCTTCCTGGTGGTCCATATTTTCCATAAATATTCCTTTTCTGACCCTGTGTCTACTCAGATTTCTTTTTCCTTCCCTCCTTCTTTCCCATCTCTTCTTTCCTTCCTGTATAAGGAATTGAACCTAAGACCTCATGCTTGCTAGACAAGCACTCTGAACTATACCAAAGCTTTTCCTTTCTATTTTTTCCATTTTCGAAAAATTTAAAAAGAGGAAGCCTGGGCTCAGTGGTTAAGAGCACACACTGCTCTTCCAAAGGTCCTGAGTTCAATTCCCAGCACCCACATGGCAGCTCACAACTGTCTGATGCCCTCTTCTAGTGTGCAGATGTACGTGCAGACAAAGTACCCACATACATAAACACATAAATAAGTAATATTAATTAATTTAATTAATATTTAATATTCATAAATAATAAATTTATAAAAATTTCAAAACAGGGTCACATACTAAGTTGCCTTGAACTTACTTAGCCCAGGCAGGTCTTAAACTGGTAATCCTCCTATCCCAGCCTTCCAAGTAGTTGGAATTATAGACCTGTGTTACTAGGCCTTGCCTGTTCAGATCCTTTCATTCATCCCGTTCTGTTTCCCCAGGGATCCTGTATTATGTCTACATGGGACTGCTTGCGGTGTTCTGTACTAATGCCATCAACATCCTAGCAGGAATTAATGGCCTAGAGGCTGGCCAGTCACTGGTCATCTGTGCTTCTATCATTGTCTTCAACCTGGTGGAACTGGAAGGTAGGTAGGATTGGAGATCAGGAGGAAGACACACCCGAGAGCTAAGGGAATTGCCTGGTGTGGGTTTAGAGAATTCCTGGAGGAAAGTGACAACACAGAGGCGAATTTAGAATGGAAGCTATTTACTCTGCAGACACCCGTAAGGGGCTAAGCGTGAGAAGGAGAAACAGCAGTGCTGGCATTTATAGCCTGTCGTGAATAGCCAGAGCAGTGATTTCTATCAGACTTACAGTTTCAGAGAGAACCCCAGCATCAGAAAGGGTCACCCTCTGACCACCGTGGAAAAAGACCAAAAAAAAAAAAAAAAAAAAAAAAACCCGCCGGGCAATGGTGGCGCAAGCCTTTAATCTCAGCACTTGGGAGGCAGAGGCAGGCGGATCTCTGTGAGTTCGAGACCAGCCTGGTCTAGAGAGCTAGTTCCAGGACAGGCTCCAAAGCCACAGAGAAACCCTGTCTCGAAAAACCAAAAAAAAAAAAAAAAAAACCCACAAAGACCCCCCCTCCCCCAATTGTGTCTGAGTAAAGAGAAAGCCAGAACACTAAGCAACATGAAAACATGAAATGACCGGCGGGAACCTCTCTCGGCTAACATGAGAGGGCACAGCTTTTTCCGGTAACAATTCATTTGTTTTGTTGTTTTGAGACAGTCTTGCTATGTAACCTGGCTGGCCTCAAACTCCTCATCGTCTTTTCCTGTCTCCTGTGTGCGTGCATTGTAGACGTGTGCACCACACCTGACTTCCTCCTACTGCTTAGATTAAAATATGTATATACTAAAAATGACTCGTGCCTTCCGAGAGCTCCCAGTGCAGAGCATACCTCTCCTTCCTCTCTTCCTCTCCCAGATCACACAGAACAAATCCTAAAACAAGCCCCTCAGCACCCCTGAGAAACGTTTTATGGTTCCCTGTGTGGTATATGGTTTCAGAAGTCTTAGTTTCTAAGTAAACCCAAGTTTGACTACTAGATATTTGTGGTTGTCTTTAGTTGATAGACCTCAACAAGTGCTTAATAAAACTAAGAACTTTGTTTTGTTTTGAGATAGGGCCTTACCGTGCAGCCTGGAACTCAGAGATCCAAGTGCTGGGATTAAAGGCATGGGCACCATTCCTGCCCCTAGCTAAAGCTCAGCGCTTTTAAAGCATTGTCTCGTCTAAATCAAATGATGACTCTGTGTAACCGGCATTATCCAGTTTGACAGACAGAAGCTTAGAGAAATTCAATGTGTCATATTCAAATCCACACAACTAGGAAGTAAAACTGGTATTCAAACCCCTGCTGGAATTTCTAAACTGCATTTAAGCCAGTCACTAGCTTTTTTGAAGGCTCAATGAAAGTGCTAGAGTTTTGGCAATCGCCTGGGTGGTGTGAAAGAGGAAGTTAAAGTTAGGCATGGTGGCAAGTACCTGTAATCCCAGCAGGCTGGAGGTGGAGGCCAGTGGGGGCAGCGTGGGGTAGAGTTGGTCTGGGAAGTGAATTGCCTGAGGTGTCCTAATGGCTGGGAATGTAAATCAGACACAGATGAGACCGAGATGCATTGAGGATCTGTGGGTACTAACTTTGCTTTTTACTCTGCTCCAAAGGTGATTATCGGGACGATCATGTCTTTTCCCTCTACTTCATGATACCATTTTTTTTTACCACCTTGGGATTGCTGTATCATAACTGGTAAGTAGGCCTGTGGATGAGAGAGAACGTGATTGGCATATGTGGGAGAGATGGTCTGGACATAAGAGACTAAAATTAATTGTTCATACCTTTGTTGAGTATTCTCTGGGTCTTCCATTGGTAGTGGTTTGCCATTCCTGTCATTTTGTGTGTGAGTGTGAGCATTCGTGTATTTATGGTATAGGGGATTGAATCTGGGGTCTGGGGTCTTAGAAATGCTAGGCAAGCTCTCTACTAGTTAGCTGTATTCCTGACCCTTTTCCTTTTTCTTTTGAGATGGGTGAGTGGGGGGTCTCACTTAAGTTATCCAAGTTGGCATTGCACTTACTGTATTATCAAGCTGGACTTGAACTTACAATCATCCTGCCTTGCCTTCAGCTTCAGTTTTCTTTCTTTCTTTCTTTCTTTCTTTCTTTCTTTCTTTCTTTCTTCTTTCTTCCCTTCCCTTCCCTTTCCTTCCCCTTCCTTCCTTCCTTCCTTCCTTCCTTCCTTCCTTCCTTCCTTCCTTCCTTCCTTCCTTTTGGTTTTTCGAGATGGAGCTTCTCTGTATAACAGCCCTAGCTCTTGTAGGTCAGGCTGACATCAAATGCACAGAGATCCGCTTACCTCTACCGCCTCCCGACTCTGCCTTCAGTTTCTTTAACAGCTGAGATGACAGGCATGTGGTATTAGATACCCCCCCCCCACGTATACCATGCTGGGGATCAAATTCATGACTTTGTATACACTAGGTGACTGCTTTATCACTAAGCCACACATCCAGCCTGGTTGTTACTGTAGAACTACGGTTTGCCCTGCAGTAGTTGGGAACAAATGCTGTGGCTCCCCCAGGAGTAGATGAATTTGGGGCTTTGGGTCCTGCAGAGTGTCCGGAACAGCCTTTCTCTTAGAACTCAGGTCAGGACTAGTCTGCTGCCGAGAGTGCGTGATGGGAAGGGAAGGGTCTGTAATGACTCCGGCCCTGGCTCAGATCCTCTCTCCCATCCAGGTACCCGTCACAGGTGTTTGTGGGAGATACCTTCTGTTATTTTGCTGGCATGACCTTTGCTGTGGTGGGGATCTTGGGACACTTCAGCAAGACCATGCTGCTCTTCTTCATACCACAAGTATTCAATTTCCTCTACTCGCTGCCTCAGCTCTTCCACATCGTCCCCTGCCCGCGGCACCGCATGCCCAGGTAGCCACTCTGGGACTGGGAAGGGTCATTATAGTTTTTCACCTGGGTTAACTAAAGCCAGCCTTTCTATCCATTTCCTGGGTAAGAGGTGGAGGGAAAATAAGGGATCACTCTATGTGGGTAGCCCGCTCTAATTTACAAAGCACATTTCCTTCGGTAATGTGTAATGCTTACAAAAGTTTCCATCACCCAGCTCTAAGCAGCAAAACCATAAACAAACGTCAGTGCTTAAGTGATCTTCTTAGTGACCGCAGGGGGAAAGCTCACACAGAATCATCTTCCCTTCACAGACTCAATGCGAAGACAGGCAAACTGGAGATGAGTTATTCCAAGTTCAAGACCAAGAGCCTCTCTTTCTTGGGCACCTTTATTTTAAAGGTAACAAGGTAACAAGGAGGTAAGGCCCCAGGCCACCATCCTTAACATGCGAAAAGGGAAACCTAGGCCTTCTCAGATCCAAGGGGAGTTTGGAAACGTCAGGAAGAGCCCCTGTTGATGGAATGTATATAACTGAAGCTGTCTTTACCTCTGGTCCCTCCAGGTAGCAGAGAACCTTCGGCTAGTGACAGTTCACCGAGGTGAGGATGAGGATGGTGCCTTCACTGAATGTAACAACATGACCCTCATCAACTTGCTACTCAAAGTCTTCGGGCCCATACATGAGAGAAACCTCACACTGCTCTTGCTGCTACTACAGGTAAGATTGAGGGTGGGGTAAATTATGCAAATTTTCTGAGCTCTATTTCAACGCAGTTCTTATTCCAGTTCATTTTTCCTTCTAGATCCTGAGCAGTGCGGTCACCTTCTCCATTCGTTACCAGCTTGTCCGACTCTTCTATGATGTCTGAGTTCCCTGAAGACTGACTGCCCTTTACCCCAGTCTCCACTGGACCTCACCCAGGACCAGCCTGTCTGGTCCAAGACTGCCTTCTGGTCCAGGCCTCTCTGACTGGCCATTTTTGTTTTGTTTTCAGCTTCTCCCATTACCTGTGATTACTGTCCTGGACCTTATTGGACTTAAAGTCCATCCGTTGGACTTCCTTCAGCTTTGCCTATGGCTTTCTCCAGCTCGCTACTCTCTCCCTTTCTGTCCCATCTGCAGTCTCATAAGGGGGTGTAGCAGCTTTTGCAGATATTCACAGCTCAGCTTTCAGAGCCTTGACTTTAAAGGAATTCGCCAGACCTTGAGAGAGAACCTGGGCTAGGGCTAGAGTTAGGGCCCTTACTCCAAGGTAACCTCACACTTGACTTTAAATGTTCCCATTAGGAAGAGCCCAGGCAGGCCATGCGCTCAAAATGGTGACAATAAAGGACTGTCTTTTACTTTCTCCTGTAGGTGTATCCACTCCTCTCCCTTTTTCCTGACCTTTGAGGTGCTTGAGGATTGAGCTCAGGGCTTCCTTGTACCTAAGTGCTGTCCCACTGAACTGTGGCCCCGGCCTCAACTATTTATTTTCTGTAATGGGCATTTTAGGATCAATCGGAAGAATTGGGGTGGGTACCTTCTCCAATAGGATGCCTACCTCTGCCCCATCAGACCCTTTCCTGCGAGAAGCGACAGAACTGAAACCAGACAGACCATGTTGAATAAATACTGAAATACTAAACTTGTGGTAGCGTAAAGGATCACAGTGCTCAGTTTTGTGGCGTAGAATTGAACTCTCAGGTCTCATTTCTTCTCTTTGAAACCCTCTCTTTGCCAGATCTGAGGAGGGAGTGGGAGTATACTGACCCGGAAGGAGAAAGGCGGTAGTGGTTTATAGCCTCGGCCTTTTAACTTTTTTTTTTTTTTTCCGAGACCGTGTTTTCCCGTGTAGCCCTAGCTGTCGGGGAACTCACTCTGTTCAAGGCTGACGCTGAACTCAGAGATCCACCGGTCTCTGCTTCTGCCTCCTGAGCTGGGATTAAAGGTGTGCAGTACCACCGCCTGGCTGACTCTTTTCCTTTAAAACCCTAGGCCGGCCCAGATTTCCCATAGACAGTACAGGGGGCTCCAGACTCCACCCTCCTTGTTTTCCGGTTTTGATGGCGCGCAGTAGCGTTTAAACTTCGCGCGCTTAAAACGAATTGGCCGCTTCCACGGCAGATTTGCCTCCAGCATGAGGCCTCTCCGCCTTGCTTTCTTCCCCGGGTAAAAGGTTTTCAAATTGGACCAATCGCCGGGCGAGCTCTCTCCGTCTAGGCACGTCACCGAAAGGTTAACTGCAACCAACCAGAGACCGGTATCAAAGAAAAGAGCCAATCGGGCGGCTGCGGAGGCGTGTCCAGGCAGTTTATAAGGGCGGGCTCGCCCGCGCGCGGCGACAGTTCACTGCGGCGGTTGGTGTTGTTTGTCTTCATCGGCTTTGCGCTCTGCCCTTCTACCTCGAACACGATGTCGGGTCGCGGCAAGACCGGAGGCAAGGCCCGCGCCAAGGCCAAGTCCCGCTCGTCGCGCGCCGGCCTGCAATTCCCGGTGGGCCGTGTGCACCGGCTGCTGCGGAAAGGCCACTATGCCGAGCGCGTGGGCGCAGGCGCGCCGGTGTACCTGGCGGCCGTGCTGGAGTACCTCACCGCCGAGATCCTGGAGCTGGCGGGCAACGCGGCCCGCGACAACAAGAAGACGCGCATCATCCCGCGCCACCTGCAGCTGGCCATCCGCAACGACGAGGAGCTCAACAAGCTGCTGGGCAAAGTGACGATCGCGCAGGGCGGCGTCCTGCCCAACATCCAGGCCGTGCTGCTGCCCAAGAAGACCAGCGCTACCGTGGGGCCCAAGGCGCCGGCGGGCGGCAAGAAGTCCACCCAGGCCTCCCAGGAGTACTGAGGGAGCCCGCGCCGTGGCCGCCCAGCCCTCCCCACACCTCCACAAAGGCCCTTTTCAGGGCCACCATCTCCCTCACAGAAAGAGCTGAGCCACTGAGGGCCGGGCCGCCGCGTCCCCGTCCTACACCCGTTCTCTGCCCTCGTGCGCTTTTTGCCTCCCCTTCTCTGCACGGCCTCTGGGTCAACCACGGAGGACGCGGGCGCCACGGCGCTTGCCCACCGCGGAGCTTCGCCGGTCTCGTCTCGGTCTTTGGGCCGCGCGGAGAGGCTGCGACACCTTCCAGAAGTCTCGGCCTTCTGCTGTGGCGGACGGCCGAGATGGGCCTGAAGGTGAGTCTCTCCGCAGCTGCAGCCCGGGCGTCTCTTCAGCTTGGTGCTTAGCCCTCGCCTGGACCTTCGGAAGTGACTTGATTACCGGGCTTTGGTGAAGAGAAATGCATCATGCTACTTGGTCCTCTGTCCCCCTTGCTGGCCTCTGACCATTCTCACCCATCTTCATTCATAGGCCGGTGTGTGGTGTGGCTGGGACAAAATCACGAATAGGAACCGATTTTCTCCAGGATGCCTCCTGGAACGGGACTGGGAGACGCTTACAGGCCTATGGACAGAAGACCTGTGTTCCTGCCGCAGGAGACTGGCAGCCGGGCCTAGCCATTCCCTTTTCTCCCCGGCGACTCACCTCACGACCCGAACACCTAGATACCAGCACATGTCAGTGAAACCCTGTATGGACTGAGCCTCTCTTGGCTTCTGAACTGGAATTTTGCAGCTATCCCAAGTTTAGAACCTTAGGTAGTGGGGAGTTTCAATAGGCTAATTTTATTAAAGGATTGTTTGGTTTTTTTAAAAATGGAGTCTTGTTTTAATTTTTGGATTGCTGTAGGCTTGGGGCTGGGGATAGCTCCGTGATAGAGCCATGTGATGGGCATGTGTTATGTTGGGAGGTGGGAGTGGGGACTATATAGTAAGTTCCCTCGGGGGGAATGGGAAAGACTAATACAAGTGAGTCTGTAAAATGGAGACACGCAGGCTGTAGGAATTGAAGGCCGTTCTCTTTGCTTGTTTGGACTTCTGGGATACATTCCGAGAACATAAGGCAGTCACAAAGTGTATGTGATATATATATTTTCTTTTTTACACAGAGAAGTCCCACATTCAAAATTCAAGTTTAAAAGGGCTTTGGGTTTATTCATATCTTCCCCAACTCCACCAAAACAACCACATTCAGAACTGGTTTAATTATTAGTGGCACTGGTTACATTCAAAAGTTGGCTAAAGAGATGAAGCCCCAACTATTGAGGGGGGAAGGCAGTCATTGAGGCCCCATGGTGAGGCTTGTCTCTCAAAGTCTCAGCACCCTGTGGTTCAATCTCCTGGGATAGTCACCCCTTAAGTTGGGGAGCACAGGGCACTTGAGACACATAGGCACTGGGAAGTGGCAGCAGGGCTCCTGGATCCTACACAGTTAGCGCACATCATTAAGCTGCCGTGCAACATCCAGGATGTTCTTGGCTCCTTTGTTCAGCAACAAGCTGGCCAGGCTGATGCCCAGGTTCTCAGCAGCTAGCTGGGCTCCTCTTGGAATGTTCCGGGCAGTGATTCCAACCAGCTGTGGGTCATCCTCTGGACCCTCTTCATGCTGGGTGATAGAAGGAATTACAGTTTGGTGAGAAGGAAGCCTACAAGTACTTTAGTTTATTCCTCCCTCATCTCCCAGCCAGTACCTGGACAGGGACCTGGATGGTGGCTTGCATAGTCTCTTGCATGCTATCTGAGCCGTCCAGACTCCAGACTCCTCCAGTCAGGTACAGCTAGGAAACAATGGGTTGTAGCACATATTCAGGAGAAAGTGTTAGCTGTTTGGGTGCACACGGAAGTGCCACAGCTGCCCCCCACCCCCATCCATTTTCCCTGCTTACCTGTCCATCGCTCATCACCGTGTGCACTGCTACTGGCACGCTGCAGCCCCCTTCCTGCAATGAATGCTCTTTGAGCTCTAAGGGCCTTTAACACCACTTTTTGACCACAAACCTCTAAGGATATTAACTGAAAAACCTGCTGGGGCCAGACCAAGGTTCTCTCTCCACACTTAACAAAACAATCCACAACTCTTGAGTTACCATTACATACAAAACACTTATCTGAGAAGTCTTCCTACTGCCCTTCTGATTCCCCAAGTCCTCGCAGCACCACGGGAGGAGCCCAAGTCTTACCAGGTGCCTCAGAAAAGCCCTCTCAGCGATGCAGCGAAGCAGAGTCTCGGGGTCGTGCAACACACTCACTAGATCCAAGATATCCTGGTCCTTGGCTCGGACTTCCACAGCTAGGGCTCCCTGAAAGAAAAACAGGCCTGATCTTTCTCCAGTCATGAAGCAGAACATGGGAACAACCCCTCTTCTACCTGCTTCCCAGGGTCTTCTGCTTGCCAAAGCCTGAACATTTTATTTGAGGGAGAGCAGATGCCAAAGATTATAAATGCAGGTTTATGAAGAGGCACATGAACAAAGCCTCTCCAGGCAAACTTACCTGACCCACAGCGTACATACATTCCTCTGGATGCAAGATCTGTGGAGGCAGACAGAACAGAATGGTGGGCAGTGAGCTAGGGTTTGCCACCAGGAAGCCTGGGGAAGGCACGAACAGGAGTCTGGCCTCTAATCTCACGCCCTAGCCTGAGCTTACTCTGGTTTGTCGTGTTATTGACAGAATGGTCACGAAGATAGCAGGAGAGAGAGGCAGATTAAAATAGAATGGAACAGGGCAGTGCCTACCTGCCCCACCCGGTTCTGCCAGCCCATGCGCTGCAGGCCAGCCACAGCCAGGACGATGGCACTGAACTCCTGCTGCTCATCCAGCTTCCGCAGTCGGGTGTTGAGGTTGCCCCGCTGTGGAGAGACGCTAAGGAGAACAGTGACCCAAACAGTGTACCCTCTGCCCCACAGTTTCTTGTCCCCCTCTAGCTGACTTACAGACTCTTAGACAGGATCTCACGGTGTAGTCTGACTGTACTGATACTCACTATGTAGATCAGGCTGGACTTGAACTCACAGAGATCCACCTGCCTCTGCCTCCAGAGTGCTGGGATTAAAGGCATGAACCACCACACCTGACTGGTACATACTATTTTTTGTTTGTTTGTTTTTTGTTTCTCAAGGCAAGGTTTCTCTAGCTTTGGAGCCTGTCCTGGAACTAGCTCTTGTAGACCAGGCTGGCCTCGAACTCACAGAGATCCATCTTTTGCTGCCTCCCAAGTGCTGGGATTAAAGGTGTGTGCCACCATTGCCCGGCTGGAACATACTATTTTTATTTATTTATTTTAGTTTTATGTGTATGGGTGTTTTGCGTGCATGTATGTCAGCAGAGGTCAAAAGAGGGCATCAGATCCCCTAGAGCTGAAGTTAGAGACAGGTGAGCCACCAAGTGAGTGCTGGGAGTTGAACCAGAGTCCCCTGGAAAAGCAGCCAGTGTTTTTAACCACTAAGCCATCTCTCCAACCTCAGGTCATGCTCTTTTTAAAATGAGTTTTATGAACCACAAAGCCACTGTAAAAATCAAAACTGCTTAGTAGCAAATAAAGTAAGAACAGGAGCACCTTCAATCCTGGCCATCCAGAAGTAATTACTGATGGATGTATTGTCAATGCCTGTCGTCTCCCTAACTAACATACACTCTATACGCAGGAACAATGCTTATTTTACAGTTATCCTTGTTGCCAGGCACCTGCCAGAGTTTAAGAAAACATTAAAGATGGATGGGTGGGTGGATGGATGGACAGATGGACGGAAGGACAGATAACCCACTGCCCTTCCCTCCTGTGGAAGGATACAATACTCCTGAATTCCAGATGTGGGAATTTTCTCTGCAGCTGGGCCACTCTCCTCAGGGAGCTGGTTCCCACCGCGCTGCTCAGAGAGAGAGTTTAAAATTAAATTAAACATGGGCTGCCCACTGCTCTCCACTGTCCGTCCCTCTGTCTTCTGTCCACCAGGCCCCACTCACCTTTTCTCTGGCAAGGTTTCTAGAGTCTTCCCAATAAATTTTGGGTGAAAGACAACAGCATCACAAGGATTTTCCCGTCTAGAGAGCAAATGATGAAATAAATTTATTATTATTTGGAGACAGAGTTTTAACTCTAGCTCTAAAATTTGTGATGTACCCCAAGCTAGCTCAAATTCACAATAATCCTCCTGTCTCAGCCTCCAGAATGCTAAGATTATAGGTGTGATCCACTATGCTTGACTTTTTATTTTTTTTATAAAAGGTTGCCTGTTTTTGCTTTTTTGGTTGTTTATTTTCACTTCTGGGGCGGGAGAGTATGCATGCCATGGCACGTATGTGTCCATCAGATCACAACTTGTGGGATTCAGTTCTCCCCTTCTACCATATGAACCCCAGGGACTGAACTCGGGTCATCAGGCTTGACAGCAAATGCCAGCTAGGCCATGGTAAGCTAGCCTTCTTGCACCCCACACCTTAAGACACAATCTCACTAAATTCTCAGGCTGGTTGAAATCACTCTAGCCCAAGCAAGCTGGGAACTTCTGATCCTCTTTCTTAGCCATCCCTAGTAGCTAGGATCACAGGCCTGTGCCGCTGAGTCCAACTCCATGCACCCTAACTAGCCGACCAACTGGCTTTTCCCAGAGCTTCCGGCCCTGCTTAATGACTGACAACCTTCCCAGCAGAGGGCTAAGTGTCCACGTCCCAAAGGGAAAAAGTCAAAGACTCCCATGGTGGGACCCACCCCGCCCAGCCCCTCGCCATAGCTCTTACTTGCAGATGGCTCCAATGGTGAAGCCAGGAGGTAGTATAGTGGGCACATCCTTCAGCGAGTGAACAACCAGGTCCACTCTAGAGAGAGGGAGGGCATGCAGAGAGGAGTTGAGAGGTTGACCTTACACTTCTCCACCTACCTGAGCTATAGCCATCCAGGAAGAGGCAGTCCTAAGACCTAAGGACCCTGAGGCCTGCTTTCTTCTCAATGACTCTACCCTGTTTCCCAGACAATCTTCTGTCTAGGCAGCTAGGTGGCTCCAAAACAAGCCACTCCCCTGTGTGGACACCTAGGAGCTCCTTAGCCTAATACCAACAGTCCTGCTAATATTGGGGGGCCACTCTGGGGTTCAGCGGGAGACTGGGGAGGGCCATGTGCTCCATTCGCACTTACTCATTCTTCTCCAGGGCGTATTCTAGCTCCTTGGTAAACAGGCTTTTCTCTCCAATCTGCCAGGGAAGAGAGCCTCAGAGTGGAACCCCTTGTGGGAAGGGGGGGGGGGACTGGAAGAGCAGGGACAGGGATGGCCATTACCTTAGAGAGTGCAGTATCGAGAATCTTGTCCCCCGTGGTAGACATGGCAACTGAGGAGAGAGTCAGTCAGGTACCGTTAATCAGCATCTACGGCCACCATTGGATCAGCACAGCACTAAGAGTCCCACAAGCCCCAGCTCCTACCCTCGAGGAATACACACACTAACAGAAAAGCAGACCCAAGGCAGAAGGTATGCCAGGCTAGCCCAGGGAGTTGGAGGTAAACGTGTTCACAGGAGGTTAGCCCGCCACCTGCAAGCAGCTAAAACAAGACTCTCACAAACAGGTTTTGACCGCCCGCAGAGTCCAAACTGCCGCCTTCTCCCATTCACTGGCCTCCCCCTCGCTGCCATTCATTCCTCTCAAGCGAACTTACTGATTTCAAACTGCATGCCCGGGTGCAAGGTTTTCAGCATCGCCACCACAGTGTCCGTCTGTATGCGAGCCAGCTGGGGACAGAGATCTGGATTGTTCCTGCCCTTCCCTGGCCACTGCCCCAGGCTCAAATCCTCATATGGGTCAAGAAAGATAAAAAGGGTCTAGACTTCTCACGTGGGGATGAGAGCGAAGGGCCTGACCTGGGAGTTCTTTCTGTGTCTCTAACCACTTCCCTGGTCCAGGGACTTTCTTTTCAGAGGAAGTCAATGTCCAACATCAGTAAGGCTGCCATTCCTGATGAGATTGACTCCCAGACATTCTTGCGTCCTCTATGCTAGGAACTAACCCTCTGGGTCCCGTCAATTGGCGGCCTTGTGAGCATTAGTTAGAACTCTTATGGCAACCCCCTGCGTCTGTACTCACCTGGCTCTTACGGGTCCCCACGCGAATCACCCTCATCTTTGAGCCGTTTTCTCCCTGCAGAAGAAAGCCCCTGGGTTACAGTCTGTTCCACGACACCTTATCCAAGAACCAGGACCACCGGCTTTGGAGAAAGGATCCCAGGCTCTGGCCAGGGCGTCTTCAAATAGGGAAAGATTCCCACGACTGGTCCTCTAACCTTCCTCGGTACCTTCTGCCCTCCTACAGGATCCAGAAAAGCAGGGACCAAAGAAAAGCTGTGAGAGGCTCCGTTGTGGTCACAGCAGCAGCAACTAAGCCTCAAAGCCCAGCCTGGCCAAAGCTGTTCTCACTGGGAGGGTTGCACAGCCAGGTGGGGAAAATGATAAGGCCCATCAGCCTAAGCACAGCGAGGGTGGGCCCTGCCGGAGGGTGGGGCCTGCAAGAGGCTGGGGCTTGACAGCTGAAGCCACACACAGAGGACAGGTTTGCTGTCCACAACAACTCAAGTACTTGAGAAAGTCTCACTTCCCACTAGGTGAGACACTAAGGGTTCCTTACCTGACCTACAAGGACTGAGGTCAGCCAATCTAATGCACAGTGCTCTGTTCACCCTCTTGACTGGGTGGCTTTGGGGACGTCATCCCATCAAGGTCTTGTTAAATGAAAGGCCACCTGATGCCTCAAGATGTCTCATTGTCCCATAAGACTATGAGGATAGGGGATGAAGAGATGGCTCAGCAGTTAAGAGCACTGACTGTTTTTCCAGAGGATCCGGGTTCAACTCCCAGCACCCACATGACAGCTCACAATTCTCTTAACTCCAGTTCCAGAGAACCTGACACCCTCACACATATATGAGTGCAAAGCACCGATGCACAGGCTGGAAAGATGGCCCCATGATTAAGAGTACTGGCTGCTCTTCCAGGGGTCCTGAGTTCAATTCCCAGCAACCACATGGTAGCTCACAACCATCTAGAGTGAGATCCGGTGCCCTCTTCTGGTGTGCAAGCATAATGCAGGCAGAACACTGTATACATAATAAATAAATCTTAAAAAAAAAAAAAAATAAGAGGCCTGGCCAGACAGTGGTGGTGCATGCCTTTAATCCCAGCACTCGGGAGGCAGAAACAGGCAGATCTCTGTGAGTTCGAGGCCAGCCTGGTCTACAGAGTGAGATCCAGGACAGACTCCAAAGCTACACAGAGAAACCCTGTCTCAAAAAAAAACCCAAAAACTAATTAATTAAATAATAATAAAAAAAGGTCGAGCAGCAGAGGTGCAAACTTTTAATCCCAGCACTTGGGAGGCAAAGGCAGGGGGATCTCAGTGAGTTGGAGGTCAGCTTGGTCTACCAAGTGAGTTCTAGAACAATCAGGACTTTTACACAGAGAAACCCTGTCTCGAAAAACCAGAAAATAAAATAAAATGAAAGTGAGGATAGTCTATGAGGAACTGCCTAACATTAATTTGTCTAAATGTTTTTTTTTTCTGATGTCAGAGCTAGAGCCAGGAGCTCAAAGGGACACACCTCTTCCTCCTGTCACGGAGCCTTGGATAAAGGTGTTTAGTGTCAAGCAGGTAGAACTGGGTTCTGCAGCCTGACACAAAGCTCTTATTTCTTCCTGCTGACTGGAGCCACTGTAGAAGCCGTGCGCCCTCCCTGGAACCACTGGAGAAGCCGTGGGCCCTCCCTGCACTGGGTCCCTCCTCTCACAGGTTCTTCTGCAGCAGGCAGACACTCAGGTTTTTGGTCACTGGAGGAGGTGAAACTTACCCTTGGACTCCAATCTACTCACTCCACTGTGATAATTCCTCCCTCGAACAACTCTGAGATAGCCTCTCCCGTTTAGCTAGGCTTGAAATGCTCAACACAGAAATTCCAGGCCACAGGGAGCTCACAGGAAGGAATTACTGGGTTTAAGGGTTTAAGCAATTCCTTAATTGACCCCATACAACATTTTCAAATCCAACTGTTCCATTAAAAAGATGAGTATTGGGTGATGGCCTTTAATCCCAGCACTCGGGAGGCAGAGGCAGGCGGATCTCTGAGTTCTAGGCCAGCCTGATCTACGAGTTCCAGGGCAGCTAGGACTACACAGAGAAACCCTGTCTCAACCACCCTCCCACCCCCAAAATAGTACTGTGATGTGAAGGGCTGGAAAGATGGCTCCCCGATTACAGCACTGGCTGTTCTCCCCAAGGACCTAGGTTCAATTCCCAGTACCCACACAGAGGTGACAACAGTCTGTAACTCTAGTTCCAGGGAATCTCTGGTTCCCTCATCTGTCCTATGCTGGGCACACACATAGTCCACACAGACATTTCAAGCAAAACACCCATAGATATAAACAAACTACTTTTGTTTGGTTTCCGGAGACAGGGTTTCCCAATGTCATCCTGGCACTCCGGGAACTCACTCTGTAAACAAGGCTGGCCTTGAACTCAGAGATCCTGCTGATTCTGCTGGGATTAAAGGCACACCTGTGCCACCACTGCCAGGCATAACAAATTAATTTTTAAAGAAAGTATTTGTTGTTGGACATGTGGCACATGCCTTTGTTCCCAGTATTCAGGAGGCAGAGATAGGCAGAGCTCTGTGAGTTTGAGGCCAGCCTGGGTCTACAAAGCAAGTTCCAGGACAGCAAGGGCTGTTCTACAGAGAAACCAGGTCTCCAAAACAAACAAACAAAAATAAAAATTTGGGCTGGCCTGGCAAGATGCTGTACAAACCTGATGACATTAAGTTCTAGCCCCAGATACTGTGGAAGGAGTTATCCTTCATTGCACACTTGCACTATGGCCTGTGTCCATGGGCACAAACACAGACGCGGTAACAAGAAACAGTAATCAAATAAAAAGAAAAATAAAACACAGAGGGCACGGTGGCACATGTCTAGTAACTGGGAGAATCGGCCCAGCCCAGGAGTCTGAGCCCAGCCAGGTGAAGAGAGTATTATCATTTATAGGCTTGGGCCATTGTTTCTGCCTACTGTCCTCACAACAACCCTACTGTGTGAGACTGCGCAGGTACTTCCAGCAAGTGTCACAGAGCAAAGATGCAGAGAGGTCAAATGAATGGCTGAAAGTCTCACAGCAACGCACAGGCAGAAAGTGGGCACCGAGATCTCGATCTTCCTCCTCCCAACCTGAAATGTCTACGCTAACAAAGACTCTAGCGGCTCCCAGGCTGGGCAAGAGATAAGCAGGCCCCACAGCTCTGCCTTATCTCAGGCAGTCGGTGGCCTAAGAGCTCAGTGTAAGGCCTGCCTGCCAGTCCAGAGCTTTCCAGCAGGTTAGGAATGACAAAGCCCAAGGGGCTCCCAGTGACAAGAGTAATTCAGGTGTGTCTTAGCTGGGTGGCTGGGGTTGGGTGACTTTTATAACGGAGAAAGGGAGAAGGCACACCTCCAAGATGTTTGCATATACTTCTAAGTCATGGGGTGGGGGGTGCTCTCCCATGAATCAACCGGCTAGTGTTCCGAGGCAGCTGGATTTGCCTTGACCCCTACCTAAGTCATGAAAGAATCTTGTCTGTGTATACACTTTTACTAGCCCACTATCCCTTAAGCTAAGGGAAATCCCGGCAGAAACACAAAGGTGGACCATCTTTTCACTCCCAACCCTGCCCCCACCGCTCAGGATCACCCCCTTCCCTTCATAAGGGCAACCTAGTTACTGGCCCTTTAAAATGTCTAGAGGGAGGGGGGAAATGACAGCTAGCTGTTCTGACCAATGGACGACAGAGCATGGCAACTCGGGACCAATCGTTGCATCCAAAAAAACCCAGAGGCGTGCGGGTCGCCGGCTCAGGACTCACCGCCGTTGCAGCTGCGGTGCCGTTACCGGACATGACTCCGCTTAGGGCGCAGGCGCGGCGCTGCCGCTGCGGCGCCCTGGAGGCTGCAGAAGCCGGAGACCTGGGCCGGCGGGGGACTGAAGGCACATGGGGGCCGAGCCCGCACTCCAGCCGAGCTGCAGGACCTGCCGAGCTCTGCGTCACATCCGCTGCCCTCTCTCGAAGGGGCGGCACCTTCCTCTGGGCGGGAATTAGGGTTGCGACATAACAGGCCTCATTGCCGGCATCCACCTGGCCTACTGCACAGAATAACCCAGGGTTTTACTTTTATGGTTTTAATACTTTTTTGCTTTTTTTTTTCATTTTGTTTTTTCGAGACAGGGTTTCACTGTGTAGCCCTGGGTGTCCTGGAACTCACTTTGTAGACCAGACTGACCTCGAACTCATGAGTGCTGGTATTAAAGGCTTGCGCCGCTATCATCTGGCTATTTTTCTTTGTATTTATTAAATGTGTACTGTGGGTGCACGTCTGCCATGGTGTGCATAGAGAGGTCAGGATAACTTAAGGGAGTCGGTTCTCTTCCCTCCATTATGTCCCAGAGAGTTTGAACAAGTTACTATATCTGCTGGGGTGCATTCAACATCGACAGATGACAGGGCTCCAGACGGCTCCTTAGACTTTCACAGCTTCACCTCTCCAGCACTGGTGTAAGCAATTAGTGTAAATGTGCTGTTTCTTTCTTCTAATCAAACTAAACTTTGCTATACTGTAAAGTAAGCAGGTCTTTTTAAGGCAAGGTTTGGGCTGTTAGGAGCTCAGGCTGGCCTTGAACTTTTCCATTCTTCAGGCTCAGCCTCCCACAACAGACAGTAGTTCTTGTTTGTTTGAGACTAGGGCCTTGTGTGGCCCAGAACATCCTTGAACTCCACCTAGGTACTTGCTAGGATTACGGCCTGTACCACCATTCTTTGTTGACCCCCTGCAGCTGGAAAGGCTAAAAATTTATCCAAGAGTGCCTCTGTGTCTTCCTCCCACAGACAGTGTGAATCCACACCCAATACAACAATGCTTGAATTTCTGCTTTTAAGAAAATGAAACTAGCTGGGCAGTGCTTGCAGCACACACCTTTAATCCCAGCACTCAGGAGGTAGATACAGTAGGATCTCTGAGTGTTGACCTAAAATGTGGGTTCCAAGATAGCCAGGGCTACACAAAGAAACCCTGTCTCGGAAAACAAAACACACAACACACAAGAACATAGTACAAAGAGGTGAATGGCTCAAGAGTTAAGAGCACTTGCTGCTCTAACAGAGGACCTGGGTCTGGTTCCCAGCACCAATATGGGGTTCTCAGCCACCTGTAAGTACAGTTCCAGAGGCACTAGGCATGCACATACAGGCAGGCATTCGTACATATATAAAATCAACCTTCCTACAGGAAAAGGTCACGTTAAAACCAGGTCCTGGGTACTCCTGTAATTCCACCACTCAGGAGTTGGAGGATCAGGACCTCAAGGCCATCTTCAGTTACACAGTAAATTTGAAGTTAATCTGGGCTACCAGAAACCTGATCAAAAAGAAAAAAGAAATCCGGCTGGGCTGGGTGGTCATACCTTTATTCTCAGCACTCAGGAGTCCGAGGCAAATCTCTGCAAGTTTGTGGTCAGACTCTGTCTCAAAAAGGGTGTGTGGGGTATGCAACCCTAAAGACGAGTGGGATGACAACATGTATGTTGATGAAACTCAAGGCCTCACGTGTGCGAGGCTCGCACTGCCCACTGAGCAGTATCCCCAGCCTTGAAGAGCGCTTGTTAGGTGTGTGTTGGCACTGGGGAAGCTGAGGCCAAAGCATCTGAATCCAGTGCTATGCCGATGACAAGACCCTGTCTCGAAAACAAAAAGAACACACACACACACACACACACACACACACGTTGCACTGGCATGTACGGCACTTGTATATAGCATGCCCAAGACCTTGGGTTAGGTCCAAGAAACACACACATGGATCTTCCCACGTTACTGTTGTTTAACAGTAACAAATTGAGCATTGTAAAAGACATAGATGGCCATTTGTTTCATAAGTCTGTTAATATTGTTCATAGTAATGTACAGATGAAAACGTTGAGGTTCTGAGAAAGTGTGAATTGTCCTAAGTTGCTGGAAGGAGCGGTGCACACCTATGATCCCAGCTATGGGTGATGAAGACAGGTGAGGATGGCCTGAGCCTAGACAACACAGGAAGATCCCATCTCAAAATCAAAAGAATAGCTTTCTGAGCTGTCAAATGGCTCAGTGGGTAAAGTATTTAACAGTGCAGTCGTGATGACCTGAGTCTGACTCCATGGTAAAGGTGGACGGAGAGAATCCATAAAGTTGTTCTCTGACCTCCACACGTGTGCCATCTCATGCCCACTCTACCTCTACCTCTCTCTCACACATTCTCTCTCTCTCTCTCTCTCTCTCTCTCTCTCTCTCTCTCTC
>NW_026067973.1:31943-43046 GCF_014885135.2 Alexandromys fortis
CTGATGGCTAGGTGTGCTGGTGCATGCTCATGCTTTTAATCCCAGACTCAGAGGCAGAAGCAGGAGGATCTTCGGGAGTTTGAGACTAGCCTCCTGGTCTACATGAGTTATAAGCCAGCTAGGGCTACCCAGTGAGACCCTGTCTCAAACAAACAAACAAAAAAAAAACACCTGAAAAGTCCCCATAAAATATTCTTCAGCCCTCAAGTCATTATACTCTTTTATTTATAGGCTCTGAGAACAAGGACCCAAGCACAGCCTGGTGCCCTTGAACAGAGAATAAAGCAGCTATTGTCCACAGAGAGGTTGCTGAGGTGCCCTTCCTCACTGGTGTGGAATAATCTATATTGCTGGTCAGCAGGAGGGGAGCAGGCTGGCAAAGGAGGAAGGAAAGCAGATCCCGTCTTGAGTGCTGAGGGTCTGGAACTGTGGTCTTGTCTGCTACAACAGATAGCCTGAGGCCATGTGTGTGCTTTAGGGGCCCAGAGTTCCAGGCTTTCCCAGGAGCTGCTGACTAAGTCCCCCTCCTGGAGTGCATCAACAAGTCCCGCTGCAGCCCGGCCTCCAGGCTGGTGGTCAGTCTGGCTGCAGGAGGGTCTGTCAGGAGAGTCAACTTGTTGAAAACCCCTCGGCCAAAGTAGTCAGCAATCACGGAGAAGCTGTCATTCGAGCATTTGAGCTGGAAGGAAAGAGGAAGAATCAGGCCCAACTGAAGGAAACAAATGCTCTGGTACTCCAAGGATGCTGTGTGACACCGATGGTGGCCCTGGTCTTGGGTGTCTGTGTGTGCACACCAACAGAGGCCAGAAGAGGGCATCCGATAGCAAGGAACTGAATCACAGGCAATTGTGAACCTCCTGATGTGACTCTGGTCGGTCCTCTAGACGACAGGAAGTGTTCTTAACTACTGAGCTATCTCTCCAGCCCACCCTCTCCCCCAACCTTTTTAACCTACTCATCCTCACCTGGTGCTGGAACTGATCATGGAGATCTCGTTTCTGCTCCTGGGCCCGGATCATATCCATCACCTTGCGGTTCTCTGGGAGGCAGGTGGGGCAGTCAGCATCGCTTTCTGAGTAACTCTCAAAGCAGTGCTGGTGGAAGGAGTGGCCACACAGGAAGTGGACTGAGGGCAGCTCCAAGGCACTGTTACAGATGCTGCACTTGGTCTTCTGGAAGATCTTTGGACTGCAAGCAGGAGACAGGAACAGTGGCAAAGGGTGAGGAGGGCAGGGCCAAATCCCAGTGGAGAGAGAAAACAGATGAAGGTCTCTGTAAAGGTCACAGAGACCCAGTCTGCCTTTATCACCCAAAGGGAATCAAATAGGGACAAAAGCTCCAACTTAAAGTGAAGGGTTTGTTTGTTTTTTTTTTATTTATTTATTTATTTATTTATTTATTTATTTATTTATTTATTTATTTATTATGTATACAATGTTCTGTCTGTGTGCATGTCTGCAGGCCACAAGAGGGCACCAGACCTCATTCCAGATGGTTGTGAACCACCATGTGGTTGCTGGGAATTGAACTCAGGACCTCTGGAAGAGCAGGCAATACTCTTAACCACTGAGCCATCTCTCCAGCTTTTTTTTAAGACAAGATTTCTCTGTAGTTTTGGAGCCAATACTCGAATTAGCTCTTGTAGACTGGCCTCAAACTCACAGAGATCCACCTGCCTCTGCCTCCCGAGTGCTTGGATTAAAGACATACGCCACCACCGCCTGGCCCACCACTTTTAATTTTTAAGCTTTTTAAAAAAGATTTATTTATTATTTATACAGTGTTCTGTCTGCATGTGTGCCTGCAGGCCAGAAGAGGGCAACAGATCTCATTTCAGATGGTTGTGAGCAAAGGAATTGAACTCAGGACCTCTGGAAGAGCAGCCAGTGCTCTTAACCTGAGCCATCTCTCCAGCCCAAGATTTCTTTCTTAAATCACGCGCACAGGACTTCAGGTATCTGTAGGAAGGAGGCATAAAGGCCCTGGAGTATAGGTGGTCGTGTACTTGACATGTGTACTGGAATTGAACTTGAGTCCTCTGCAAGAATAGGACAAACTCTTAACCACTGACCCATGTCTCTGGTCCCCTTCTTTCTCCATTCATTTTCTCCTCAGAATTTACAACTACCTCAAACACTGTAATCATCTGCCTATCTGTTTTCTAGATTTATTTTATGTGATTTATGAGCCTGAGTGTGTATACGTGTACACACTAGAGTTAAGGTGCCTGCAGAGGTCAGAAGAGGACATCAAATGTCCTGGAGCTGTTGTGAGCCATCTGATGTGGGTGCTGGGAATGGAGCCCAGGTCCTCTCTGAGTGCAGCGAGCACTTTAACTGCTGACGATCTCTATCATTCCGAGTCCACTTACTTAAAATGTTCACTGTATGTCTACAGAACAGAGCCCCATAAAGGCAGGGCTTCTTGCTTGTGCTATCATTAAAGGCTTCAGAGACAATAAAGGCCGAGAGGAATGAAGAAACCATTTCATAATAAACATTTTACAATGTAATGGGAAGAACAGACAGAACACTTGATAGCTGGGTGTGGAAGCAAATGTCTATGATCCCAGCACTTCAGAAAGATTAAGGAGTCCAGGGCCAGCTTCAGCTACATTAGAGTGTCTCAACAAAACAAACCCCTAAAGATTTAACACTTTAGAACAATTTCTGTTATTAATAACTCCATCCAGGCATGACAGTTCATTCCTGAAATCCTTGCACTTAGGAGGCTGAAGCAGAAAGATTGCTTTGAGGTAAAGATCAGCCCAGGCTGCAGGGCAAGATTATATCTCAAAAATAGGGGCTGGAGAGATGGCTCAGTGGTTAAGAGCAATGGCTGCTCTTCCAGAGGTAGTGAGTTCAATTCCCAGCAACCACATGGTGGCTCACAACCATCTGTAATGAGATCTGGCGCCCTCTTCTGGCGTGTGGACATACATGGAGGCAGAATGTTGTATACACAATAAATAAATACATAAATCTAAAAGGACCTGGGTTCAATTCCCAAGCACCAATGGCAGTTCACAACTGTCTGTAACTCCAGTTCTAGGATCTGACATCCTCACACAGATGCATTCAAGTAAAACACCAATGCAAATGAAAAAAATAACGCAAAATAAATTAAAAACAAAACAAACAAAGCCTACAGTTATAGACCCGTAATTACAGCTACTGAGAAGGCCAAGGCATTGAGTCAGAGTTCACCATCAGCCTGGCACTACAAAGTGAGTTCAGGAAGAGGCTGGGTAATTTAGTGAGATCCTGTCACAAAAACTAAAAGGAAAGGCTGGTAAGATGACTCAGCAGATAAAAGTGCTTGCTGTGTAAGCCTGACAACCTGAGTTTGAGCCCCAGAGGCCAGGAGGAACAGCGGGACGTGGTAGTGCATCTGTGATCCCATCACTCCTAGGGGTGGAAACCTGAGGTAGACTGTAAAATGCGGCACGCAGAAATAAGACGGGGATTACCGAGTGCAGTCCTCTGACCACAGGTACCACAGCACACACAAAACAAAGAGTGCTGGCTTACAGTGCATAGTGCTGCGCTTGCCTGGCAGTTAAGTGGTTCTGGGTTCAATCTCCAGAACTGCTAGCTAAAATGTTGAGATCTAAATTATCCACCTTCTGTACTTTCTAAAATCAAATTTTATTTCAGAACATTTCACAACTTAGATGTTTCCTTAGAAATGTAAATATTATGTATGCAGAGAACTGGCCTGGCCATAAAATAATGACTTATGGGGCTAAAAAGATGGTTCTGCAGTTAAGGGTTCATACCATACCGCTCTTGCAGAAGAGGGAATTGAATTCAATTCCCAGTACACATGGGGGTGTACACCAGGGGGTCAGCACTGCCTGGAACTCTAACTCCTGGGGATCTAGTGCCTTTGTCAAATGCAGGCACCTGCACTCAGGTACACAGACTTACACACACACACACACACACACACACACACACACACAACTTAAACTAACAAAACATTTAAAAGAAATTAATAGGGCTGAAGAGATGGATCACTGGTTAAGCATGCACACTCCTCTTGAAGAGGACCCGAGTATAATTCCCAGCTTCAACAATAAAGGGCTTACAACTGCCTGTAACTCCTGTTCCAGGAGATCCAATAGCCTCTCTGGCCTCAGTAGGCACAAGATCTTAAAGCACACTAAAACACACATGATGTGGGATTCCCCTCTGTATGCTGTGAGTATGTTTTATTACCATTGGTTAATAAAGAAGCTACTTTGGCCTATGGCAGGCAGAATATATTATAGCAAGGCAGGAAATCCCAGCAGAGATAGAGAAGGAAAGAAGGCAGAGTCAGGGAGACGCCATGTAGTTGCTGAAGGGGAAAAACATTACCCAACCACTGAAGAAACAAGACATGTAGAAAACAAGACACGCCAGTCATGTGGTAATACACAGACTAATAAAAACGGATTTAGTACGTAAGAGACAATTAGAAATACACCCGAGCCATAGGCCAGTGTTGTAATTAATATAGTTTTTGTGTGATTATTCAGGTCTGGGTGGCTGGAAAACAAACGTGCAGTCTCCACTTACACACACATACACATTTGTTCTTACACACACACACACACACACACACACACACATACACACTAAAATCTTTTTTCTTTTTTCCTGTTTTGTTTTTCTGAGACAGGGTTTCTCTGTGTAACAGCCTTAGCTGTCCTGGAACCACTTTATAGACCAAGTTGGCCCTGAACTCACAGAGATCCACCTGCCTCTGCCTCCCGCGTGCTGGGATTAAAGGTGTGTGCCACCAGGGCTGGTTTAGGCTGGATGGTGGTGGCACGTTTGTTTGTTGTCCCCCCCCCCCATACACACAAAAATCTTTAAAAATAAGATTTATGGTGGGGCATGGTGGCACACACACTTGCACTCAGAAGCAGGTGGATCTCTGATAGGAGAGCTAAGGTGATATAGACAGACCCTGTCTCAAAAAGCAAAAAAAGGGTGGGTATATAACTAAACTTTTTTTTTTTTTTTCCGAAATAGGGTTTCTCTGTAGCTTTGGTGCCTGTCCTGGAATGAGCTCTTGTAGACCAGGCTGGCTTTGAACTCCCAGAGATCTGCCTGCCTCTGCCTCCCGAGTGCTGGGATTAAAGGTGTGCGCCACCACTGCCGAGCAACTAAACATTTTTTTAGAATTCCTTCATTAACACATGTCAAAGGGTTGGGGTGTATAGTTTCAGTGGTAGAGTAGATGCCTAGCATGTACAAGAGGCCCTGATCAGTGGCTCTCAACCTTCCTAATGCTGCAACCCTTTAACACAGTTCCTCATTTTGTGGTGACCCCAGCCATAACATTATTTCATTGTTACTTATCACTATAATTTTGCTATTGTTATGAATCAGTGATGTAAAGCTGGGATTGGTGGCACACATCTTTAATCCCAACATTCAGGAGGCAGAGGAAGGTAGATCTCTATGAAATCAAGGGTAGATTGAGCTACAAATAAGTTCCAGGATAGTCAAGGCTGTTACACAGAGAAACCCTGTCTCGAAAAGCTTAAAAATAAGCCAGGTGCCAGGCGGTGGTGGCACACACCTTTAATCCCAGCACTCGGTAGGCAGAGGCAAGTGGATCTCTGTGAGTTTGAGGCCAGCCTGGTCTACAAAGTTCTAGGACAGACAAGGCTATTACCGACAAAGCCTGTCTCAAAAGACAAAACAAAACAACAGCAAAACAAACAAACAAAAACTTAAAAATAAACCCACATGTTGAGTAAGAACCACTGGCCTAGATTAATCCTTGAAGAGAAAGAAGGGGGGAGGGAGAGAGAGGGAACTCAAACACAGTTCACAGATCCTCTGTGTGGAAAGCACAGAACACCACATTGTGATAGCCGAAGTCATCCCTATCCACTCTACCTCGACTTGAGTTCCTGGATTTCCTGGCGGATGCGAGTGGTCTCCTCTCTGTACCGCCTCACCCGAAGCTCATCTTGTGCAATCTGCTGGCTCTGTTTCTGCAGTTTTTGGACCAGGTAGTCTCGGATGATGGACAGGGTAGCTGTGGAGTTGTGGGCCAGGGTCTGTACCACTAAGATTGGAGGACAGGAAGAAATAAGATAAAGAACCACGCAGCATGTGCTGAACAGAGCCCATCTCTGCAGCAGCCTGTCCTCCCCAGTACCTAGAAGGGGGGGCATGAGGTTCTTGTTCTCGATATGCTTGAGCACAGCGGCCACATACTCCTTGCAGTCTTCCTCCTTGCGGGCAAAGTAGCTGAGGGCCTGTTCCCACAGGGAGGGGTCCTGCTCCCCGTGGCGCTCGCACACGGCAATCACCTGGCGGTACTGCTCGTGTTGCATGTGGTAATGCATGATCTGCTGGAACCTGGGGTCAGGGAAGGGAAATACTTCAGCCCTTGTCTCTGGAAAAATCACCTCAATCTTTCTTTTTCTCTGGAAGTCCCCCAAATCCTTACAGCTTCCCCTGCTCATAGAGGTAAAGGACCCCATCCTGGAAGTCGTGCATCTGGCACAGGACCAGCGCCTTGTCAAACACATTGCAGAATCGGCCGCTCTTCAGCAGGGAGATGGCCTCTGCATGAAGTTTCTCCTTGGCCTACAAGAGAAGGTGGGCTGTCAGTCATCAGAGGGCACAAGACTTTTTAGACTAGGCAGACCTCAGTCTCTCTTTCAGTCCAGTTTCCCATCAGTGAAGCCCATATAGCCCCAGAGGTGAGGTGCTACTCTCAAAATCAGCTGTTCTCAACCTGAGGGTCATGACCCCAATAACAAGCCTCTGTCTCCAAATTTTTTTTTTTGGTGGGCGGGGGGAGGGTTATTGAGACAGGGTTTCTCTGTAACTCTGGAACCTCTCCTGGAACTTGCTCTTGTAGACCAGGCTGGCCTCGAACTCACAGAGAGCCGCCTGCCTCTGCCTCCCGAGTGCTGGGATTAAAGGTGTGCACCATTACCTCCTGGCTACATTATGATTAATAACAGCAGCAAAATTACTGTTATAAAGTAGCAAGCAAAAATAACTAGATGACTGGGGTTACCACAACATGAGGAACTGTATTAAAGGGTCACAGCATTAGGAAGGTTGAGAACCAATGCTCTAAATAAAGCAACAAAAGGCATCCAAAAAGCTAGAGGACAGGCACTAGAGAAACTCTTCTTTATTCACTGCAAGGGAAGGAACCGAAGGCCTCACACATGCTAGACCAATGAGCACCCAAGCCATCTTTCCTGCGCCTCCCATGGCTCTGGCCAGGTATCACCTGTGGATCCTTCTCGTGGGCCCAGTTCTGTAGCCGCAGCTCCAAGAGTGTGTCGTAGATGCCCTGCGGGGAGTCTGGCTGCACTTCACTCATGTGCTCCAGGAACGCTTTCAGCTCTCTTGGGTTGTTTGCAAAGATGGGGATGAACTCCTCGGAGTTGGCCTAGGATGGAGGAAAGAAAGAGATGAGGAAGGGGCTGGAGAGATGGCTCAGAGGTTAAGAGCAGTGACTGCTCTTCCAGAGGTCCTGAGTTCAATCTCCAGCAACCAAATGGTGGCTCACAACCATCTATGATGAGATCTGGTGCCCTTTTCTGGTGTGCAGGCAAAACACTGTGTACATAATAAATAAATAAATCTTAAAGGATAGAAGGAAGGAAGAAAGGGAGGGAGGAAAGGAGGGAGGAAGGGAGGGAGGGAAGGAGGGAGGAAGGGAGGGAGGGAGGGAGGAAGGAAGGAAGGAAGGAAGGAAGGAAGGAAGGAAGGAAGGAAGAGGTAAGATGGCTGAGTGAGCAGGCATCTAAAGTCATCCCTGCTACCAAAAACTGTTTACCCAGGTCTCACCCGGAAGCCTGGAGCCTCCTGATCGCCTCGGCCTTCCAGACTGGGCCGATAGTCAGTACACAGTCCTTTCAGCAACTGGGTTGTCTGCTCCGGTATGTGGTGCATGAGGATCTTGCCGTAGCGCTTCATGTTACTCTCTGCCTGCTCAAAAGGCAGCTTACCAATATACTGCAGGGCTTCTTGATAGTTCTGTGGAGGGGTGAAAGGTGAACTAGTGCTCTTCCTGTCTCATCCAGCGGATGCATTTTTATCATTCCCAGTACATCCTTTCAAAGCAAGAACCTCACCCACCTTAATGTCCTCTAGCTGGATCTTCAAGTACCACTCATGATGTGCGTGGTTCTCAGCCAGATAGAGGGCATGGGAGTAGTAGCCGGCCTGCCGGAGGACCTTGATGGCTGTCTCCACATCAAAGTGGACTTCACTCTCGCTCTTTGTCTGCCAACAAGATGTTAAACAAAGTCATTTGCACAGAAGTGGCTGGAGAAGGGAGAACAAGCAGGCATCTTTAAGGCATGTTTCTAAAGGGCAAAGGCATCTTGGCTTTGAAAACATGATAGTCAGCCTCTTGCAATATCGGCTTGAAAAACCTAGGCTTTCCTCTGTCCCTATCATTAGAAAGACATTTATAGGGCTGGAGAGATGGTTCAGTGGTTAAAAACACTGGCTGTTCTTCCAGAGGACCCAGGTTCAATTCCCAGCACCCACATGGCAACTCACAGCTATCTGTAACTACAGTTCCGTGGGATCCACCCTCACACAGACAAAACATCAATGCACATGAATTAATGTAAAAAAAAAAAAAGAAAGAAAGAAAGAAAAAGAAAGACATTTCTAGGGATTGAGAGCTTCTTTAATGGCACTTCCTGGGCTTCAGCACCATGGAATGTTCTAGACAACTAGTAGGAGCAACTGCTCTTCTTCCTGTTTATAGAGGAAAGAGCATTGGTTCCCAAATAAAGCTGGTCCCCTGCTTTCCTGTGTCCTGCTGAAAAACAGCAAGTCCTGGTAAGCCACTTCAGGATCAGTGAGGCTTACTAGGAATCATCCCATCCAACCCTGCCCTTCACCTTGATGAATTCCTCCAGCTTCGAGCTGTCCTTGAGCTTGGTGTAGCAGTTCAGAAGCAGGGTGGTATGATCAGCATTAGCCAGTGACTGCCGATGCAGGGTCTGTAGGTAGGCAGTCAAGTTGTGGATGCGCTGGGCATCCAGGAACTTACGGATCACGTAGGATGGCTCCAACCTTCCAATGGTTCTAGAGAGACATCAATACCATCAGGGTTAGAGTACTTTGTCAAGTTGTCTGTACAGGGACCACTGCAGCCATGGTAGTGGGTCTTAAGTAGCTCCCTTTTAACAAAGTCAAGGTGGTATCAGTGATATTAGACTATAAACCACACTGTGCAAGGTCCACAAAACTGGTTCTTATGTTGTGATTTCTGAGGCAAGGTCTCACTATGTAGTCATGGCTGGCTTTGGAAATTATTATCTGGACCAGGTTGGCCTTGAATTTAGGGCAATCCTCCTGCCTCTCTTTCCCAAGTGCTGGGATTATAGGCAAGTGTCATCACAACCAGCCTAGTACACTGGTTCTTATTTTTAATGAATCACTTCACAGACCTGCAAGTTATCCTTGCTGCCAAAGTAAGCATGAACACAGGATTGGGAAGGCTTTGTTGTTGGTTGGGTTTTTTGGTTTTGTTTGTTTATTTTAGTTTTTTGAGATAGAGTCTCTACATGTAGGTCTGGCTGTCCTGAAACTCTCTACATAGACAGGCTGGTCTTGAACTCAAAGAGATCTGCCTGCCTCTATTTCCCAAGTATTAGGATTAAATGTTTGTGCCACCATGCCCTGTCTTGTGTTTTAAGATAGGTTCAGTGTGTAGCACAGATTAATCTTGAACTCAAAATCTTCCTGCTTCAGTCCTGAGACTATAGGCATGTATCACCATGCCCAGTCACCCCTCACTGTTTCCATAGTAAAAGTGAATACTTCCTGATGAAATACAACACCCCCCCCCACACACACACACACTTCTGCCCTCATTTCCAGCATGGGTTCTGAAATCTAGCTGCCTGTTCTGCATCCAAGCTCCATTCCGCAGCACATCCAGACTAACCGGATATACTGCTGAACAGCTCCGTCATGGTTGCCCTTGCTATAGAGATGGTCTCCATACTGCATGAAAATTTGAGCTAGTCCATCACTGTCCAGATGTTGACTCTTAGCCAAGTTAATTGCCATCTCAAATAGATTCTTCTTAAATAACATCTAGAAAAAGAGAGATTAGAACATTGGTAGAAGCAGTCCTAAGAGTAGACCCTCCCAAAACATACCCATAACAGATATAGTAGATAATCCTGGAGCTACAACCTGCCTGCAGTCTAGACAAAGACCTCAAGGTAACCCCAAGACCAACACCAACATCACCTCACCTCATCCAGGGCTCTGTAAACATGGAGGGCTGGCTTAGGTTCCCAGCCATTACTTCTCTCCAAAGCCACATCCTAGGCCATTTCCTTGTTATCCTATCCTAAGGAAACTGAGTAAGGCTGTGACCCAAAGGAAAGAAAGTCACTGGGCCCAGGGGACCTAAGAAACCCATTCCTACAGCTACTTCTAGATGCTTGTGCCAGCTCTGAGAACCTGGTGGCCTTGCCTCCAGTTTGGTCTGTGTGTCCTTCTCCTGCAATGCGTGGACCCGCCCATCCCGCGTCAGCACGTACAGGGAGCCCCACTCAGCGAGCACATCCACTACATCCTCAAAAACAGCACTGTAGGCTATGAACTTGTTGCACAGGTCATAGATGTTGAGAATTTGCTTGTCAGAGCTCTGGGAATCCCTGCTGGTAAACTCTGACCTGCACAGGAAAGAAAAGCACCACTATTTAGAACACCTCTCTCTCAGTTCCCTTATGGTTCCTTCACGTGACGACTCTGGTGCTGCCCCACTCCAGTTAGAACAAATCGCCTCTCTGGCCCCTCCAAATACACAACTGTGCGGCCAGCTGTGCAGAACACAGTCCTGGTCTCACCCTTTAGCCTCCTACCATTAATCCTGGCCAACAGAGTAGAAAATTAACATTCAGATGCCTACTCACTGAACAAAATCATCATCATCACCCATGGCCTAGTGTGTTAGACAATGAGTTTGGTACTGAATGAAATAATCCAACAGGGGCTAGCAGAGGGCGCTGCTGATAAAATGCTTGCTTTGCAGTATGAAGACCTCAGTTCAAACTTAGATCCCACCAAAAAAAAAAAAAAAAAAAAAAAAAAA
>NW_026067973.1:43138-48478 GCF_014885135.2 Alexandromys fortis
ACTTACTACTCTTTCAGAAGTCCCCAATTCAGTTCCTAGCACTGTGAGTATCAGGTGGCTCACAACCACCTGTATGTAACTCTAGCTCCAGGGGATCGGATGCCTCTGACCTCCTTGAGCACCTGCACACCTATGCACAAAATCCACATAAATCCACACACAAATACATACACATAATTAAAAACTTAAAACAACAAGTACGGTGGCACACACTTGGGCTAGGGAGGTGGGTGCAGGCAGATCCTGGGACCTCACACACTTGGGCTAGGGAGGTGGGTGCAGGCAGATCCTGGGGCCTCACATACTTGGGCTAGGGAGGTGGGTGCAGGCAGATCCTGGGGCCTCACACACTTGGGCTAGGGAGGTGGGTACAGGCAGATCCTGGGGGCTCACTGGTGGCCAACTTGCAGCCTACTATACTTGGTGAGCTCCAGCCAGGATGAGACTATCTCCAAAATAAATAAAGTGGATTGTGTCTGGGGAATGACACCTAAGGTTGTTGTCTGGCCTCTACACACATGCGTACATACATGTATCTGACACACATGAACATATCCACACAAAAAACCCACCAGGGAGTGCTTTCACTATGAAAAAGAACCACTATTTCCTTTTAGTGCTCTATCAACAACGACGACGACAAAAAGCTCAAATGAGAAAACTCACACCTTATCCTTCCCAGCACTTTGCATTTCCTTGCCACCCAATCCTCCGGCTCCATCTAACTTATGTTAACCAAAGAGCAAAAAAGTCCAATCCTAAATCCAGATTCCCTGAACCATTATACATTTTCACAGTATTTTTACAGCAACTGTCTGAGCAAA
Organism: Alexandromys fortis; assembly: GCF_014885135.2. Taxonomy (NCBI): domain Eukaryota; kingdom Metazoa; phylum Chordata; class Mammalia; order Rodentia; family Cricetidae; genus Alexandromys; species Alexandromys fortis. Next base: position 43,963 of record NW_026067973.1, read on the forward strand.
ACCAGATTTTTCATAAAAATAGTTAACTGAATCTAGATGGAAGATCAACCTACATAAAACTCAAGTGCCAGATTGGCTGGCTCCAGCATTGGGGCTTTAGAACTACAATGGTTTTAGGGCACAGTCTAGTCCTCTCTGGTTCCCCTTTCCCTGGTCTTACTTGGGAGAAACCTTCCGGTCTCGGGAGACAATGACAAGGTAGCCTCTGAACCAGTGGGCGATGAGCTTATGGCCCTCAAAGGCAAAGCAGGGCCCACGTTCGTCTGGCTGATAGAGGTAGACACACTCATCTCCGGCAACAATGAACTGCAGGTCTTGAGAAGGGTCGCTCAGGGCAGAGCAGCGCAGACCACAACCATGGGTGTCCAACTCCACACGGGGATAGTCCTTTCCAGAAACTATATAGGACTGCCAAAGGTAAAAAAAAAAGTTAGCAGGTTCCCTTTGAAGAGGCAGCACCAAAGCCTTCATACAGACAATTAATTTCTTTTCTTTATTTTGTTTGCCTTTCTTCAAGATAGGGTTTCTCATCGTAGCCCCGGTTGTCCTGGAACTTGCTTTGTAGCCCAGGCTGGCCTCAGAGATCCACCTGCCTCTGCCTCCTGAGTGCTGGCATTAAAGGCGTGCGCCACCACGTCAGGCTACAGATACTCATTTCTACCTTAAGTCTTTCACATTTTCTCCACTTCGCCTTCTCCAGTCCCCATTACCTAGATACTAGATGAATGTATTGGGGGCCAAGCCCTCTTCCTTTTTATGTTACCACAGCTATCACTAGAATCACGGGAGTTAAAGAAACGCAATGATCCTTTGCTGTTTTATGTGTGGGCACAGTGAACATGGGGCTCTGGGACTGACCCCTGGTACAAATATTTCCCAAAGGCAGTTCATGACTGCCTGTAACTCCAGCTGGCGTCTCAGGGCAAATGCACACACACAGCTTACACATAAATAAAAATTTGGTGGAAAAATTTAAAAAATTAGTTATGCAGTAGAATACCAGGAACCAGGGAGGTAAAGCCATTTGTCTAACTGTGCTTAACAATAGAGAATCAAGTTATTCTACTACAAGCAGAGTTCTTTTCCTAAGCCTACCTCTTCTACCGTCCTACATGAAGGAATAAAATATTAAAATGGGTAAATAACTCAAGGCTCTATGTCTAATTTTAAGACTCCCACTTCTCCTGTTAGTTCCTTACCCCACTTCCCTGAGCCCTGGAGGGACGGTGAACATTATTCCCCTGGAGTGCGACCTTAGTCCTACCTGGACACTTTCAGTTGTCACAACAAACAAGTGGGTGATCTTCCCCGCCTGGCGGAAGGCCAGTCCAGTAACAGGATAGTTGCCCTTGTGCAAGATCTGGGTCTTGCTATGGCGGTCCCGGGTAATATCTCCCTTGTTCAGAGTCACACTGCCATCTGTGAAACCTGAAGACCAGAAAGCAGTGTTTCAGGGTGGATGAAAAGGGAGTGGAGGCAGAGAAAAAGGCCATCAGCGGCACTCCTGAGAAATGACATGCTTTCTCCTGCACGTGCATCTTCTCTAATGGTACCGTGGCAACCTCAGTATCCGTATTCACTGACACATTTTCACTCTCTTTTCTTTCTTTCTTTTCTTTTTTTTTTTTTTTTTTTTTTTTGAGACAGTGTTTATATATCCCTGAATGTCCTAGAACTTGCTCGGTAGAAGTGCTGGCCTGGGACTCAGAGATCCGCCTGCCTCAGCCTCCCAGTACTGGGATTAAAGGTGTGCATCACCACGCCCAGTCTGTTCACTGACTCATTTTCAAAGAATAATACTAAATGTCTTCCTATTTTAAACTTTTAATAAACCAACAAGGCCTTGGGTCAGTACCACGAGAACACCACACAGGAACTGAAGAAACAACTTCCAAGAAAACGTGTTTTAAAATCTAGGAATGGAGTTCTAGGACAGTCAAGGCACACACAGAAACCCTGTCTCAGGAAAAAAAATCTAAGAGTTGGCTTTCCTCTTCATTGCTGCTTACCAATGGCCATAAAGTTGAGATTTTCATGAACCGTCAAACAAGACACCACAGTTGGCTCTGTCCCTGGGATAGCAGGGAAGATCCGAGTGCACAGTGGATTGCCACCATCCCTCTTTTCCAGGTTCCAGATCTTTACCTGGGGACAGACCGCAGACATGCAAGTATTGGTCTCCCTCCAACCAAAACACAGTCTAGGCTTCTGGCTCTTCCTTTTCTGGGACTTACCAGGGGGTTAATGCCCTCCTCATCCTCCCCAACTGAGGCCAGGATATTGTGCTGCTTCAGCTGGTACAGGTGTGTCACACGCAGTTTGTAGGCCTGGAAGCCTGTAAGATGTAGGGAGCGTGGCAGGAACCAGATCTGGCCTTCCATATGTGCAGGGTGGTTAAGAAGCTTCCTTTCCAGGAGTAACATGTCCCATCCCCACCCTCTTAGCCGTCGTTGCGTTTTCTATGCTTTAAGTTACCTGCAGACAACCATACTCTGAAAGTACTACTACATAGATGAGGAATTAAAATATTTTATGGGGAAAAAAGTTGGAATTGAAAAAGAATGCCAGGCAGTGGCGGTACACGCCTTTAATCCCAGAACTTGGGAGGCAGAGGTAGGCGGACCTCTTCAGTTTGAGGCCAGCCTGGTCTACAGAGTAGATTCCAGGACAGCCAGAGGTACACAGAGAAACGCTATCTTGAAAATACAAAAACAAAAACAAAAAGAAAGAAATGAAACACACACACACACACCTTAAGAGAAATCACATTCACATAACTTCAAATTATAGGATACTATTACAACTGTTCTGTCTTAGTATTATCGTTGCTAATCTCTTGCTGAGCTTACGTTAGAAATGAAAGGTATGGTCAATGTGTTTTGACTGATAAAACCATTTTGAATTTACCATGCTACAAAAGTGACATGTAGAAACCCTACTTTGGAGGGCTGAGGGGCAAAGCAGTTGAAAAGGCGGCGTACTTTGAAGTGTCAGCCTTTCCTGAGGTAAAGGTAAAATGCTTTCTTCAGGGTCATCCCCGAATCCCAGCGCTCTCGGGTTACAGACAAGGGCAGATTTCTGTGACTTCAAGGCTAGCCACCTTAAAATGAAACCCTGTCCAACATTTTTTTTTTAAAAGGTACTCTCTTGTGGTGCTGAGCAGGTCTAACTTCCCGACAGCAATGGAGTCAGAAGGGAAAACTGATAAAGTACCGAGTACCGTGTTGCTATTTACACTGGTAGACTAGGAATACTAAACGCATTTTTGGCTTGTAATACTTTCCATTTATGATGGATTCGCCTGGATGTAACCCCATCATAAGTTGAGGAACATCTCTACAGGAAAAAGTAGTACTCACGTCACTTGTCACAACCTGTGGCTTCAGACATCACCTGAGGGCTGACTGTACTTACAACAGAATCTAGATGTCAACGAACGTGCACCTAACCTCTTTAACAACTCCAACGCCTTTCCCCCAAATAACTTGCGAACAAAGCAAACAAACTCCTTGTCTCATCTGTCTCCTTTCCTACAGTATCAGTCAGGACAGCCAACACCTTATACACACATCCTAGGCAAGTAGCATCTGCTTGGGAGGGGACTGAGCTTAACCTTGTCAAATTGGCATTAACAATCGTTTCACAGAAAAGGAAACTGAAGCGAATGTTGAATGACTTGCCCAGAACTGCTCGGTTGACAAGTTAGGAAATGGACTTCCTTCTTTCTCCCAGCAGACCACAGAAGAGGTCTGGGCTCGCATCTAACTGCGAGGGCACAAAGCACCACGGACAGATTCCATTCCAGGTGGAGGAATCTCTTCGGGCTTCCACGGAGGAAAGGGGCAATTCCACGAGAAGGATATCTCCAAAGACCAGGCTCCCGCGGCCAGAGTCACAGACAGTGATGCCAGGAGGGAGGCAAAGGAACTTGGAAGCAGACGATCCAGAGGCCGGCGCGGCCCCGGGAGCGGCCCCATCATTACCCAGCGGCTCCTTCACCAGCTCCTTCTCGAAGAAGACGAAGCGCCGCCACTGCAGGTAGGCCGCCATCTTGGCCGAGGGCCCCCGCCTCCGGAGCAACGTCACGTGAACAGCACAGGCAAGTCATGTGAGGGACGTCCTCCGGGGACGTGCGCACAAAGTAGGCGGGGCCTGCTTCGCAAAGCTCTGGGGGTGGAGCTTGCTAGGTAGCGCCCTAGTACTTTGATCTTGTTAGGACTCCGAGGGTCCTTCATCTCTGCGTTGTTTTCCTTTTCCGAGGAGTGGTGGCGCGTTTCGAGGCCAGCATACCCTCCACAGCGGGACCGTGTCTCGAAACTAAAATACTCAGCTCTGTTCGGTGTCGCGGTGCAAATGGAAATGTTAGCCGGGCCGTGGTGGCGCACGCCTTTAATCCCAGCACTCGGGAGGCAGAGGCAGGCGGATCTCTGTGAGTTCGAGACCAGCCTGGTCTACAAGAGCTAGTTCCAGGACAGGCTCCAAAACCACAGAGAAACCCTGTCTCGAAAAACCAAAA
>NW_026067973.1:48508-59618 GCF_014885135.2 Alexandromys fortis
AAAAAAAAAAAAAAAAAAAAAAAAAAAAAAAAAAAGGAAATGTTTTGGGAAACTGTCTAATGCATCAGCTTTTTAATGTTGAACAGAGCTGAAATTAAATGCTGCCTTTTAAGAAGTGGTTAAAAAAAAACAGCCTGATCAAATTCAAAGCTTTTTTTTTTGATATATAAAACTTTACAAATGGATCTATTCCATTAATAGGCAACTAGACGGATAGTATGTGATTTATCTGCAATTCTCTTTAGTAAATACATCCCTGTATGCCAATCAGAAGTCTTATATCAACAAAGGAAGTTTTGAGTATGGTTTTGTTGTTGTGTTTTGGCAGGGGTGCGGGGGTGGGGTAGCGGACAAATCAATAAAATGCTCAGGCACTGATGGCTCTTGATGAAGGATGTCACACATTTTGAGTTGTAGCTTGCTGTGCCTAAGTGGGTTACATTTTTAACCTGCCAGAAATATTTTAGGTCAGAAATGAAAGCAGGTATCCAAAACAGGTTTTTCAACTGCTGGAAAGGAGAAATAGCAGTTTGTGTCTGCCACTGACACGTTCTGAACCAACCTTGTGTTGTGTATTTGTGCATCTGTCGGAGTATGGAGCACCTGACACACTCAAAGCCTGTTAACTGAGATGGGAATTACTGAAGAAACGGAATCTCCCAAGGCAGTGTTAACTTTCTCACCCTTTCTATAGAGGAAGGATGTAGGGCAGGGGACAGTAGCAAACACCAGGGGGTGGCTGTTTTCAGAGCAGAGTGGTTAATAACTGGTAAGTTGAGGTTTTCCATGGCTGTTCCAGCACTGCTGACTAAACCAGCTGTGTAGAGACAACTCTGTCCTGTTGGTGTGCCAGAGGGAACCAGAGAATCTCTGTGAGGAATGTGACCACGTCAGCTGTGACATCTTGTTCACCAGGATTGATCTAGTTAACTTAGTTGTCTAAGCAGATGTCCCCTTCTCTCATTCCAAGTGTGGCCCTCCTACAGTACGTTTAGTTGAAGGCCCTCACCTTCAAGGTCAGAGGAGAACCATTTCTCAGTTCAAGCATACGTGTAGCTGAGCTACCTACTAGACCCTCCAAACGTGCTCTCGAGAAGTATTGTGGTTCCAGGACAGCCAGGGCCACACAGTGAGACTCTGCCTTAAAACAAACCAAACAGAAGAGAGCAGCCCACGGAAAGCACGCCTGCCTGTGCTCCCGCTCCTGCAGAAGTCTTTCTCTTTCCCATGTCTGGATCTGGCCCTGCCAGTGCCTTTAGGGTCCTTTAGGGAAGTGACACCAAGGCAAAGGTGGCTCTGCCAGCGTGACCTACAGCACCTCTTTATAACCACTACTTTGCTTTTCACTTCTTCACAAATATATTTTCAGCACTACCTATTCCTGGCATTGTACTAAATCCCCAAATGGTAAATGAGCAAAATGTGACCTTTGACCACCAACCGCCCTAGGGAAGAGGCTTTAAAAACAACTGACTAGAGCCAGGGTTGGTGGCTCATGCCCGTAGTTTGGAAGGCTAGGGCAGGAAGATCGCCATGAGTTCAAGGCTAGCCTAAGAGACTCTGTCTCAAAACAAAAAAAAGAATCAGCAGTAAGCAGCCCTCAATTTCATGTAGCAAATTATACCTAACAGTGTTTTTTTGCTTTTCATAGAGTCTTGTAGCACCCAGCTGCAAAAAGAGGTATGATTATCCCAGGGGAGAAGTGATGCTCTGGCCAAAAACATCAAAGTTATCTGAAAATGAAACATGAGTTCTTGGTTTTCCTGATCTTTAATTAGACAGTTTTCTGGGGCATGAGGCTAAGACGCACTTGTCAGAACACACACCAGGGTTAGTCCATCAGTTCTGCTTTTCTAACCTAGGAGAGTCGGTCAGGTGAAGAAAACAAACAGGTCGTGTATAGATTCCCGTACAGTTTTTAATACTGAGAACTCTGGTTCTGAAAGAGTTCAAGAATCATACAAACTTTAAATTTTTTATTATATTATTTTGTGCATGTATATTATCTGTCTGCATGTATGCGTACTGTGTTCCTGAGGTAACCACAAAAGCCAGAAGAATGTGCTAGATCTCCTGGATATGGATTTACAGACAGTTGTGAGCCACTATGTGGGTGCTGGGACTCAAACCCAGGTCATCTTGAAAAGAAGTCACTTCTGACCTCTGAGGTCACGAGAAACACATGTGGTGCATGAACATATATGCAAGAAAAACATTCATATACAGAAAATGAAATAAATCTAAAATATATTTTTAAATAGTTTAAAAGACTAGAGATTAGCTGGGCAGTGGTGGCTCACACCTTTAATCTTAGCACTTGGGAGGCACAGGCAGGTTGATCTCTGTGAGTTCAAGGCCAGCCTAGTCTGCAATAGCTAATTCAGGGACAGGCTCCAAAACTACAGAGAAAACCAACCAAACAAACAAAAGGTTAGAGGTGTATCTTTGTGGTGGAACTCTTATATTGTATGGAACTAGCACTAGTTTCAACCCCTAATGATGGGGCTAGGAAAGGAATTTAGAGAAGTTAATATAATTCCACCAGGTAGTGGTGGTGCAAGCCTCTAATCCCAGCACTCTGGAGGCAGAGGCAGGCAGAGCAATGTGAGTTCGAGGCCAGCCTGGTCTACAAAGTGAATACTGGGACAGCCAGGACTGTTACACAGAGAAACACTGTCTCGAAAAACCAAGAAAAGTCCTGGTGGTGGTGGCACACACCTTTAATCCCAGCACTTGGGAGGCAGAGGCAGGCAGATTTCTATGAGTTTGAGGTCTAGTCTACAAAGTCAGTTCCAGGACAGTCAGAGCTACACAGAGAGACTGTCTCGAAAAAGCAAAAAACGAAGAAAAAAAAAAACCCACATAAAAAACAAGAAAGAAGAAGGGGGGAGCGAGAACAGTGGTTCTCAACCTTCCTAATGCTGTGACCCTTTAATACAGTTCCTCATGTTATGGTGACCTCATCTATAAAATTATTTCATTGCTACTTTATAACTGTAATTTTGCTACTGTTAGAATTTGTAATGTAAATATCTGGCATGCAGAATATATACTATGTGACCCCTGTGGGATTACACCCCACAGGTTGAAAACGATTAGGCTAGCAAGATGACTCAGAACTAAGAGCTCTTGTTTTTTTTTTTTTTTTTTTTTTCCCAGAGGATCCAGGTTTGGTTCCCAGAACCCATGGAGCAGCTAATGGCTGTCTGTAACTCTAGTTCTAGAACCTATGATCTGACACCATCTTCTGGCCTCCTAAGGAACTGCACATTCATTGCACATACATACATTCAAACATACGTGCTAGCAAAACTTCCTATACATATATGTTATGCCCAGATAACAGAGTCCCCCAAAAATGAACTAGAAGACTGAGTCCCATATGTAAAAGCAAAGAGCCTTTATTCTTATTCAAGTTCGAATTCAGATTCTTGTGTGTCCAACGTATTTGAGTGATTGGCATTGGTGAGCCCCGAGGTCAGTTTGGGGTTGGGTTTTTATAGTAGCAAATGTTGGGGTGAGAGATTTCTAAGATTCAGGATCCCTGATTGGCTGGCATTTGTCTAGGGTGAACAGTAATAAGTGTGTGCTGGCAGGTGATCCTATCTACAATGGTTGGAACATTAGGAATTTCCTTTGGATGGTCTGTTCCTGGGTGGTGCCTGGGTGGTCCCAGTTTGTGGTCTTTCTTGGAACAAGGGTAAACTAACAAGACTCAGGCCTCTGTTGAGCTTGTCATGGCTGGGTCCTATAATATATGAAATAAATAAACATTTTTAAAATGAAAGAATAAATATGTAAGAAAGAAAAGAAACTAAGCCAAAATAACCCCCCTCACCTCACACCGAAGAGGGGAAAAAAAGCCAAAATAGTGGTACATACCCATCTACAGTCTTAGCACTTGGGAGGTGGAGCCGTGAAGAAACAGAATTCAAAAACAACCTCAAGCCTGGCGGTGGTGGTGCATGCCTTTAATCCTAGCACTCGGGGAGACAAAGGCAAGTGGGATCTCTGCGAGTTCAAGGTCAGCCTGGTCTACAGAGTGAGTTCCAGGACAGGCTGAAGAAATTGAAAGACCCTACAGACCCCCCCCCCCCCAAACCTGCAGCTAGCCGGCTCTCATGAGAACATCCTGTTTGCTTGAGACCCTCAGGACCCTCTCAGGACCTGCAGCTAGCCACTCTCATGAGAACATCCCGTGTTTGCCTAGGGAAACAGGATACATGTGCCAAACTTAAAATATCAGCAGTTTACAAAAGAAACAATCCCCCCCTATGAAGGACCCCAGCTTAACTGCTGTAACATCATTTTACAAGGCTCTTGACAAACAATTGTAAGTGCAGAGTGAGGTCAGGGCCTCTGGCTGCAAAGCAGGATATTTATGACAGGATGTCTGTCACCATACCATTTATGCCCCCTGCCCCATTCTAATCAGACCACTGTAATTTGCTTTTTGGCCGCCCTCTTTCCTATAAAAAGACCTTCCCCCAGTCTGCAGGCGAGCAAGTCTTCCAAAAGACTTTGTCGCCTGCAGGTACCTGTGTTTACCCAATAAACCTCTTGCTATTTGCATCTGTGTGGTCTCGGCCTGTTCCTTGGCTTCGGGGGAGTCTCCTCTCGAGGGAAGTCCTCTCCGAGGGTCTTTCATTTGGTGCGTTGGCCGGGAATTGAGACCCCCTCACCCAGGAACTACCGACTCACCACCGGGAGGTAAGCTGGCCAGCACTGATTCGTTAGTCTGTGTCTGTATCATTTGTGTTCTTTGTTAAACTCTGTACACTCAGATCTGGGTGCCCTGAATCTGGCGGGTCAGGAAGGAGCTGACGGGCTCAGACTTCCTCCCTGTAACCCTGGAAGACATTCCATGGGTGACTGGAGCCTTCGGGGCTCAACCTGTATCAGATCTGGTTGGATCTGGTTGGAGAAGGGAGGTCAGGCCGGACTCCCACAGTCTCCGTCTGAAAACCTCAACTAAGATCTGGCTGAGCTAGAACCTCCTTAAAAGACGTTAGAAGAGCTGGAGAACCGACTAGCAGTTAAGAACATTTAAACATTTATTGCTCTTGAAGAAGACCCAAGTTCTGTTTTCAGCACCCATATGATGACTCACAGCCATTCATAACTGCAATTCCAGTTCCACGGGAACTGGATCCGACCTCTTCTTCTGCTGGTTTTTTTTTTTTTTTTTTTTTTTGTCTTTCAAGATAGGGTTTCTCAGTAGCTATGGAGTATAACTGGTACTCGTGCTGTAGACCAGGCTGGCCTCGAACACACGGAGATCCGCCTGCCTCTGCATCCCGAGTGCTGGGATTAAAGGCGTGGGCCACCACCGCCAGGCTGTCAGGCCTCTTCTTATGTCGTCCTTGGGTACCATACACACATGATACACGGGCATGCAGGTAAATTCTCACACACGTAAAAGAAACGGAATAAACCTTTTTTTCCCTATTAAACAAAAAAAAAATGAAGCTGGGGTAGTGATGGCGCCCACCTTTAATTCAGGAGGCAGAGGCAGATCATCCTCGTCCGCAAAGCAAAATACAAGAAGGTTGCAATTTTACACAGAGAAATACTGTCTGATGGGGGAAGGGGTGATGGCAATTGGCATATATAATTTCAGCATTTGGGAATGTCAGAAAACGTCCATTAATAGTCTTGTAATCTCTGTTACTCCAACACGTGGGTCGTTCTTTGTTAACGGAAATTGTCGCGGGACCGCTAGCCAATGAAAAGGAGGAGATTGGTCCAAAGGGCGGAGTTTTGACTGGGAAGGCGGAGCGGAGGGATGCTTGGGCGCTTTTGGTCCAAGAACGGCGAGTGGGTGCCGCGACTAAGCAGCTGGTGACCCCTTTCGCATTCCTTGTTTTTTGTGGTTGCTGAGCACGTATTTTGCTTGATGTAAACGGTAAAGTAATCCTTTGGCTCCCTTCATCATCTGGTGCCACTTCAGCAGGCTGCCGCAGGGCGGGCGCTCAGCCTCAGGCGCCCGGTGCACGCACGTCCCGTGGCCTCCCGAGCGCCAGCCCCTCGGCTGCGGAACTCCCCGCGCACCCGCCCGTCCTCCCCGTCCCTGCCAGCTTGCCCGGAGTGCCAACTCTTTCCCGGGCATGCGCGGAGCCGGTCGCCGACTCGCCCCACTCAGGAGCCCCAGGCCTCGGACCTCAGGCTAGGGCCGGAAAAGCCGGGAAAAGTCCGGCTCGCGTACACGGGGGCTCGGGGTCAGAAGGAAGCTAGCGCTCCCAGCCGGACTCCTCCCTACCTCGCCCCACAACACCCCAGAGCCATTCGGCGATGGCATTAGCCCCAGCCTGGAGTTCCCAGACCGCGTGGCTTCGTGGCAGCTTGTGGCGCCCCTGTCTGTAGCCTCCGAGCTGCCTCCGGCCCCCCGCCCCGCCCCATCCCGCCGGCAGCACACAGGCCCTGGCCTCTGCCAGCCACTGCACCTGCGGGCGTCTGCCTTGGTGGCAGTTCCAGACAGCCCTAGTCCGAGCTGCCTCCTGGCACCCCTACGTGTGCCTGCGGGCCCACCCGGCACTCAGCCTGAGGCTCCCTTTCTCATCAAAATTGTGTAGTTTAAATTCTGCTCTGAAAAACAGGGAAGTCAAACTTGAGACCACAAAACCAGAGCAGAGTTCCAGGGCCTTCTTTGGCGCCACAACTGCGACATCTGCTGACCAAACATGGTTATTACATCATAAAATATCGAGCCTGCTGGTCAATTAAGATTATCACACCTACAACAATCTTTTTTTTTGTTTTTGTTTTGTTTTTTCGAGACAGGGTTTCTCTGTGGCTTTGGAGCCTGTCCTGGAACTAGCTCTGTAGACCAGGCTGGTCTCGAACTCACAGAGATCCGCCTGCCTCTGCCTCCCGAGTGCTGGGATTAAAGGCGTGCGCCACCATCGCCCAGCAACCTTGACAATTTATGATGATTTTAACAGAGGTAAATTATTTGATAACTTTAAATAATTAAATAAAATTTTCGTGTCAGTAGCGTGTAACATCACCATTCACACAATTAGAGACCTCATTTCTGCTATGGATGCAGTCCTAGGAGAGAGATGCTGCCTAGCTGGGATGAATACATTTCTAAATATAATTGTTATTAATCCGGTAATTCATATCCTTTAAAAAGTGGTTTGATAACAGTGCTAAAAATGAGAATCTGACTAAGATGGTACAGACTTTGCAATATGTCAATGAGAAATTGACTGATAAAGTACAGGCAATTGAAAAAGGTTATGACAAATTATTAGAAAGAATTAGGAATTTATTTGCATGCTGTACAGATAGTCACTCAGGAAGACAAGGCAGCCTTGAGAGAGAAGTTAAAAACTTAAAGACACGTATATGAATGATCAAAACAAGAATCTAGGGCTGGAGAGATGGCTCAGCGGGTAAGAGCACTGACGCTGTCCTGAGTTCAATTTCCAGCAACCACATGGTGGCTCACCAACTGTAATGAGATTTGGCGCCCTCTTCTGGCTTGCAGGCATACATGCAGACAGAACACTGTATACATAATAAATAAATAAGCAAGTTTTTTTTTAAAAAAAAAAAACAAGAATCTAACTGACTTAATGAAGTCTTTGGAAGCACGAAAACTATTCAAGAGGTTCAAACATTACGGGGAGCAACTACTAATAGACTCCCAGCCTCAGAAGAACTTACTAAGACTGATAAAAAGGATGTTCAGACAGATGAAAGAAGTCAGAAGAGGGCTGGAGAGATGGCTCAGTGGTTAAGAGCATTGCCTGCTCTTCCAAAGGTCCTGAGTTCAATTCCCGGCAACCACATGGTGGCTCACAACCACCTGTAAAGAGGTCTGGTGCCCTCTTCTGGCCAGCAGGCATACACACAGACAGAATATTGTATACATAATAAATAAATAATTAATTAAAAAAAAAAGTCAGAAGAAAGTCAACCTTACCTTTATTATATCATATGATTAGAGATGAGCTACCCAGGGTTCTTGTCTCATCCAATTATTCTTCCTAATAATGTTTATAAAAGGCCAGCAAGCCGGGCGGTGGTGGCGCACGGGGCTTTAATCCCAGCACTTGGGAGGCAGAGGCAGGTGAATCTGAGTTTGAGGATAGCCAAGGCTACACAGAGAAACCCTGTCTCAAAAAGGGGGGGGGGGGAAGACCAGCAAATCAATTACCACAAAGGATATGCAGACTGCCAATGGAAACCTTAAGAGATATTAAGGAAGCAATGGATTCTTACGGTAGACATTGAGCATATGTGAGACAGTTTTTAAATACTTGATCTTCTAGGAATAAGATCACAACAAATGACTGGAAGCAATTAGTCTCAGCAGTATTGAAATATGGTCATTAGTTACAGCGTGAAAGCTGTAACAGTGGAAAAGAAGCTAAGGCCCTTGAACAGGAAAGATTAGAGGTTTTGAGGCTTCCCATGCTGATGTGGGTAGTCAAGCTACAGTTCACATCACACCTTGTCCTTATGCCACACAGCAGGGTTCAAGATGTGTTGACCTCAGAATGGAAACAATATTTGTTAGATTGTGGACGGTGTTTTGCTTTTGTTTCCACAGGTGAAAAAAAAAGCTACAAATACGATCAAGATTAATAAAGGTTTGGTTTGATTGATTATGAGAAGTGATGATTCATAACCAATGTGGTGATTCGACCTGTCGAAAAGAAAAACTCACCCAGTCAGGTTCAGGGCAGGATTCTGTTTTTATCTTTCCAGGAAAATAAAAACATCCATCTTGAGGAATTTAAAAACCTTTGGACAAATAAGCATCTAAAAAAGGGAGAACTAGTCAAAAAAAATTACCAAGAAAAGGAATGATCTGGCCTAATGGTATAATATACTATCAGCAGGGTAAAAATTCACATACCTTTCAAAATATTTGGTTTGCTGGTCTCTACAGTCATGTTATCAGGTGGTCTTTATGTAGTCCCAACTTACTTCAAAACTAATGCTGGCTTTAGTTTTGGCGTTGGATTGTGGCTCTCTCCTCCTCTAAATTCAAGCCTGTTGTTAAAAGAAAAATTAAGAGGTTCTTTCTCATAGCAGAAGAGCCACCTGGTGTGGGACAGAAGAAAACCAAAAATGTAGGGACTGTTGTTGTCAGGACACTTATGTTCTCAAAATTCTGTTTCTCACCATACTTATTTTTAATTTTAGAACCTTTCTTTAGATATAGTGCTATCTTAAAATTTAAACGTTTTAATATTAATAATGCTTAAGTTTTCCACAGCGAATGATTTTCCTAACAGTGATCTCTGAAGCCTCCAGACGGAAGATGGGGCCCAACAGCAACTCTACCTGGTTCATAATCATGCCCTTTTTTGTTTGTTTTGGTTTGGTTTGGTTTGATTTTTGACTTTTCGAGACTGGGTTTCTGTGTAGCCTTGGAGCTTGTCCTGGAACTCACTCTGTAGACCAGGCTGGTCTCAGACTTACATAGATCCGCTGTTTTCCCTAAGGTTAGGGAATACCCCCAGAGTACCAGGCCCATAGATACTTTCACTTTTTCACCAGGACTAAACTTGACTTTTTGTTTTTTGAGACAGGGTTTCTCTTTGTAGCCCAGGCTGACCTTGAACTCACAGAGATCTTCCTGCCTCTGATTCTCCAGTTCTGGAATTAAAAGCATGCACCACCATTGTTGAGCATAGATGCTCCAACTTCTTACAGTACCTTAGACAGAACCTAAGAACTTCAGATAAGCCTTAATCATTAATCAGAGACTGGCTATAAATGTTACATCTAGTCCTGAGTTAAATCCTAGACTTAATTATTACCTTAGTTTTTTTTTTTTTACAGGATCCAAGAGAGATACATTTGCCCCCTAGACAGCAAGAAGAAATTCTAAGAATATGATGCCCCCTCTCCCAATAGGTGGGATGGATAGGTGCTTAGTTTTTCTTGGGGTTATGCATAATAGTCATCTGTTAGGGTTTGTTACAAATGTAAAATTATTTTCCCATTCATGTTTAAGATAATTTGTACATTGTTACAAAATTAATATTTATAATACTGTACATGTTCCTACTTCTGCTTACAATATTTTTGTATGTTGATACAAAAGTAAAATTATTTTTGTCATGTTGTATGTTTCTACTTCTGTTAAAGATATTTTATATAGTCTCGAAAAACAAAAAAAGAAACAAAAAAGATATTTTATATATTGATGCAAATTAAGGATATTTTTGTCATATTGCACTAAACATTTCTACCTCTGCCTAAGGTATTTTTGTCGGGCTGGAGAGATGGCTCAGAGGTTAAGAGCACTGGCTGCTCTTCCAGAGGTCCTGAGTTCAACTCCCAGCAACCACGTGGTTGCTCACAACCATCTGTAATGAGATCTCGTGCCCTCTTCTGGCCTGCAGGCAAACACACAGGGAAGAACACCGTATATGTAATAAATAAAAAAAAGATATTTTTGTCATGAGGTCATTGTCCTTACTGTACATCTGTATACAGATTATAATGTGAAGCTTTAGTCTTTAAGCTATGTAGGTTATTAATTACAGGTTAAGCTGGGCGCTGGTGGCGCACGCCTTTAATCCCAGCACTCGGGAGGCAGAGGCAGGAGGATCTCTATGAGTTCAAGACCAAGCCTGGTCTACAGAGCTAGTTCCAGGACAGGTTCCAAAGCCACAGAGAAACCCTGTCTCGAAAAACCAAAAAAAAAAAAGAATTACAGGTTAATAGTCTCCCAGGTTTGTCATAATTATAATTTGTTGGTTAGGTTCTCCAGACAAACAATAGGTAATCTTCAAACACTTCAAAGACCTACAAAATAGGGCATTCAAATGTTTTAATAACTTAGAATTCTTGGGGGAGGGAAATGGGAGGTAGTGGCGGGGAAGAATCAGAAATCTTAAATAAATAAAAATTAAAAAAAGAAAACTGAGAATTCTGTTGATGTGAGACAACTGCTCCTGGCAGCACAGATCTACTCTGGAGAGAATGATGGGCATAGAAGGCATTCCACATGGAGTGTGTTTTCTCCTTGCAAAACTGGCCTATTGGGCAAAGAATGCCCTTGCCTCGCCTGCTGACAGTATGCACACTGTCCAATCTGGACAAGCAGGATACAAGGGAAAGTGACTGCTGAACCTTGCCAAGA
>NW_026067973.1:59652-100003 GCF_014885135.2 Alexandromys fortis
GGGGACAGTCTTTCAAATTTTCCTGCTTCTAAAAATGATGTCAGATATTTAGGCCTAAAGCTAAAGTTGGAGGCCCCAGTGCTACAGAGAAACACTGGGTGATTGTCCAGGCAGCTAGCTGTTTCATTTCTTGCATCTTCAGAAGTTGTTTGCTTGAACTTCCTGCTTACTCAAGTAATATTTTCCCTCTCAGGTCTGTGATGGGTTTGAAGATTAGGTAGTTACTGTTACAGTCCTCTTATCTTAGCTAGAGCATATTTGGTACAACACAGATTTTCCAGAATAGGAGAGCTATTGGAGTAATCTCTGTAATTTGCCACTTTTTAGTGTTTCTTGCTTGTTGTTCTTTTTGTTGGTTGTTTCATTTTTTTTATGCTATTATCACTTCTTCTGCACAATACTTGATAGGCCTTACTGTAAATAGTTTCATGTTATTTAAAAATACCCTTCTTAATTAGAAATAAAGGGGAAGTGTTGTGGGATTTTGATCCAGCCAATGACTTTTGTGAGGAGGGCAGCAAGCCCTAAGGTGTGGTTTTGTCTGCCTACGGAACAACTTAAAACCTGAAGGACAGGTTTGCACACTCTTACACTTTCTTGGTTGGCATCTTGCTGTTGGTGCTCTTCACCCCTGGACAGATGACTGGACAAGGCAGCTGATCAGACGTGGCATCAACTGGTTCTGTATTGTGTTTATCCTATCCTATACCTAATTCCTGAGACCCCTTAGCAGACTCTCATGGCATCTCGTTATCCTTCCCAGGTGTAGGAAATAGGAGTGGGTTTGCTGGGGATTTACATGTTCCCACTTTTGCAAACAAAGATGTTTCCAAGCTCAGGTTGTCCTTGTGACTGTAAACAACCTAAACCTACATGAATACATGAATGTGCCGTGCTCTTTTTTTGTTTGTTTGTTTTTTGTTTTTGTTTTTCGAGACAGGGTTTCTCTGTGGCTTTGGAGCCTGTTCTGGAACTAGCTCTTGTAGACCAGGCTGGTCTCGAACTCACAGAGATCCGCCTGCCTCTGCCTCCCGAGTGCTGGGATTAAAGGTGTGCGCCACCACTGCCCGGCGATACATAATTTCTTTATCCCAAACTACAACAAATAAAAAGAATCAAATGCCTGTGTAAGTGTAAGTGTAAGCAGAGGCTGAAGAGATGGTCCAGCCATGAAGAGCACTGACTGTTCTTCCAGAGGACCAGGCTTGTCTTGACTTTCCAAGGTTCACCTGCTTCTGCCTCCTGATTTTGTTTTTGAATTCTTTTTCTTATGCTGTTCCAGTTTTCTTCCATAACTATGGGGTAATTTTTTTCTCTCTTCTAAAAGAAGAAAATGAAAATCTGGTTTCTGTTCTGTTGAAAATAGCTTCTCTCAGCTGGGCACTGGTGATACAGGCCTATAATCCCAGGCAGAGGCAGGTGGATCTCTGAGTTTGAGGACAGCCAGGCATACACAGAGAAACCTGGTGCACAAGGAAATTGCACAAATAGAACATACCATTTGCAATCAGGAATGTGAGTTGCCAGCTCTCTAGAAGCTGCCTACTGACTTCTTTGGAACACTATCTTTCCTTAAGGGGAAGCACAGCCCTCCCTTCAATAACCATTTGTCTTTAAATTTTGTATAAATCAAACATGTATGCTTTGGCTGGGTGTCTTTCTGGCTAGGTAGCCTTGTCAGGTCTTAAACTCTAGATCCTACCTCATTCTGCTAAATCTCAGGAGTCCTGGTCTGTACAGGCTGCTACCCTCCATTTGTGTCCGCTGTAATCTTGTCACTTTCGGCCCTACCCTTGCATGTCAGTGATGTTCTTTTCTTCGGATTTCTGCTTAGTGCCAGAGAAGGGCTATATGAACAAGTTCTGGATTGGAACAGTGAGTTCATCAGCCAAGGTCAATCCAGATCAGATGTTTTTACTTGAAAATTTCCCATCGTTCTACACTTGGTCTTGTGAAATTCTGTTCTTTTCTGGCTAAAGAACAAAACAGGTGGCTCCCTAGAGCACTCACACCTGCTACAGCTCCCAAGGGGGCAGAGATGGAGGCCGAGAACTGTGATGGCAATACCACTGTTTCCATCGAGGGCATTCTGGGGCACCAGTCCTCGGAACAGGAAACAGCCTCCAGGTCAGCAACAACTGGTAGGTTAAAAAGTACAAGGAACCATTGGACATAGTTGATTGAAACTTCTGTGGGCAATGCTAAGTTATAACTATTTCTGGAGAACACTGCCCATCACAGGCTTAGTAAGTGTTAAACGCAAAGTCTTTGTCCAAAACAATTGGAATTAGTCTGCTGCCTCTTTGACCAAAGTCGAATTATTATTGAGAAACAAAATATTTTCCATGCAACTATGCAATTGGGTAGAGCCAGGAGGACTGAGTTCAAGGCCAACCTACATGAGACCCTGTCTCAAAAACAAACTAGGTGGTGGTGGCACAGGCCTTTAATCCCAGTACTCTGGAGGCAGAGGCAAGCAGATCTCTGAGTTTGAAGCCAGCATGGTCTACACAGGGAGTTCTGGGACAGACAGGACTATTTCACAGAGAAACCCTGTCTTGAGCCTCCCCGCCCCCCAAAAATAGAAACAAAGCAAAAATAGAAAATTAGAAGCACATACTCATAATCCCAGCACTCAAGAGGCAGAATTTTAGGCAAATAGGTTGCCTCAAATTCATGGTCAGTAGCAAAACTTCTACATAGTGAGGGCCTGTCCATTATGGACTAGCACTATGTAGTAGGGACCTTGTTTAAAAAAAAAAATAGGGTGTGATGACAGACTTTTAATCTAGCACAGAGAACGCAGAGGAGAGGCAGGCAGATCTCTGAGTTTGAGGGTAGCCTGGTTCTAGGACTGCCAGGGCTACACAGAGAAACACCAAAGAAAAACAGTAACAGAATATGAAGGTGCAGGGCAAAAAGAAAGAACGGGGTGCACTAGAGAGATGTCTGGTGGGTAAGCATGCTTCCTACACAAGCGTGAAGACCTGAGTTCAGATGAAAATGCATAAAAAAAGAATTTAAAAACAAAACAAAGCCCCCATGCATCTACAACCAAGTATTGTTGAAGTTGGAGATAAGACAGTCCCCTGGGGTTGGGCACTAGCCTAGCTCCATGTTTCATGAGAAACCTGGTCTTAAAAAATGAGGCAGAAATTGATAAAGCAGGACTCCTGACATCCTTTCTGGTCAGTCTCTGTGCACACATCCCATGTATGTGGTAGAAGTCATCACTATGGCAAACAACCCCTGCATTATGCAATGTTGTACAGTAGTAACAATGAGGTGAATACCACCAACATGGAAAAGTCTCAGAGTTGAAAAATAGTGCCAGGCAGTGGTGGCTCATGCCTTTAATCCCAGCATTCAGGAGGGAGAGGGGCAGGTGGATCTCCGAATTTGAGACCAGCTGGTCTACAGATCCAGTTCTAGGACAGCCAAAGCTACACAGTGAAATCCCATTACTTATACTACTGAGGAGAGTGGGAGGTTGTGGTTGATGTCACGGGATTTACTTTTATCTAGAAAACTTTCCAAGATTGCATCTCTTTTGTTTAGTGTGATTACACTGTTACAACTTCAAGCAAAGGTCTAAGGTCTCTTTGTTTCTATTTTTTATATTACCTGAATACCGTTTATTTATTGAATGGTGCTGTTGAAGGAATCCAGAGCTTCAGGTGCGCCAGGCAAGAGCTGTATCCTTACCTACTTTCCCAGCCTCGAACCATTCCTAAAAAGAAATAAACTGCCCCATAACAATAGCAAGGGGTTCCCTAACACAGACACCAGACTCTCAGCATCACAAAACTGTAGAGAGAACAGACAGGGCTCAGGTTTTCCGTGTCTGGCAATGACAAAACTGGCACCAGGGTTCTATTTCTAGAACCGGAGGAAAACAAACCAAAGAGTCACAGCATGAAAAAGACCTGCGCAGACACCGGTACTAATTTAGTGAGGAGAGCCAACCTTTAAGCAAAGATCTCTGTATTTCTAATTTCTTTAATTTTGTTTTTTCGAGATAGGGTTTCTCTGTTTAATAGCTCTGGCTGTCCTGGAACTCACTTTGTAAGGCCAACCAGGCTGGCCTTTAATTCACAGAGATTGATCTCTGCCTCCCGAGTGCTGGGATTAAAGACATGTGCCACCACAGCCCAGTCGTATTTCTATTTGTTTTTTAAAATTATTTACTTTTATGTGATTGGTGTTTTGCCCGCATGTATGTCTGTGTGTATCAATTCTTGGAGTCAGTTGTTAGCTGCCGTGTGGGTGCTAGGAATTGAACCCGGGACCTCAGAAGAGCAGTCAGTGCTCTTAACTGCTGAGCCATCTCTCCAGCCACTGTATTTCTTTTTTTTTAATATTTACTTATTTATTATGTATACAATATTCTGTCTGTGTGTATGTCTGCAGGCCAGAAGAGGACACCAGACCTCATTACAGATGGTTGTGAGCCACCATGTGGTTGCCGGGAATAGAACTCAGGACCTTTGGAAGAGCAGGCAGCGCTCTTAACCACTGAGCCATCTTTCCAGCCCCAGCCCCTGTATTTCTAATTACACCTGGAACGATGCTGTAAAGTTAGTGCACTCTCCAAGGACCGCATTTTCATGGGACCATACTAGAAAGGGAACATAACTAGAAAGGGAAATGAGGAGTGAAAATAGCTGGGGAGATGGGTACATTAGAACTTTGATTCTACGACCCCACTAGTTAAACGGAAAGGAAAATACAAGACTTAATGGAACAGGAATACCCAGAAGGATGATGTAGATGATGTAGTCAACTAAACCCCTGGTTTTAGTTTGGAATATCGTCTCTCCTACTAATGGGGTTCAGAGTTAAAGCCAAGTTCTGTCACAAACACGACTTATCTCCGACCTATCAGCGAACATCATTTTTGTGGCTTAGGTTTCCTCAATGAAACAGGAAGGTTGGAGTAAAGCAGCGGTCCCCTGGTGTCTAGCCAAAGCCCAGGGCAGTTTAGAGCCCCCAACGCACGCGCCTCTTCCGCATCGCCGCAGCGCAGTTCCAGTCCTTCGCGCGGACGCCCCAGGTAACTCCATGAGGACCGAACCCTCCGCCAGCACCGGCTCGCACGCAGGGTTCCGCGGGCCGCCCCACCGAAGAGTCTAGCACTGGGGCTGGCACACGGCCTGCGAGGAGCGACCCGGCCGCGAACCGTGACGTGGTCCAATCAGTGGCCGGCGCCGGCGGTTTTGTTCCAACTGGTACTGAGGCCCCGCGGCCGCCTCGGGGGTGGGGCCAGGGAGGGGCGGGCCTCCCACGTGGACCAATGGAGACGCGCGCCGGGCCTCAGGGGTGGGGCCAGGTGTGCGGCGCAGGGCCGGGCAGCGGAGGCTCCAATGAGCGTGCGCCGCGTCCGGGGCCGGCTGGTGCGCGAGACGCCGCGGAGAGGTTGGTGGCTACTGTAACAGTTTGCAAACGGAGGGGAGTTGTGAAGGGCCTTGGGTTAGGGTCGTGCTGTTGGCCGTGTGGATACGTACGCGCCGCGTTGATCCTGGAGCGAGGGACACAGGAGCTGAAGGCCAGAGGGAGCGGGGGTGAGGATGGAGCAGCAACCGGGCCGTGGCTCCTAGGGGAAGCAGCGTGCTAGCTTCGGGGGCGGGCCGGTAGCGGGAGTGAGGGCCGTACAGATACCGGTGCCTGCGGCCCTGCAGTTCCGTCGCTGGGCTGGCCCCTCGCTCTCGGGGTGGGCCGAATCCATTTCCGGGAGTGGGATCTTCTACCTTCGTCAGGTGAGGTTTAGGTGAACACTCGCGGTCGGTAACCTTAGCCCGTACTGCGGCGTCTGCGTGGGCAGCAGGGCCCAGGAGTGGGATGGACAAGGAGGGCGGGCCGGGCAGTACTCAAGGGATGCTGAGGAGGGGACATGCCCTTCCATGCCAGCCATCCCCAACGTCATCACCTTCCAGTTCCTGTGCAGGTTCAGCCTGGCTTTCCCCACCACCAGGGGAGCTCCAGGTGTGAGGTAGTTGAGCAGGTTTCGAGGGTCCCTGGCCCAGTTCCAGGTGTGTGACAGCGCGCACAGTGCTGTGGTGCGCCAGTTACTTGCCTTTGCATGGACGGAAAGAAAGTCAAGTCTCCTTCCTATTTGTCTGTCTAATGATGTCGTGGAGCTAAGCATCGGGGCCCTTTTGCCTAGGCCCAAATGTGGGACACTCAGGAGGATGTGTAGAATGACTGAAACTCCTCGGAAGGGGAGGGGAGGAGTCCACGCTGCTCTGCCTTTAGCCTCAAGTGCCACAGATAGGAATCTTAGAGCTTGTCTGTTCTGGGATGTGGTTTTCCTTCTTCACTCGGCATCCAGTTACAAGTGTTTTTTCCTTCTCTGCAAGGTTCACGATGGCAGCCACAGTAAGAAGGCAGAGGCCAAGGAGGCTAGCCTGCTGGGCCTTGGTGGCTGTCCTCTTGGCGGACCTGTTGGCACTGAGCGGTATGTACCTGGCAAAGGGACCAAAAGAAGAGGGCCTGAGGTGCCCACTGGAGTGTGTCGGGTTGCCAGAGCTAGGCTCTTTTCTTTGTCTTTGCCATCTTTCTGTCTAGATCATAGACTGCTTTATTTGATTTAACCCAGGAAGGTGTGGGAAGCAGAGAGCTAAACAGATAAGTGTACTTTTCTATTTTCCCTTCAGACACATTGGCTGTGATGTCTGTGGACCTGGGCAGTGAATCCATGAAGGTGGCCATTGTCAAGCCTGGAGTGCCCATGGAGATTGTATTGAACAAGTAAGGACAGATCTGTGTCTAGGGTGTGTGTGTGATTTGTAGTGTTCAAAACAGATGTGGGTGGCTGAGCCCACTGTGAGACCTTGAGGCTCCTAGGTTCATACCGCCCTGCAGGAAGCTGGGCTAATGATGCTTTTTTTTTTTTTTTTTTTTTTAGGGAATCTCGGAGGAAAACTCCAGTGACTGTGACCTTGAAAGAAAATGAAAGGTTTTTAGGTGACAGTGCAGCAGGCATGGTGAGTAGCAGCCCCACCGCTGGATTGGCTCTTCTGGAAGCTGGTCTCTTGTCTGTTTCTATGATGTAAGAGGCAGGCTAAGCTGGGATTGGGCCTAAGAACCTGCTGGGTCTTCTTTCAGGCCATCAAGAACCCAAAGGCTACGCTCCGTTATTTTCAGCACCTCTTAGGAAAGCAGGCAGATAACCCTCATGTGGCCCTTTATCGGGACCGTTTCCCAGAACATGAGCTAAACATTGACCCACAGAGGCAGACTGTGCGCTTCCAGATCAGTCCGTGAGTGTCTAGTGGGGGAAGGTGGGCTCAGTAGCCCTCTTGGGCTCCTTACTGGCATGTGTTCATGACTAGTGGTCTTGCTCAACTCCTCTCTCCAGGGAGCTGCAGTTCTCCCCTGAGGAGGTGCTGGGCATGGTTCTCAACTACTCCCGGTCCTTGGCTGAAGATTTTGCAGGTGAGTATCAAGGTGGGGTCAGTGGCAGCGAGGTCCCCAAAATCTGCACTGACTGTCAAGTAGGGACACTTTTATCTCTTAGTGAAAGTTGGCCTCTTGCATGAAGATACATTTGGCTGTCACAAACGGGAGATGAGCTATGGGCATCTAGTATGTAGAGGGCAAGGAGGCCAGTAAACACCCTCATGTACAAGATCAGCCCCAGCCAGAGAGAATTCCCTGCCTCAGAGTCCATTGCACTAAGTCTGGAAATCCTGGTCTGAGGTTTGGAGTTGCTGAGATCCTGATCTTTTGTCCTCTGTAGAACAACCCATTAAGGATGCAGTGATCACCGTGCCAGCCTTTTTCAACCAGGCCGAGCGCCGAGCCGTGCTGCAGGCTGCTCGAATGGCTGGCCTCAAAGTGCTGCAGCTCATCAATGACAACACTGCCACTGCCCTCAGCTATGGTGTCTTCCGCCGGAAAGATATCAATTCCACTGCACAGGTGAGCCAAGGAGGCCTCCTGAGCACTGGATACACAGGATGCTCAGCTGAGCATAGAGGGTCCTCGACCTGCTTTGCATCTCATTTGCATGACCTTCCCTTGGCAAAGTGTGGCAGTAACCTCCTTTCAGTCCCCATTGGAGTTGGTCGGCTTTATGGTAAAAGGCGATAGTTCTTTGTTTTCAGGTAGGCAGGGGGACAGGCAGCCTGCATTTGATAAAGTTCCCGTGACAGTGCCCTTGGTGTCTCCACAGAATGTCATGTTCTATGACATGGGCTCAGGCAGCACCGTGTGCACCATTGTCACCTACCAAACAGTCAAGACTAAGGAGGCTGGGATGCAACCACAGCTGCAGATACGGGGTGTGGGGTAAGTTACTAAGACTTTAGGGTTTGCTTTCTGCCTGGATCTCAGGTGCTTTTCTTCTGCTCCCCGAAGGAACACACTTCCTGGATATAACATCCGCTGCTTGCCGTGGGAGGCTGCTCCCAAAGAGGAAGTGGAAGCAGGAGAGAGAAGGGGACATTTTAGGGAGTTTGAAAAGCAGGGAGCTTCCTGCTGAATGTGTTCTAAGGAAACCCATGAGAGTGCATGCGAGGTTGAGTATCAGGTGCAACCTGCTTCTCAGCTTTCTTGACATATTGAGGTTATCTGTATCACTGTCATTATCTGTCTTCTTACTGAGGTTGACTTAGGGTCTCACATGTGCTCACATAGGCATTCTGCTACCAAACTGTATATTCCTGGAATTTACTGTGTTGTCCAGGTTTGTCAAAAACTTCTGATAGTCCTGCGTCTGTCTCTTGACCTACAGAATTTAAAAAACAATAATAATATAATAATAATAATAAACCATTCCTAAAGAAGGCTTGGCGGTGTAATCCTGGCACCGGGAAGTGGAGGCAGGAGGTTCAGAAACTGAAAATCACCTTTAGCTATTTATGGCGTCCTAGGCCAACCTAGAATTTATGAGACCATGTATGAAAAACACAAAGCCTCTCTCTCCTAGAACCCCCTTTCTCAGCTCCTCGCTGTTCAGCTAGTGCTCATGGGCCCTGGTCTCCATCCACAGCACCACTGAAGAGAGGAATAAATGAAATACCGATATGATAGTAATCCATTTCTTCAGTGCTCTCTCTGCCTCTTTGAGCCCTGTCTCCTGCAACTGTACCTGAGCTCTTTTACTGTTTTTTGGAGGTGCTCTCACTACATGGCTTTAGCTGTTTGGAATCTCTATGCAAACCAGGCTGGCCCAGAACTCACAGAACTCTGCCTGCCTCTGCCTCCGTCTCTCAAGTGCTTGGCTTAAAGACAATGAGCCATGATGCCTGGCTCCTATTATTATTATTTTATTTTGCTCCTTTTATTCTTACATTCCCTCCCATTTCCTGCCTTGGGATCTTTAGCAAAACTATTCTGTATAAAATTTTCTTCACTCTTATTATTATTATTATTATTGTTTTTAACAATTTTTGGTTTTTCAAGACAGGGTTTTTCAGCTGGGCGGTGGTGGCGCACGCCTTTAATCCCAACACTTGGGAGGCAGAGGCAGGCGGATCTCTATGAGTTCGAGACCAGCCTGGTCTACAAGGGCTAGTTCCAGG
Organism: Alexandromys fortis; assembly: GCF_014885135.2. Lineage (NCBI taxonomy): Eukaryota > Metazoa > Chordata > Mammalia > Rodentia > Cricetidae > Alexandromys > Alexandromys fortis. Next base: position 69,177 of record NW_026067973.1, read on the forward strand.
ACAGGCTCCAAAACCACGGAGAAACCCTGTCTCGAAAAACCAAAAAAAAAAAAAAAAAAGGGGGGTTTTCTGTGTAACAGTTGACGACTTTCTTGGAACTCCTTTTGTAGACCAGGAACTCTACTCAGAGATTGCCTGCCTCTGTCTCTAGTGTTCTAGGATTAAAGGCATGTGCTACCACTGCCGGCCAGTCTTTTCATTCTCTTCTCTACCTAATCAACTCCAGCTCTTCTTGAGGTTTCAGTTCCAGTGTATTGCATCAAGGAAGGTTCCCCTGACTGCTCTGAGTAGTGCAGACTTCCTGTGTGTTCCACTAGCTTCATCTGCCTTTCTTCATTCATTTTTTTTTTTTTTTCTTCATTCATTTTGAGACAAGGTTTCACTATTTAGTCCTGGCTATCCTGGGAAGTCTGTACATAGAGCAAAATAGCCTCAAACTCACAGAAATCTACCTCTGCTTCCCTAATGCTGGGTGCTTTTTTTTTTCTTCTTTCTTTTTTCTGTTTTTGGTTTTTCGAGATAGGTTTTCTCTGTAGCTTTGGAGCCTGTCCTGGAACTAGCTCTTGTAGACCAGGCTAGCCTCAAACTCACAGAGATCTGCCCACCTCTGCCTCCCGAGTGCTGGGATTAAAGGCATGAGCCATCACTGCCCTGCTATGGATGTTTTTGTTTTGTTTTGGTTTGGTTTTGGTTTTGGATTTTACAAGACAGGGTTTCTCAGTGTAGCCTCATTGTCCTGGAACTAATTTTGTAGACCAGGCTGGCTTTGAACTCAGAGATTCTCCTACCTCTGTCACCCAAGTGCTGGGATTAAAGGTGTATGCCACCACTGCCTGGCTATGGTGCTTCTTTTTTAAAACGTGTGTATGTTTTCACATTTGGGAAGTTATTCGTATTTTGATTATAAACTCCTTGACATCAGGCCCCTCTCCTGCTCCTTTTCCCACCTACATTCAAATAGTTGATACTCAGCACCCTGACTGAACAGGCAGATGAGCTACTCTGAGCTGCTCTTTGTGCTGTTGAGAGCCTGCAGGCTCAGTGCTGTTGTCTCTTGTGCCAGTGGGAGGACCCTCCACGTTCTTACACTTTACCTGCTCCCTTTCTTGAACAGGTTTGATCGCACTCTGGGTGGCTTAGAGATGGAGCTTCGGCTGCGAGAACACCTGGCTAGGCTCTTCAATGAGCAACGCAAGGGCCAGAAAGCCAAGGATGTTCGGGAAAACCCACGTGCCATGGCCAAACTGCTTCGGGAAGCCAATCGTCTTAAAACCGTCTTGAGTGCCAATGCAGACCACATGGCACAGGTGCCCACATGGGAGCCTAGTGAAGGGCAGGCCTGGGGCTCTTCTCCATGAGGGTGTTGGGCCTTTCTTCTTGAATTTTGTCATCTTTTGCCCAGAGGCAGGATCTGGTCAGAACTTCTCAACAGGTTCTTCTTCCCACAGATTGAGGGCTTAATGGATGACGTGGACTTCAAGGCAAAAGTAACTCGAGTGGAGTTCGAGGAGTTGTGTGCAGACTTGTTTGAAAGAGTGCCTGGGCCTGTGCAGCAGGCCCTCCAGAGTGCCGAGATGAGCTTGGTGAGTGCCAGAGGGAGGCAGAGGTGCCTGCTAAGCACTTGAGGGACCCGCAGGGTGTCGAGGGAAGGGCCAGTTCTGAGCCGGGCATTCACTCCTGCATCTCGCCTTCCCCTTCTACAGGATGAAATTGAGCAAGTGATCTTGGTAGGTGGGGCCACTCGTGTTCCCAAAGTTCAAGAGGTCCTGCTGAAGGCTGTGGGCAAGTGAGTACTGTGTGGGAGCTAGGCATGGAGTCTAGTTCTGCCTAGCTGTAGGCTGGGGACAGCCCCTCCCGGGCGGATAATGCTAAGGTTTGTGTCTCCTAGGGAGGAACTAGGAAAGAATATTAATGCAGATGAAGCAGCCGCCATGGGGGCTGTGTACCAGGCGGCGGCACTCAGCAAAGCCTTCAAGGTGAAGCCGTTCGTTGTGCGTGATGCTGTCATCTACCCCATCCTGGTAAGCTTGGCCGTGGGCATACTCCCATTGCTTCTCCAAGTGAGGTCTCTGTTCACCTCAGCCTGCCCCTTTTCTTAATACCGAGAGATCTCATGCCCTCACTCCTACCCACAGAATCTTCCCTGGCTCTCCATTGTACCTTCTCTTTCCTGTTGTGTAGGTGGAGTTCACAAGGGAGGTGGAGGAGGAGCCTGGGGTTCGAAGCCTGAAGCACAATAAACGTGTGCTCTTCTCCCGGATGGGGCCCTACCCTCAGCGCAAAGTTATCACCTTTAACCGCTACAGCCACGATTTCAACTTTCACATCAACTACGGTGACCTGGGCTTCCTGGGGCCTGAGGATCTTCGGTGAGGGGCGGGGGCAGGATGGTGCAGGGAGTGTGGGAGGTGTGCCTATTGGATGACTGACCTAAGGACGGGAGGAAAGTGCGGGGCTTAGAGGGCTGAAGGTGGATTAGGGTCGGGTTGTGAACAGCCTGCCTTGGAGAGAGGGTCCATCCTTCTGAGTGTCCTGTGTAGGGCCCCTGACATCTCCTGCCAGCAGAGCATGTGCTTGGGGTTGGGGCAGGTGGGTCTCCTCAAACTCTTCTTTTCCTTCCCAACCAGGGTATTTGGCTCTCAGAATCTGACCACAGTGAAGCTAAAAGGTGTGGGAGAGAGCTTCAAGAAATATCCCGACTATGAGTCCAAAGGCATCAAGGCCCACTTTAACCTGGATGAGAGTGGGGTGCTCAGTTTAGACAGGGTGAGAGCAAAAGAGAACCCTTATCAGGGTAGGGATGGTGAACCCTGGCCCTCCCGGCCTTCACAGCCCTCCCAGAGAGGGTTCCATAGGATGGATAAGCACAAAGCATTTTCGGAGCAGATCTAATGAGTCTTGGCTTTAAACACAGTGAAACAATGGGGCTCTTTGTGGTCAGCACGTGTTGGTGGTCGCTTTAACTTGATAAGAGGGACATACAGAACTTTTTTTTTTGCTTTGTTTTGTTTTTCGAGACAGGGTTTCTCCAAATAGTTTTGGAGCCTGTCCAGGATTTTGCTTTGTAGACCAAACTCACAGAGATACACCTGCCTCTGCCTCCTGAGTGTTAGGATTAAAGGCGTGTGCTGCCACTGCCCAGCACAGATTTTTTTTTAATAATCATGTGTTTTGCCTACATGTACATCTGTGCTAGTGCTCTTAACTGTTGAGCTATCTGTGCAACCCCCTAGAGACAGGGCTTCTCTATAGCTTTAGAGCCTGTCCTGGAACTAGCTCTTGTAGCCCAGGCTGGCCTCGAACTCGCAGAGATAAATTTTTTGAGTATATGTATATATGGTTGAGTGTGGGGTGGAAGCAGACTACAGCACACATAGAGGCCAGAGGAAATTAGTTGGTTTTCTTCCTTTTACCTTTTGATAAGAGTAAGCACCCTTTACCTGCTAAGCCATTTTGCCAGCCCAGAAAAAAAATAAAATATGTATGGGTATTTTCCATGCACATGTCTGCATCATATGTGTGCCTGGTGCCCAAGGAGACCAGAAGAGGGTGTCAGATCCTCTGGAACTGGACTGAGAGCCACCATGCCAGTGCTGGGAGTAAACCTGGGTTCTCTGGAAAATCAGCCATGTTGTTAGCTGCTGAGCCAGTTTTTCAGCCCCCAGATGAGCCCATTTCTAAAGAGTAACTTTGAATTAATATCTTCTGGCACACTGAGAGACTGTGTTCTGGTAGAGACATGGACGGCTCTAAGGAGAGCAGTGAGCCTGTCCCGAGAGTGCCAGCACTCAGGGGTTGTGGCTGTCCAGGAGCCCTAAAAGGTGGGACGGCAGTCCGCCACAGCTGCAAGTCATTTTGTAATCCTAGTGTATGCACAAGCAATGTGCTTGCGAGACAGTGTGGATTGATATGCAGTTCTTTATTTTGAACTTGTTTTAAAATAGGTGGAGTCTGTATTTGAGACCTTGGTGGAGGAAAACCCAGAGGAAGAATCTACTCTTACCAGTAAGATGCAAACGGGCTCCTGTCTGTGCATGCAAGTGTGCGTGAGCAAGCAAAAGTAAACATACATGTGTGCTTAGGGGAGGTGATGGCATTGATGATGATGGGAAGTGGGTTCACTGCTTGATTTTTCTCATAAACCTCTGGACTTCCTCCTAGAACTTGGCAACACCATTTCCAGCCTGTTTGGAGGTGGTACCTCATCAGATGCCAAAGAGAATGGTACTGATGCTGTACAGGTAAGGGTAGAGAAGCATGGGGAATAGCGAGGGGGTTGAGTTGGATTAATGTAGACAGAAGCAGAATCTGGTAGTTTTCCAGTTTCCTGGACTTGAGAGGACCTCACTGGTCCCCATCTTGTCTTTTCTCAGCCTGTGGCAGGTTGATCTACTCCTGCTTCCATAGACTTAAAGCTATTACCAGATCCCAAGGCTTAATTCTCATTCTTGCCTACCCTCCCTTTGTTAACCTATATTTCTGCAAATTCCAACAACCCCTGACTGTACACACAGGTACCATCTGCTAGTCCCCAAGCAAAGGAGCTGATATGGTCAAGGCTAAATATGGCCATAGGCTGAGTTAGTAGTATATATAACCTCTGGGGTTTCTGTAATTATCTCTCAGGAGGAAGAGGAGAGCCCTACTGAGGGAAGCAAGGAAGAACCTGGAGAGCAGACGGAGCTTAAGGAGGAAACTGAAGCCCCTGCGGAAGACACCTCTCAGCCTCCACCCCCTGAGTCCAAGGGTGCTGCAGCCCCTGAGGGAGAAAAGCCTGATGACAAAGGAAGTAGCGACAAGTCTGAGGCCCAGGTGAGCTCCCACAGGGCAGACTGCCATCCAGGGGCTGATAAGTGAATGGCAGTTGCTTGGTTTATGCCCCATGGAGGAGGTGCAGCCAATTTTTGCCTGACATCACTACTCTTTCTACTTAGAAGCCTGAAGAGAAAGGACAGTCAGGGCCTGAGGGTGTCCCTCCAGCTCCTGAAGAAGAAAAAAAGCAGAAACCTGCCCGGAAGCAGAAAATGGTGGAGGAGATAGGTGTGGAGCTGGCTGTCTTGGACCTGCCAGACTTGCCAGAGGATGAGCTGGCCCGTTCAGTGCAGAAGTGAGTGCTGCGAATGTGTGGAAGATGGGCAGGATGTGGAAAGGTGATCCTGGAAGGGCGGGGCGTTCAAAGCCCACCTTATCCCTGTCTTGTTCATCCCACAGACTTGAGGACTTGACCCTCCGAGACCTAGCAAAGCAGGAAAGGGAGAAAGCTGCCAACAGCTTGGAAGCTTTTATCTTTGAGACCCAGGTTAGCAGGCAGGGGCAGCAAGCACACCCTGCTCCTGGAACTTGCACTTGGGGGCATGTGGCTCTGATCCTTGCCCCAAAGCTCACTCCATATATGGATTTGTGTTCTTTACTAGGACAAGCTCTACCAACCTGAGTACCAGGAAGTGTCCACTGAGGAGCAGCGGGAGGAGATCTCTGGGAAACTCAGCGCTGCTTCTGTCTGGCTGGAGGATGAGGGATTTGGAGCCACCACTGTGGTGAGGGGCCCTCTAGGATGTGTTAGGCAGATGGAGTGCTGGCCTCCCTCCTAGAACCAGAGTGAGAAGAGCTGGGGTGTCAGGCCATGAAGCAAGATGCAGGCCTGGGTCCAGGGCGCTCCTGCTACTACTTCAACTCTCCTTCTCCTCCTCATGTCCATCAGATGTTGAAGGAGAAGCTGACTGAGCTGAGAAAGCTGTGCCAGGGGTTGTTTTTTCGGGTGGAAGAGCGCAGGAAATGGCCGGAGCGGCTCTCAGCTTTGGACAATCTCCTGAACCACTCTAGCATCTTCCTCAAGTGAGTGCTCCTGCCTCCCTTCCTTGTGTGGTTCCCTCTTTGTCAGCTCCCTTCCTCTGGCTCAGGCCCTCTGCACTGGGCTGATCCGTCTTCTCTTTGGCTTCTAGGGGTGCCCGACTTCTCCCAGAGATGGACCAGATCTTCACTGAGGTGGAGATGACAACCTTAGAGAAAGTCATCAATGACACCTGGGTAATCACTCTGAACGTGTGACTGGACACTTTAGCTGGGATGCTGAGGGTGGCAGGGTGGTTTGCAGTCAGTAGGAGTTGCCTTAACTGGGTGAAAGTGACACCTGCTAAATCTCTGGCTAGTTCTGAGTCTTCCCTGGCCTCACCCACAGGCCTGGAAGAATGCAACTCTGGCCGAGCAGGCCAAGCTTCCTGCCACAGAGAAGCCTGTGCTGCTTTCAAAAGACATTGAGGCCAAGATGATGGCCCTGGACCGTGAGGTGCAGTATCTGCTCAATAAGGCCAAGTTTACCAAACCCCGGCCACGGCCCAAGGACAAGAATGGCACACGGACAGAACCTCCCCTCAATGCCAGTGCTGGTGACCAGGGGGAGAAGGTCATTCCACCTGCAGGTGAGGGGAGAGGGTGCTGGCTCCACTGTACTGTGGGCAGAGAAAAGCCACCCATCTCTCCTAGGGCTGCTGCTGCTAACTCCTGGTTTCCTTCTAGGTCAAACTGAAGAGGCAAAACCCATTTTAGAACCTGACAAAGAAGAGACTGGTGAGTTGGGAAAACTGGTTTGGAACGTGACATTTCTTAAGTCAGGCAAACTGGCAGGCATGGTCTGGTTCTGCTCAGCCCATGAACTGTGGGTGACCTCTAGTTTTAAAAGTATTGTGTTTTTTCTTTAGAAGAAAAAAGGGCACAAACATGCTGGGGAGATGCTCAGTAGGTAAAGGTTTAAACAACGTGAGGATCAGAGTTCAAATCCTCAGCACCTGTGTAAATGCCAGGCAGGCATATTGCCCACTTACCCAAAATATTGAGAAGGCAGTTGTCTAGAGTAGGCTAGTTAGCTAATCCAGATGGATTGCTAGCTTTGGATCAAGCCAGAGACCTTGCTTTAGTATGTAAGGTAGGAAGCAGTGAGGGAGAAACGCTGCATCACCCTTGGGCCTCCATATGCATGGGCAAAACTTTTTTTTTTTTTTTTTGGTTTTTCGAGACAGGGTTTCTCTGTGGCTTTGGAGCCTGTCCTGGAACTAGCTCTGTAGGCCAGGCTGGTCTCGAACTCACAAAGATCCGCCTGCCTCTGCCTCCCGAGTGCTGGGATTAAAGGCGTGCGCCACCACTGCCCGGCTCTTTTTTTTTTTTTTTTTTTTTTAAAGTAAAGATTTGCTGGCCATGGCATGGTGCCCAGCACAGGACATGCAGATGCAGGCAGATATCTGAGTTTGAGGCCAGCCTGGCCTACATTAGTGAGTTTCATGGTAGCCAAAGCTGCTGAGAGATGGTTTAGCTGTTAAGAACACTTGTTGCTCTTGCAGAGGACCCAGCTTCATTTCCCATGGTTCATAGTCATCTGTAACTCCAGTTATAGGGGCTCCAGTGCTCTCCTGTCTTTTGCAGACATCAAGCATAGGTGTGGTGCACAGACATACATATTTGCAGGCAAACTACTCACACATAAAGTGAATATGTCTGATTTTTAAAATAAAAAAAATGTAGGGGGGAGGGGCTGGAGAAATGGCTCAGTGCTTAAGAGTTCTGGCTGCTCTTCCAGAGGATCCAGTTTGTATTTCCAGCACTTATGTGAGGGCTCACAGATGTCTGTAGCTCTAGTTCTAGAGGACCCAGATCCTCTTCTGGCCTCCAAGGCACATATGAAATACACAGGCATACATGTAGGCAAAACACCCATAAATAATAAATAAAAAATTTTTTAAAAAGTAGGCAGAGGCCGGGCGATGGTGGCACACGCCTTTAATCCCAGCACTCGGGAGGCAGAGGCAGGCAGATCTCTGGGAGTTCGAGGCCAGCCTGGTCTACAAGAGCTAGAACTAGTTCCGGGATGGGCACCAAAGTTACAGAGAAACCCTGTCTCGAAAAAAAACCAAAAAAAAAAAAAAAAAAAAGTAGGCAGAGACCCTAAATGTGTCTCACAAGCGTTATATTTACCACCTGGGTTTGTATCCTCTGTGTTAGCATCTCACTTCTTCATGACTGATGTTTTTCTTCTACACTGCAGCTGCGGAGCCAGCAGACTCTGAGCCTCTGGAATTAGGAGGTCCTGGAGCAGGTAAGAATGAAGCACAGGGTACTGGGCAGCTTGTTAGGGTTGGAGGGAAAAAGAGGAACTGGCTGTTGAGCCTTATGCCCCCATCCTCTCTTCCCTGTCTTTCCCCACCACCCAACAGAATCTGAACAGAAAGAGCAGACAGCAGGACAGAAGCGGCCTATGAAGAATGACGAACTATAACCCCACCTCCTGTCTCCCCACTTGCCTCCAGCTCTTTCTCCTACCACCTCTATTTATTAAACATCAGGGTTGGGGCCGGGTTTGCTCCTGCTGTTAGGGGCTCCAGTTCCTTCTCTTAGCTGGGACAGGAGGTGGCTGCTTAGCAGTCCTTCTGGAATAGCGCCATGGCTGAAACCGGATCTAGCTCTGTCCCCAGCTCCACCCTCTGGTCTCCTACTCTTTGGCCCTGTGTTTGGGAAAAATCACTATTATGTCTTAATTATTTGCCTGTGGGTAAGTGAGCTAGATAATGACTGCCCGTAGTTGTTGGAGACCTGGTAGTGGGAAGGATGTTTTGGGACACTAAAGAATGCCCAGTCTTCTCTGAGCATCCTTTCATCCTCTCCCGTTCCACAAAATCAGTGTCCTGTCTGGGCCAGTGTCTGCAGAGCCTCAATCACCACCTCTGGTTTCCGAGTGCCTCTTTTCTTTCCTGTGTCTTCTCTCTCCCTTGCCCTTCCTCTTGCCCTTGGCTCTTTCTGTCCTTGCCTTCCCAGTACAGATTGGGCTATAGTCTTCTAGCACGAAGCTTTTAGTCATCAGGACTCTGTAACTATATTCTCTGGTTCCTGCGACCCCTGGTGGCCAGAGCAAACAGGGAGCAAGTAAGGGAATCCCCTGCCCAGGGAAAGGAGAGAGAATGTAAAAGCCCTGTCACCCCTTGGTTGGGCCCAGGAAGTATGTAGCACGGTTGGCAAGGATGCAAGTATCCTGCAGGCACTTGCAATCCTTATCCCCATCCTTATCCCCAGTTCCTGTGACACCTACCCCTTCTCTCATGTTCTTTCCCTCTTTCTCCTGGGCTGACCAAAAGACGTGCTATCTACTGTGAGCCCCTTTCCCGAGACTGAGGGACAGAGTGACCATGGTGTGAATGTAAAAATGCCACCTCACTCTCAGGCAGGCTTTGTGGGTAAAGAAGTGGAGTCAGGGCTCAGCTTCCCAGTGTACTTTGCTAGGAGGGAACGCCCCTTACCCCTATGCCCATGTCTAGAGTGCCTGTCCTCCAGTATTGCACCTGTAGCAGGAGCTGGGACTTCTCCACCCTGGGGCAAAGCAAACCTGGTATGTCAGTCATTTTGTCTTTTCTCTCCTGCCCTAACAACTCCCCCTCCTTTTTTTTTTTTTTGCCACATTGGCAGAGGGACCTAAAGGTCCTACACAGTCCCCCTTCCTGTATGTTTGAGTTCTTTCATTAGTAGTTCAGGCTGGTTGGACAGGTTTGAATCGAATTGTACTTTGTTCCATTGTTAATTGAGAAACTGTTTCAATAAAATATTCTTTTCTATAGATTGTATTGCTTCCTCTTCTACTCCCCCCCCCCCCTTTTTTTTTTTAATTTTCAGGACAGGATTTCTTGTGTAACTCTGGCCATCTACAGATCTTGCCCAGTAGACCAAGCTGGCCTCGAACATAGAACTCCACTTGCTTCTGACTCCCAGATACTGTTTAGGACTGTTTTTTCCCACCCTGAGACAGGGTTTCTCCAAAGCTTTGGAGCCTGTCCTGAAACTAGCTCTCGTAGACCAGGCCAGCCTCAAACTCACAGAGATCCGTCTGCCTCTGCCTGCCGAGTGCTGGGATTAAAGGCATGCGCCACCACAGCCCAGGCCAAGCGCTGGTATCAGAGGTGCACGCTACCACTGCCTGGCAACATGCTTACGTTTCTGACACACTCGTGACTTGTTTGTATGTGTTAAGTGTGATTATGGTGTTATGGTTGTTTAGGAGAATATCCCTGTTTTTACAGCAGTACAGTCCCAAATTGAAGTTTAATGATGCCAACAACTAGCTTTCATGTCTTGGAAATGGGCATGTTTATGTATATTTATGCAGAGGAATTAGGTAAACTTCACAGTGTTAACATTTGTTGAGAAGTCTTGATTATTCTTGGAACTTTGGAATGGGTTTGAAACTTCCCCCAAGTAATCTGTTTAGATCTGTTAATCAGTGGTAATTACAGGGGTGATACACAGACAAGGTGGGTGGGACTTAATTGTCCCCATGTCTCACATCTGTTAAAGAGAAGTTTTTGGTTTTTATTTAAATTATGTCTTAACATATTGAATAAAAGCCAAAATTTTAAAAATCATTTATGTGCATATATACTAGGTGTGAATGTCTCTGCATACCATGTGCTCATGCAGGTACTTGTGGAAGCCAGAAGAGGGTACTAGATCCCCTGGAGCTGAAGTTAGATTATTGTAAGCCACCCAGCCTAGGTACAGTTATACAAATTAAGGTTGTCTGGAAGAAAGTACTCCTAGATAGCACTCTTAACCACTGAGACACCCTTCTACCCCCAGTTAAAAATTATTTGTATATGTGTGACTATGTATATACCTGAGCAGATGCCTGATGAACACAAAAGGGGCTGGTTACAGGTGATATGAGCCATCCCACATGGATGCTAGAAACCAAATTCAGGTGCTCTGGAGTATGTTCTCTTAATTTCTAACCATCTCTATCTTACAAGTGCTGGAATTACACATCTGAACTACTATGCCTAAGGAAATCTTCATTACACACACATACACACACACAGGCTCCTGTATCAAATCTAGAGGCTGATATTCTAGTGTTCTAACATTGATTTACCTCCCCAACCCTAGAGCTTGCTTTTTGTTTCTTGATTCTTTACTTAGCCCTGGCTGTCCTGGAACTTGTAGACCAGGCTGGCCTCAAACTCAGATTCCCCTGCCTCTGCCTCCTGAGTGCTGGAATTAAAGGCGTGCACCTTGGAGCTTGGTTTTGAGGGAGCACAGGCCTTGGTTCTGTCATCTGCCTACCGGCACAGAGCCTGGTCTGCAGCAGGCCAGCTTAGAAGAGGTTCAGCACCTGTAGAGTCCCATTTTATCTCCTCTTCCTCTCTGGCTTTCACTATTCTAAAAAGTTCTTTGCTCTCCAATATATGGAGTGCTTAAAAAGTCTCCAGCCATTTTCCTGCGGGATGGTGTAATAGAAAATCCCAAGATGCCCTACATTCAAGGCAGAAAGAGAGAGGAAAGGAGAGAGAAGTTAGTGGGCTCTTGTTTGCATTAGACGGGGTCTCACTATGTCTATCTGCCTGACCAGGAGCTCACTGTGTAGATGAGGCTGGCCTTGAACGTACAGAGATCCTCCTGTTTCTGACTTCCGAAGTGCTGTTATGCCGGGGTTTTTGTTGTGTTTCAAGTGTTTCAGGTTGCCTCAAACTTGCTGTTCAGTTGAGGATGACCTTTGAACTCCTGATCCTCCTACCTCAGTCCAAGTCCTGGTGTTGTAGATGAGTGTTACTGAAACTAGTTTACAAGAATTCCTGTAGACTGTCCATCCATCACAAAACTTTGAGTTGTTTCACTATTTATAGCCAACATAGATTCAATGCAAACAATTTATGATTTCTTTGCTTCTGCTTCAGCTTTTCCTTTTCCTTCTCTTCCTTCCTCCCTCCCTCTCTTTTGTTATTGTTTTGAGGTGGTTTCTCTGTAGCCCTGGCTGTCCTGAAACTCACTCTGTAGACCAACTCAGATCTGCCTGCTTCTGCCTCCTGAATCCTGCAATTAAAGGCATATGCCACCATGCTCAGTTTCCTCCAGTTACCTAGTTTAGAAGCTGGTACCCGGAGAAACCTGTGCTAAGGTGACTCTTACGATGTAATTGTTAAGCTGGAACCTCCAGCTCACTCCTGCTTGATCTACAAAGCCCATTCCTCTCTTTCTACACTCAAAAGATACAGGGTACAGCCAGAGCTACACAATGCCGTGAAACAAAAAAGTCCTGGATTTTTGTTTGGTTTTGGGAGGGAGGCTGTGTTTTTTTGTTTGTTTTGAGACAGTCTCACTGTGTAGCTCTGGCTGTCCTGGAACTCACTTTAGAGACCAGCTGGACTCGAACTCACAGAGCTCCGTCTGTTTCTCCTGAGATTAAAGGTGCCTGTTATCATGCCTGGCTAAGAGTTTTGATTTATTAAGTAAAAACCACTATTGTGGGGGACTTCTTTTTTTGTTTGTTTTTTCGTTTTGGTCCTGAGAAATTATGTCTCTGAAAACAAAAACACCTCATACTGAACAATGAGTTCTGGATTTCCAAAGAGGATTTATTTTGCAGTTATCTAACCTGCCTTTGTCCACCAGTTGAACAGACAAGTGTATCTACCTTTTTTGTTGTTGTTGTTTTGTTCTTTTTTTGTTGTTGTTGTTTTTTTGTTTTTCCGAGAACTGATTTCTTTGTAGCTTTGGAGCCTGTCCTGGAACTAGCTCTTGTAGACCAGACTGGTCCTGAACGCAGAGATCCCCTTGCCTCTACCTCCTGACTGCTGGGACTAAAGGTGTGTGCTGCCACTGCCTGGCTCTCATCATTATTTCTAATGGATGCACTTTCTCTGTCCTTTTCTTCCATAATTGGGTCTTGCCAAGGTATCCATCCTCATCTTGAACTCATCCTGTAGCTCAGAGAGGCCCTGAATTTGTGAATTCCCGTGTGTTGAACTTACAGTTGGCCAAGGTCAGGTTTAACTTTCCTGCTCTCTCACGTAAATCATCTGTGGAGCCCCTAAGGGATCTAAGGTTGGCGCCTGGTGTGAACTGGGAAGGCTGCTGTTAATCTGCTGTCTCCAAGTCAGGTTACAGGCCTGTCTGTAACCGTAGATACTTGAAGGCAGAGGTAGGAGGATCACCCCACCTGTCTCCACAAAGTCATGGCTCCAAGGATTAGAATGTGAGGTTGGGGATGGCTCAGTAAAGAGCTTGAGCAAACCTACACTCCATCTCTAACTCCCATGGGAAAAAGAAAAAGCCAGGTAAGTTGCCTAGCCTAATCAGTGAGAGACGGGTCTCAAGGAAGCAGACAGCATTCTGGGGGAGGATGACACCTGCGACTCCCTTTCGCCGCCCCCACCCCTAATGTACTTACATGACTATTAAAGAGATTTTAAAAGAACCCAAAGATAGGATTATCTATCTATTATCTAATCTATCTTTCAGGTTTTTTTTTAAATATTTATTTATTATGTATACAATATTCTGTCTGTATGTCTGAAGGCCAGAAGAGGGCACCAGACCTCATTACAGATGGTTATGAGCCACCATGTGGTTGCTGGGAATTGAACTCAGGACCTTTGGAAGAGCAGGCAATGCTCTTAACCTCTGAGCCATCTCTCCAGCCCCCATCTTTCAGTTTTTTTGAGTCAGGGTCCTGGAGCTCACTTTGTAGACCAGACTGGCCTCGAACTCCCGAGTACTGGTATTAAAGACGTACGCCACCACCGTCCAACAGGATTCTGTCTTTTAAAGTACTAGGGCTATATTGTTTGTCTCTATTCCCATTTGCCTGACCACAACGTAGAATTCCAGTGCTGAAGATTGAATTTATTTCTAAGAGAAAATGCCAAGCCCCTACAAGCAGTGATTATTTTAGTTTTCTGAATGTGCACAGTAACCGGAGGCACTCTATGGAAACTGGTCGGTGGAACGAAATGGACATGTGGTGCTCAACCTGTAAGCGTCACTGTCCTTACGCAGGGAGCAGCGTGATAGGCAGCGTGACGCCTTCATCCCACAGCCGATAGCAGTCAGCCACTAGGCGAAGCCAAGGCCCGCCCATCTCTGTGCGTGCGCACCGGCCTTCCTCGAGCCCCGCCCCCGTCCTTGTTGGGTTACCGCCTCCGCTCAGGTAGGGGTGGCATGCGAGGGAGGGGCGTCGGTGAGGGCAGGGCGGGACCGGAGGGCCAGCCCGGGGCCTTGGGGCTTCCCTGACTTCCGACTGCGGAGGATGTCCCTGTGACTGCCCTTCCGGGATGGCGACAGTTCCAGGGGCCAGGGACAGCGGTCGTGGATGCCGCGCCCTCGTGGCTGCAGAGCTCGGTTACCGCGGCTCTCCTGCTCCTGTCCCCAGGACCCGCAGTTCCCAGCCTGGAGTCGGGTGTCCCGGGTGGCTTGAGGACACAGGGTGCAGCCCATCCTGACATGACAGGCCGAGCCTGGGCCGCCAAAGCAAGGGGCCTCCCGAGGCGACGTGCGGCTCCCTAGCGCCCACTCCATCTGCTCCAGCGGCCTCGCAGCCGATCCGAAAGCTGCGGTGACATGCTGAGGTGCCTACAGCCCCGCGGGACCGAAGCCTGACTGATGTCGAGGGTAATAGGGACCCAGAGGCAGCTCCAAGGGCTCTTACCCATAGCGGAACCATCAGCTCGCCTTCTACACGTCACTGTGGAGTGAACTGAGGGGTTTGCCTCCCCCCGCCAAAATTCTGCAACTATTACAGCTAGCTAGCTAGCTCCCTCTTATCTGCTGCTGTGCTTTGCACATTTCAGTGACCCAGGCGAGCCGTAGTGGGAAAATGAAATGGGAAATTCCAGAAATAAACCATTAACAGGCTTTAAGAACCTTATTATGGTGCACTGTTGTAATTTCTTACCGGGCCAAATTTATATATTTAAGTTTTATCATTATGTATATAAGGGAAGTGTATTCATTGTTCATGTACGAGGGGGTCATGGAATGGATCCCGCGATAAGGGATCCGCTACCTATTAGGGAAGTTATACCCCAGTGTGTACTAGGCACTGGGGCAGTCAGCTCTAGAAGGCTCGGAAGTGGTGTTTTTAGGGTACTGATCGGAAGATACTGAGCATAAAACCAGTCTAGCGCCTTCCATGATGCCTGGCAACCCGGAAACCTCACTGAACCTGAGTGAATGAGAAAGTTCATTGACTAAGGGAGTAGGGCTATACTGAGCTCAGCTCTCTCTGATCATCCTACCCCTGCCTCCCCTGAGCTCAGGCAGACAAAAGTAATTAGGCTGAGGCTTTAATCACAGCTGATTTCACAGGCAAGAAGCTGTGGAAAAGGAGGGAAAAGCAGAAGTCCCGGGGACAGGCTTGCCTCCCTCTGGGACCCACCTCCTCCTCTCCCTGTTTGGCTCTCAGTAATCTACTGTTTTCTTGTCCCTCTCAGGACACTGGGTTCCCTAGTTGCTGCCCCAGGCTTAATGATTGTCCAGAAGGCGGCTATAAAGAGCCTGGGTGGAGGAGGGAGCAGAAAAACACAGCTCAGCAGATCTGGGCGCTAAGAGAGCAGCAAGCAGGAACCGTCAAGAGGCTGTGATCAGAAGCACTGTGACTTGGCCTGCAGGGCCTGCTTTTCCAGCCATGGCAGCCCAAGGCTACGGCTATTACCGCGCTGTCATCTTTGCAGCCATGTTCGGGGGCTACAGCCTGTACTACTTCAACCGCAAAACCTTCTCCTTCATCATGCCATCTTTGGTGGAAGAGATTGCTCTGGACAAGGACGATTTGGGTGAGTCTTGGAGGGGTAGGGTAGTGGGCCGTGGCACGCACTGTTTGGAGTGTGGTGTGTATAGCATGAAGTGTGTGCATGGGAAGTCAGTCAAGCATGTACCAAGTACAGTGGCTGAGCTCCTTGTGTGTGGTGTGGGTGAAGGACTGGGGCTCGTTGCTTATCTGGTGTGTATGCCTGTGACCCTCATATACGGGGGAGGCGCAATGTAGGGGGACTCTGAGCCTGGGGCTGCATGCTGTGCCTGCAGGTTAGTGAGCACTACAGAGGTAGCACCCGTGATTTGAGCAGCCTGCTATGCTACCTCCAGGAGGAGTAAGATCTTTCACTAGACCCCTTTCTCCACGGTCAGACATGGTGGGGCAATAGCACTTCTTGAGGCCTTTGGTTTGGCATTCGGGGTGAGGTGGGAAATGCAAATGCTAGGGAGGAAAACATCACCCTTCTAGTTCGGACAGTTGCAGATAGAATTACCTAAGAGGCAGAGAAGTTCCAAGTCAGCCTGAACCCATGCTACATGGCTCAGCAGGCAAAGTGTCCAACGTACAGCACAGGTCCTTCTGTTCCTCCAGGAAGGAACCTGTTTTACCCTGCCAAGCACCTGTACACACCTGATCCCTTGCCTTCCTCCACCCGTCCTGTGCCTCTGCCCTGCCCCTAACCCCTCAGGTGTCCTGCTCCCTGCTCTCCTTAGCTGCAGGGCTCATCACCAGCAGCCAGTCGGCAGCCTATGCCATCAGCAAGTTTGTGAGTGGGGTGCTGTCTGATCAGATGAGTGCTCGCTGGCTCTTCTCCTCTGGGCTGCTCCTGGTCGGTCTGGTCAATGTCGTCTTCTCTTGGAGCTCCACAGTACCAGTCTTTGCTGCTCTCTGGTTTCTTAATGGCCTGGCACAGGGGCTGGGCTGGCCCCCTTGTGGGAAGATCCTGAGGAAGGTAAGTGCATCCACCAAACCTATCTGTGGCAGAGGGTACCTAGACAGGGTTTCTCTGTGTAGCTTTGGCTGTCCTGGAACTTACTTTGTAGATCTGCCTGCCTCTGCCTTCCAAGTGCTGGGATTAAAGGCGTGTGCCACCACTGTCCAGCTGGGAGCACCCCTTCTTACACACCCCTTTCACCCCTAACCCATAGCAGGTTTCTTAGGAGGTCTCTGCCAGCTCCTGCTGCTTGTCAGGATATTTTAGGAGCATGAGAGTGGGGGGATCGGGTGGCAGATGAGGGTATTGGCTCTGCCAAGTAGAATCACTCTTTCCCTCATCCCTGTAATGTGAGTCTCTAGGTCTGCTGCACTTGAGCTGTTCCCTTAATGTAGGCGTAGACCAGGCTCCTATTCTGCCCCCTTCTGTCTCTCAGTGGTTTGAGCCATCCCAGTTTGGCACTTGGTGGGCCGTGTTGTCAACCAGCATGAACCTGGCCGGAGGTTTGGGACCTATCTTGGCAACAATCCTTGCCCAGAGCTACAGCTGGCGCAGCACACTGGCTATGTCTGGGGCACTGTGTGTGGCTGTCTCCTTCCTCTGCCTGCTGCTCATCCACAATGAACCGGCTGATGTTGGACTCCGAAATCTGGACCCTACTCCCTCCAAGGGCAAAAAGGGTGAGCATCTAGCAAGCTGACTCCTAAGGCACCTTCATTCACCTTTTACTTGGCACAATTTTGTTAGGACTAGCCTAAGCCTTGCCCTGTGTTTGTCAATAGATGGAGGCAAAGGAATGGGTGGGGAAGTAAAGTTCAGTCCTTGAAAGGCAGAGCCAGGCTTCTCTGGCAGCACAGACCTCTCTGTTCTGGATAACCTTATGTTCAAGAGGTTTGAGTGCTTTGTCTATCCATACCAATCTTCAGTTTCTCTTTCATTGCTAGGCTTTTGCAGCAAGGTAGAGGAGAGAAGAGCAGGGGTTTGAGGGTTACCCTTCATCAGTCCTGGTTGTGCCCACAGACTCTAGCCTTGCCGCTGGTAACGAATGGTTGTGGTAGTGTTCCAGTGGGGGACAGGCCAGCAGGAGCAGAGCCCAGATCCTATTTCTTCTCTTCCTACATCCAGCTTCATCAAAGGAGGAGAGCACGCTACAGGATCTGCTGCTGTCCCCCTATCTGTGGGTACTGTCCACTGGCTACCTTGTAGTTTTTGGAGTAAAGACCTGCTGTACAGACTGGGGCCAGTTCTTCCTTATCCAGGAGAGAGGGCAGTCTGCCCTAGTGGGTAAGATGAGGGTTTGAACAGGGAAGGGTGTGAAAAACAGGAGCCAACGCAGAAGGGATATCTAGGCTCTGCTTCCATTTGTTCAGACTCCTTTCCTGAGGCTGGGCACCCTTGGAGATATCTCTGTATCTTGGGATAAGCCGTTGTGGGATATCCTCAGTGAGGAAATGTTTCCTTCTTTTTCCTCCCATCTCCCTACAATTTTCCTTGCAGGTAGTTCCTACATGAGCGCCCTGGAGGTTGGAGGCCTTGTGGGCAGCATTGCAGCTGGCTATCTGTCAGACCGAGCCATGGCCAAGGTGAGTTGCAGGAAAGACTATTAAGGAAGAGAGGCTTTTCGTCTTCCTTGGATGGCTGGGCTACCTAATGGAGATATGGGAGTCCTGGCATGTGGGCTGGTTGGCACTAGCTGTGTGAGACAGGAGTGATTCCAGGCTTCTCCTGTCTGCTTAAGATGTGGAAAAAAGACTGGTGGGAAACGTTTTAACTGGTGGCAAAGAGAACCAGACTCTCTTAGTAGGTTTCTTCTCTACCCCAAGGAAACTGGGTGGGGGGGGGGAGGTAGTAGACTAGGTGCAGCTCCCTAGCACGTGTCCCGTGCCTGCCCCAAGGTGGAGGAAGGGATGTTGTGGAATTTGGCCTCAGATCACCGAGCAGCTCCTAGGGCCTCCCAGAGCTGTCTCGGGCCAAGAACTGTGACAGATTGCCAAAGACCTGTCAGCAATAGCCCTGTGTCAGAGTCCATGGGTGGCGGTGTTTCGCCTTGCACAGAGGGCCTGATACGGCTGGCACTGTGTCCGTAGGCAGGGCTGTCTGTGTATGGGAACCCTCGTCATGGCCTGTTGCTGTTCATGATGGCTGGCATGGCAGCATCCATGTTCCTCTTCCGGGTAACGGTGACCAGCGACTCACCCAAGGTAAATATTAAGAGCCTGGCAGGCTGCAAGCTACGAGGAGAGAAATCAGGACACTCTTCCCCGGCCAGCTCCTTCTCCCTTTGCAGCTTATACCTTACTCTCTCTGGTACTTTGTTCCCCTCCACTCTGGGCCTGGTTTTCTTCTCTTTCCTCTGCTCTCTAGGATGCTGCTTTCTGGACTCCTGCTCTCCATCCTCTGGCTGAGCTCACAGGCTTTACGGAGCACGAGGTGCCTTAAAGATATCTCTGGTTTTTCTCCTGGTCTGTCTTATTTTTGTTTTCCCTGTCTTGCCCCTAATTCACCATGCTTGAACAAATTCTTAAATAGCCAGCATCCAACTCAGAGGGATAACCCTGTCCACCTAGGCCCTTGGGGCTGGCTCACTGCCATCTCTGTCATCAGCTGTACTGGGAGTGGGGTGAGGATGGCTACGGACTATGGCTTGACTAAGGGCTAAGTACATTTTTCTCCTTAAGCAATTGTGGGCAATAATTCTCAATGCTACCTCTCCCTGCCCTGGCAGATCTGGATCCTGGTGTTGGGAGCTGTGTTTGGTTTCTCTTCTTATGGTCCCATTGCCTTGTTTGGAGTCATAGCCAATGAGAGTGCACCTCCCAACTTGTGTGGCACCTCTCATGCTATTGTGGGCCTCATGGCGAATGGTAAGTGGTACTTTCTGGAATAGCTGCCTCCTGGCATTGCCTTGTTCAGGCCTGCTAGAGGTAGAACTGCCTACCTGCTTTAGCCTCACATGGGACTTAGATTCTTCTCTCTCCCCAACAGTGGGCGGATTTCTGGCTGGGTTGCCCTTCAGTACCATTGCCAAGCACTATAGCTGGAGCACCGCCTTTTGGGTGGCAGAAGTGATTTGTATAGCCACCACAGTTGTCTTCTTCTTGCTTCGGAATATCCGCACCAAGATGGGCCGCGTACCCAAGAAGGCAGAGTGAAGAGAGTACTCACTATGGAGCATCCCCAACCTCAGCCTCCCTGGCAGGGCATAGAAAGGGAGAAGCTGCTCTAGTTAGCATGGAACCTTTGCCTTTCTGTGTCCACAGTCTCCTCAGACCTCCATGGTGCTACAAGTTATCAGTGGCTAATGAGATCCTAACTCCCATTCTATGCTCTATTTAAATGTTTGTTTTTAGACTCCATCAGCTTCTATTTCTACCTTCTAGCAGACAGAGAAACTCCTGCATTCAGGTGTCTCCTATACCCTTCTTCCTCTCCTAGGTCCTGTCCTGTCCCCATCTCCTAGTGAGGTAAATCTCTTTCTGCAGCTGCAGAACAGTAATGCCTGTGGTTTCTGGTGTACCCCAAGGCTTCTTGGCAGGGGGCAAAGTTATTGCCAATACCTCAGTCCCAAGGGAAGAGAGGAAGCTACCATTCTCATCAATACCCTTGGACAAAAGGGGGGAATATAGTGGGCAAGCTGACTTGTTATAGATTTAATAAAACTAGATTTGATACTAAACAGTCAGTGGCTCATCCTTTCAAAGGGAGACATAAGCTGGACACAGCTTTCCTTGGGAAAGTATTCTTATCAGTATCTGCTCTTTCTGCCCCCAAAGGGAAAGATTTTTCTCTGGAGTGAGACAGGAGAAGAATAAGTGGAGCCTTTTAAGTACAAGCCCAGCATCACCTGGACACTGTATACTGTGGGGTTGCAGGCAGGTTAAATAACTTAATGGAGGGAAGTCAGAAAGCATGGATCCAAATTCAGCACAGGCCATCAGTAACTGGCTTGAGGACTTTGAAGCACAGCTATTCTGTACTTTGCTAAATTCTGACTGTAGTAGTGTGTACATCTTAGGGTTAGAGTGCATACTGAGATAAAACTTAGCTTGAATCTAAGTGTTGACAAGTACTCCATCATCCACCAGCACACTTGAGGATCTCAGGAAATCAGTTTTGGGACTTCATCCAGGGCTCAGGAGTCAAACTACTATGTCAGCTAATGAACATCAATTTATTTTGTTTTCTGCTAGGAGATAGGACCTCACCTTTGCAGAATGCCCTTACCATTTCTGCCTTCCCCTCCCATGCCTTTCTCCCAAACCATACATACGTTAGGACAACAAACACTAGAACAAAGGAATGTTTATTAAAGCACTGCTAAGCCAGCATCCTCCATAAATAAATCTGTACAGAATAGGGCGTAGGACTGTGATATATACAGAAGGGCAGGGAACAAGGCATTCTAGCCCAGGAGCCGTCCCTATCACCGGGCTCAGTGTTCTCCCACTTTCAAGTATATTAACAAGGCTACTGCAATAGGATCCTCACTGGAGTGGAAACAGCAAAGCCCTTCTGCAGCATGTCTCAATTTAGGGTGTTCATTCCAGGTTCAGCCTATGACCCAGGTCCAAAAGTGCCAGCCTTCTCTGCCACCTCTAGAGCTAGCTTCAGGTTTTGATCAAACAGCTCACATCTAGGCCAGACCCAGAAGACAAAAAATTGTGAGGTGTCAGACCCCGCCACAAAGGGTAGAGGGAGAATTAGTAGAAACTACTGAAGAACATGAAGAGCAAGGAAACCCGTGTTCTCAAGATAAATAAGGCTGGCGACTGTTGGCCTTACCTAAAGGTCACACGTGGGAGACCACATGAGGCTTTGACAGTATCTGGGGCATGGGACTACCCACCTGATAGGCATTTCCAAGGAGTAGAATGGATTCTTGAGGGCAAAGTCTGAGTAAATCTCATAAATTTTTCGGAGAAGAGAATCTATTCCAGCTTGCCTAGGATCTGCCAGGACCACAAACTTGATCCCTGGAGAAAAGCAGGTCTGGTTACCCAAGAACAGAGAATGCAGCAAACGTCATCCTAAGTTTTGTGCAGCCCTTTCATTTCGTAAGACCCATAAACCCATTTTTATTTTGTCCTATTGCCACATCAAGCAGCTAACACAGGAGGCTAGAGATGAAGTGACTTCACTGTCACCAGGTGACCAAATGCCCAGACTTGGGATCTAAATTTTTTAGCCTTGGAATCCCTCAGCAGAAACAAGACAGGCAAAAGACAAAACTCTGGCAGTTCAGTTATCCATAACAAGGAGTGAAGCAATGAGAAGCAGAATTGAAAGGCCATCTCTACTTGGCTTTCAAATTTTATTTGGAACAACACATCTTCCAAAATGTGTGAAGCCTAACTGAAGTGGATTTTATCCAAACTCAGATAACCAGGGTTGAGCACACTGGGTGACAAACAAAATCAGCCTCTGATTAAATATAGGTTTTGGATTCCCAAGACAAATGGATGTATTTGCACAATTGTCCCTGGAAACCTGACACCATCCCTGCCCTTATTTACCAGAGCTTTCTCTGGTCAATCCCTTGGTCCAATCTGCCCCAACCATCCCTATAGGTGCCTACCTGTCAGTGTTTGGAAGCAGTGCAGTTTGAATGTGTCTGTCTCCAGCATCTCAATGCCTGAACTTCCCTGTTCCGGAGACAGCTGGGAGCCAATGGCAAAGAGCCTGTAAGCGAGGGAGGTAAAGTTGGCAATGTACCAGGTGAGGTGAGGGAAAAGTGCTCCTCAAGCTGAGGAGTTCACTACAGCCCAGGACAGACAGGAGGAAGAGTGTGAACTACCCAGCAGCAGTGTTCCCCTCAGATTTATTTAAATTTTATTTATTCTTTTATTTATGGTCTCAAGTCTGGTCACTCAGTCACCTGATGACAGTGAAGCCGTTCATTTCTACGCCTTCTCTATAGGCCGCTTTATGTAGCAGAAAGGACAATGTAAAAATGGCTTACAGGAGTGTGTGAGGTTTTTGTATGTACGTGTGTATACCACGTGTGTGCCAGGTACCCACGGAGGCCAGAAGGCGGCATCAAATCCCTTGGAACTGGAGTTGCGGGTTGTAAGCTATCATATGGATTTTGGTTCTCGACAAGAGCATCAAGCACTCAGTCATCTCTCCAGTCCCAATATGAGACATCTTACACTAAAAATGTTAGCTAAAGCCAACACGATAGGGAACACATGCATATCTTCTTAGTTCATGGCTATGCCTAAGCCGACACACCTCACAAGGCAGGTAGTCACAAGAAGACTTTGAATGTCTACTTAATTCAATTACCGAGCCGAGCAGTGCCGGCACACACCTTTATTCCCTACACTTGGGTGGCAGAGGTAGGCTGATCTCTGTGCATTGGGGGCCAGCCTGGTCTACAGAGCAAGTTCCAGGCCAGCCAAGGTTACACAGAGAAACCATGTCTCGAAAAATCAAAAAAAAAAAAAAAAATTTCAACTCCCTTATGTTAAAGAAGCTAGGGCTAAGATTAGGAGGTGAGACGCTGAGTTAAAACTACTTCAAACCTGGATATGTTCTATCAGTTATTTCTTCATAACACCAGAATTGAGCCACTTAAGAGGTACAAAATGATTGTCAGTACAAAGAAAACACGTTAGGCATCCTAGAAAAAGCTGCTGGGGAGTAAAAGTTTAAGGGGGACGGGGAGAGGACTTACGAGTGGAACATGGAAGCCAGCATGAGCTTTTCGTTAGAGGTAAGGCGGGGCCGACCGAATCGAATGGACACCGGGTAGTTCGCAGAGTTACCCAGATACTCCAGCACTTCTTTCCCGTCGGCCGTGTACTTGCCATTCACGTCCATGCCATTGATGGCCAGCACGGCATGGCCCACTGCAGAAGAGACCAAGGATCAGAGGCGCTCCGATCCACGCCCCCTTTCGGCCCGCCCAATACTGCACCCGCCCACCAGCCCACTTCCGCAGAGCCGGCCCCGCCCTCGAGCCGAGCCCAGCCCACCCCGGATGCCGTCTCGCTGGCCGAAGGCGACCAGCACTCGCTCGTCGTGCAGTTTCAGGAGCAGGTCCAACGGGTAACTGAAAGTTTTCTCGGCTTCAGCCCGTGGCGAGTAGCTGTCCCACTGGTAAATCAGGCCGCCGGCTTTGTTAACCACGTACACACTGAAAATCGCCATCTCTGCGCTACCGCTAAGGCGCTACCATCCGGCCTCTTCCGGACGTTCCAGCCCCGGAAATGGCGTCAAAGCCCCGCCTCTGCTCTCCTCCCATCTGCCTGAAGCGCACGCGCAGACCAAGCCCCCATAGTTAGAAGAAACGAATTTCTGGGCGCTGGTCTGCTGTGTCTCAGAGTCGGAGAAGAACGTTAGTGTCTGTCGGGTGACCCTCAGCACAGCCCCGCATTCACAACCAGCGCCTGGAGGCGTGGCTTGCAGGCTGGAAGCCACGCCTCCCATCCCGATCTCGCAGGAGGGTGAGGCGCAGTTTGCTTAAACTTGGCTCCACCTCTTGCCCCGGAAGTACTTTCGCGTGGCTGAGGTTTCTGGGACTGTTGGCGAGCCGGGCTTCCTTTTTTCCCGACATCTTAGGGAGGCTGAAGTGGTCGTCGCCACTCTCCGAACTTCATCATGGTGAGGCTCGCGGGTGTGGGGCGGCGGGTTTCAAGGGGTCGAGCGGTGCTGGGGGGCGGTGAAGGCGAAGCTATATGGAGCGCTTTTCGATCTGCGTGGCTGCGTCTCAGGGCTGCTGCGGGCACTGCGTCCATGTGCTCCGGCGCCGCCGCCATGGGTCAGGGAGATGCAGCCGTCGGGGCGACTGGGGCCGCGCTATGACTAGCCCGCACTCCCGCTTTCTTCCCCTAGCCGCCCAAGGATGACAAGAAGAAGAAAGATGCCGGAAAGTCGGCCAAAAAAGACAAAGACCCAGTAAATAAGTCCGGTGGCAAGGCCAAAAAGAAGGTACGGGGTAGCCATTTGTAATAGAGGAGGATTCTGGGGGTACCTTTCACGAACCTGTACTGTGGTTTTTTTATTTCTTTAGATCGTGAATTTCTAGAAACGTAAAACATGGTTTTTTTTGTTTTTTGGTTTTTTGGTTTTTCGAGACAGGGCTTTAGAGCCTGTCCTGGAACTAGCTCTGTGGACCAGGCTGGCCTCGAACTCACAGAGATCCGCCTCCCTAGTGCTGGGATTAAAGGCGTGCGCCACCACCGCCCGGCTCGTAAAACATATTGTTGACTTTGCGCCTCTCTTTACTGATTCTTGTCCTTATTTCAAGAATCTGGTGGTATAAATTCCCTTAAAACAGTGGTTCTCAACGATCTTAATGCTGAGGCATTTAGTACAGTTTCTGATGACCCCAGCCATAAGATTATTTCCATTGCTACCTCTATAACTGCTTTTAGTTTTTCGAGACAGTTTTCTCTGTGTAGACCAGGCTGCCTCTGCCTCCTGAGTGCTGGTATCAATCCTGGCGTAATTTTGCTGCTGAATGAAATGTAAGTTTCTGATAGGTGACCCCTAGGTTGAGAACCACGGCGAACATTGTGTAAAGCCACAGCATTCGCACAGCTGCTGTCCGGACTGTTCGCAGTCTCTGACGCGGTGGCTTAGTGTGAAGTCTTTACCTGATATGATATGATAATGGGGGGTTTCTCACGGTTGGGATATTTGGGAAAGGATGATTCTGCCGGGATTGCTGACTAGTGTTCTCTTGTTTTTCTTATGAGCAGAAGTGGTCCAAAGGCAAAGTTCGGGACAAGCTCAACAATCTAGTCCTGTTTGACAAGGCTACATACGACAAACTCTGTAAGGAAGTGCCCAACTATAAACTTATTACTCCAGCCGTGGTCTCTGAGAGACTGAAGATTCGTGGTTCCTTGGCCAGGGCAGCTCTTCAGGAGCTCCTTAGTAAAGGTAAGATGATGTGCTTTGTTTGGGGACTGGGTTGTCTTGTTAGTGATCTGTTTCTGCCACCCAAGTGCTGGGGTCAAAGACGTGTGTCACCACCGTCTAGCTTACTGCTGGTGTAATATGGTTATTGACATGGCCTTCAATTCCTGACCTTTTCTGCTTCTTGGGTACTGGGATTAAAGGCAAATACCACTATGCCCTATTCGGAAAACCATGTCACTATGTGGCCCAGGAAAATTATTCTGCCACAGATGTTTTGGTTACAGTCATTTTTACTAAATACGCTGATTGATGGGGCTGGGTGCTGGAATAGAAGTGCGTGTCCTACACAGAGACTCCTAGCTTGTAATCCCAACATTTTAATGGTAAGACCAGAGAATCGGCCAGGAGCTCTCGGGCCAGTTAACCTCTTAGGGAGATCCTGCCTCAACAGAATGGAAGAAAAGTGACTTCTCGACACACTAGCATTCTGATGCCTCCACTCACACTTAGTCCATGTACTTGGGGGGAGATGGACAGGGTTGGGAGCCTGCCCTAGAACTTGGTCTGTCAGCCAGACGACAGACCCACTTTTGTCACGCCCAAGTGTTGGGATTAAAGGTGTGCCCTCACACACAAAGTAAATCTTAAAAGCAGCTACATTGATGATTCACGCTTGTGACCCCAGCTCATTGAAGGTTGAAAGGATCCTAATTTCCAGGCCCGCATAGGCTATGGAGTGAGACCCTCTTTCAAAAACCACTCTAAGAACTTAGGGTCTAATAAAAGTCATGTCCTTGGTGCTGGAGAGATGAGTCAAAGCACTCTGTAAGAGCATCAGGTGGGGGGCTGGAGGGACAGCTCAGTGGTTAAGAGCATTGCCTGCTCTTCCAAAGGTCCTGAGTTCAATTCCCAGCAACCACATGGTGGCTCACAACCATCTGTAATGAGGTCTGGTGCCCTCTTCTGGACGGCAGACATACACACAGACAGAATATTGTATATATAATAAATAAATATTTTTTTTAAAAAAAAAAAGAATAAAAAGAGCATCAGGCACACATGTGCCATACATTCATGCAAAGTCCTTCAAACTCAAAAAAATTATGATCTTACCCTTTCTCCTCAGGGCTTATCAAGCTGGTTTCAAAGCACAGAGCCCAAGTAATTTACACCAGAAACACAAAGGGTGGAGATGCCCCAGCTGCTGGTGAAGATGCTTGAACAGGTGAGAGAACCAAAGGGTTCTTGGCATTGAAATACTGCGTGCTCCCTCTGAGATACTGATTATCTCTCTTTATCCTTTTGCAGGTTCAATCAGCTGTACATTTGGAAAAATAAAACTTTATTAAATCAAATCAATGGGTGCTCTGTTTCCTAAGAAAGACAACTGGAGAGGATCTGGCTTTCGAAGTAGTAGTTGGAATGGGTTTGTTGGCTCTGAGGTCATAGAATTATCAGGCTAGGGCTCTTCAGCTTTTTCCCTTGTGTGACTGCTTGTTTCTTGTTGCGGCTTCATTTTTGAATTGATGCCTGAAAGGAAATGAAGACTTAGCAAAATTAGCAGAAAACATAGGAGGTAGCTGCTTAGAGTGTGGACACATACCTGGACTGCCAACGGCGTCCATTATTCCAGACTCTGCCAAAAGAGGGCAGCCAGCCTGCACTGGTATCGGAATTGTGGTCAAAGTTGGCCCCAACTCGTTCTGGGGGAAGTTTCTTCAGTTTTTGTTTCTCCTCTGCAAATAGGAAATATGGTGACCTGACTACTTGAGTGGTTTTGTCTCCTAAAGCTAGTCACTGGTTCTCTTGACACATGCCACTATACTGCAACCAGCTCCGGAAAGTGGCATTGAGTGTGAAGCTAGCTTGCTTACTTTCTTTAAGGAATTCTTCATAGGAAGGTCCTATTGGTAGGTTTCCAGAGCTGTGTTCCTCCTCTTGGATCATCCATGGAGGCGTCGCACCTACAACAAAGCAAAGCCCTTTATTATGTAATGCAGCCCAGCCAGGGGTGCTCAAAATTAAAAATCTGAGGTTTCTGGAGCTTGAGAGCTGGTGGCGCACACCTTAGGTCTACGGAGCAAGTTCTCAGGCTCCAAAGCTATACAGAGAAACACTGTCTTGGGAAAAAGGCAGCACTGGCACTTTTGGGAAGGCAGAGGCAGTGGAGGATGTAGACCGGACATTTACAAGTGTGTGCTGAGCTCTCCAGGTGGTATGTTACCCTCCCACAAGATTTCAGGAAGTGCCACCTCACCTAACAGCCAAGCACTGGGTGTAGTTACTTTAAACATTGTTTTGGTTGGCTTTATTTCTTTTGGAGTTGGTTTCACTGTGTATTTGAAGCTGGCTTCAAAATCAAGCCCTTCCTGCCTTCAGCCTCCTAAGTGCTGGAGTTAAAGGTTCCTCTGTGGCTGTTAGTCTTGCTGCCTTGAGATCCCAGCACTGGGGAGGCAGCAGGAGAAATCTGACCTTGTCTCAAAGAAAAAAAGCTGGGCGGTGGTGGTGCACGCCTTTAATCCCAGCACTTGGGAGGCAGAGGCAGGTGGATCTCTGAGTTCCAGAGATACTACAGAGCTAGTTCCAGGAAAGGCTCCAAAGCCACAGAGAAACCCTGTCTCGAAAAACCAAAAAAAAAAAAAGTCACTGAAACAAGCTTGGTTCCAGCTAGCATGACTGGCTGGTCAGTGAGCTCACAGGATCCACCTGTCTCCATCTAATGGTGCTAGGATCATACCTGGCTTTTTGTATAGGTGCTGGGGATTGGAAGCTGTGTCCTGCTGTACAGCAAGTACTCTTAAAAATGAGCTATTTGCTCAATTCTAAGGCTTTATTTAAAAAGAAAATAGCAAACAGGTCAGATAAGGTATATTTGTCTAATTCTAGCACTTTAAAAATTTTGGTAGGGACTGCACAGTGGTTACGAACACTATTTTTGCTGCTCTTCCAGAGGTCATGAGTTGAGTTCCCAGCAACCACATAGTGGCTCACAACCATCTGTAATGAGATCTGGTGCTCTCTTCTGGCATCCAGGCAAAACATACATAATTAAATCTTTAAAAAAAATTTGTGGCAGGAGCTCAAGGATTAACCTGTATCAAAACGGCTGGGCATGGTGATGGACATCTTCAACCTCAGCACTTAGGAGGCAGAAACAGGTGGTTATCTTGAATTCCAAGCTATCCCCATTCATTGTTACAAATTGAGACCCAGTCTCAACAACCAAAAATCAAAACAAAGCACCCAAAATTGTCTTGCAGACATAGAAACATTGCTCAGAAACTTACCTGAGTGGATGTTACCAATGCCAGGTATATCCTGTGGTGAAAATAAGATACCAGATAAATCATGAGATACAATACTCAAAGCTAGAGACAGCAAACTTTAAGGAACACAACTTCTGACAACTGGAGTTCTGAAGAACTCCAGTCACTGAACCGTCCCAAGGTGGGACTGCTCAACAAAGTTACACAGCAATTTGAGACACAGAAAGGACTGCTAGGATTCAATGGCAGGGTGGTGGGGCGTAATTTCAGGTGGCCTGTTGAAGTACCCAAGTGTGGATACCCTGTATCAAAAGTAGATATTACCCTGAAAGGTTGCAATAGCGTCTAGGAACACTACCACAGAAGGATGTAGTAAGGGAAAACCAGCAGGAAGAGAAGATGGTTAGAATGGGTAGAAAAGCCAAGATAGCAGCCATCTTGGGAACTGAGGGGTCAATGACCCCTTCCGGTTTGCTTGTCCATTGTACCTGTACCTGATGGCCAATGAATGTTAGCTGCTGTCCAGTCTCCATCCAGTCAAGCTCTGGAACACGCTGCAGGTCCAAGTGGGATACCTGCTGTGAGCTGGAGGCTACATGGCTGAAAGACAGGGGAGCCAGGCTGGCAGATGAGGTCCTTGAGCAATGAGAACAGCAAAGATTAGATCAGTTCCCATTTTCCAGCATCCAACAAAAGAGGATCCCTGACAACGTACCCGTTGGTTGCTTTCCAGTTTCCAGGTGCTGAAGAGCCCTCTTCTGGATCTGGCTCTGCCTGAGGCTGAGTTTGATTCAGGAAAAATAAATGTGTCTAAGGTGCTTAACAGCCTCCCTGGGCCATGAGCCCGCACTCCAGACCCCAGAATATTATGGAGGATACTGCCCATTTTACCAACTCCCAGCCCTGCCCCCACAGAGAAGGGAATTGAGGCATATCGACTTGTGACCCATTAGCTCTCTGAGAAGAGTTGACAGTTGGAATGCTGGACCAGGGGAAGCCAAGCATCAGTGGATTTGGATACTGCTCTGGGTCCGCCGAGGGAAACAAACCTCTAAGACAGATCGGACCACTTCCTGCCGACTCTGCTCTACTTCCCGGATCTGAGCTGCCATCTGTGGGAGAGAGAATGCTTAGGGTGGCTCAGGATCATGGGGAGAGCTCCTCTGCAGACGCCTTTCTTCCTACCTCTTTAATTGCCACATCCTCTTTCTCCTCATAGGAGTCCAAGGCCTTCACCATGGATTTCTTAAACCTAAAAATGAAGGAATTATAAAAATACTGGAAAGGGCCAGGTGGTGATGCTGCACACCTTTAATCCTAGTACTCGGGAAGCAGATCTCTGAGTTCAAGGCCAGCCTGGTCTACATAGTGAATTTCAAGACAGCCAGGACTATTACACAGAGAAACCGTGTCTCAGACAAAAACAAAAACAAAACAAACTGTAAAGAGATAAATTAGCCTAGAACTCCAGCCCCACTGTTTTAAAGAACACTTCAGTAGACAGTTTTTAATTCTGAGGGGAAAAAACTGAGTCTGATTGTGTAGCTTAGCCTAGCACAGAACTCCCACCTCAGCCATCTGAGTGCTGAGATTACAGGGATGAACCATCAAGCTCTGTAATTTTGAAAATTTGCAACTCACAAAAACAAAACTGGTCAAATGAGCCCCTGGGTACACTGCTGACGCTGATGACAGCTCCACTATGCACCGTAGGTGTTCTGCCTGCACACCAGAAGAGGGCGCCAGATCTCATTACAGATGGTTGTGAGCCACCATGTGGGTGCTGGGAATTGAACTCAGGACCTCTGGAATAGCACGCAGTGCTCCTAACCGCTGAGCCATCTCTCCAGCCCCCATTATCTTTTTTTAAAGCATATACTACTCTACTACTTTACCAGTAGACTTGCTTAGTTCTCAGCATCCATGCTGGGCAGCTGGCAACCACCTGTAACTCCAGGCTCAGGGGATTTGATACTTCTGCCTCCCTAAGCAGCGGAGCTCAAGTGCACACACCCAACAGACCAGACACACCTATGCACAAAAACACAAAATAAAAATTTTTTTTTTTGAGACAGGATTTCTCTCTGTAGCTTTGGTTGTCCTGGAATTTGCTCTATAGACCAGGCTAGCCTCAAACTCAGAAATCTGCCTGCCTCTGCCCTCCTGAGTGCTGAGATTAAAGGTATGTACCACCACT
>NW_026067973.1:100546-110017 GCF_014885135.2 Alexandromys fortis
AAAAAAAAAAAAAAAAAACAAGGGCTGGAGAAAAGGCTGGTTTGGGTTTTTAGTACCTATGTGGCAGCTCACCACTGTGCAACTCCAGTTCTAGGGCATCTAACATCGTCTCTGTGGGCACTGCATGTTCATAGCATACATACATACAATACAGGTCAGACACTCCTACACATGAAAGTAAGTGTTAACTAATACCACCATGAAAAAGTAGAGGCAAGAAGAGCTTAAATTCGAAGCCAGCATGTATTATATAGTGAGATCCTGTCTCAAAACAAGCAAGGCTAAGCAATCCTCCTGTCTTAGCCTTCTTGGTGGGATTATAGGTTTCCTATAAGCTGCATTTCTATCCTCTTTTACACCTTTTTTTTTTTAACTTAGAAGAGTAAGTCAAACATGGTGACACATGCCTTTAGTCCCAGCACTTGGCAGATCTCTGTGAGTTCAAGGCCAGCCTGATCTACAGAGTGAGTTCCAGGACTACATAAAGAAACACTGTCTCCTAAAAGAAAAAGGAAGGAAGGAAGGAAGGAAGGAAGGAAGGAAGGGAGGGAGGGAGGGGGGGAGGGAGGGAGGGAGGGAGGGAGGGAAGAATATACTCATCATTGCCCTCAATAAGTTTCTATGTATCTTCATTCACTATCCAAGGATCCTATGCAGGAGGCTGGAGATGGCTCAGAGGATGGAAGCACTAGCTGCTCTTCAGAGACCCAGGTTTAAAGAAGAAACACACAGCAGCTTACAACCATCTGTGACTCCAGTTCCAGAGGACCAGATGCCCTCTTCTAGCCTCTGAGGCAGCCATCCTCCTGTCTCAGCCTTCCAAACAGCAGGGAGACTGGGCCTAAAGCACAGTACCCAGGCACCACATGTGCGTGTGCACATTCAATGCAGAACTTGGCGGAGCATACTAACAAAAAGTGCTATGAAAACACTAGATAACAATGAAGTCGCTGCTGGACTTCCCAAACTTTTACTTACTTTGGGTGTGTTGAGAGAGACCCTCCTGATGCAGCTGGGTATTGGAACTATGAATGTGCGCTAACATAGTTGAGTCTGAACTTCCCAAATGTGTCCTTATTTTGAGACAAGGTCTCATTCTATAGCCCAGGCTGGCTTTGAACTCTCAAGAATCCACTCTCAGTTTCCCTAGTCCTGGATACAGGCGCTCCTTTGGAGCTTTCCAATTCGAAGCAGTTTCTGTGCCTGACAAACACCTGGAGTGTTCACTTTGCTACTTCATCTCTTACACCTGGTGACTTACCGCGCATAATCCTGGGGGGAGATCAGAAACTTCTCTTTCATCTGAGCGTTGGCCTTGTTCTCCCACCAGAATTTGTTGGTGGCTTTCTTATGCTCCGGGCTGAGAAAGGAGAGGAAGAGTAATCTTAGCAAGGCAGTAAGATAGTAAAATAGTACAGGCTATCAGAGCACTAGGTAAGTAACGCAGACTGGCATCTGGGCTGCTTCCTTAGAGAGGCAGACAAAAGAACATTATTTATTACCAACCTCTTCAAGATCTCAATCTCGGGATTCCTTTCCTCCAATAGAGTGAGTTGGAGAGAGGGAGGGAAGCGGCTTTTCTAACAAGCGGCGGTAGTGGATGCTAAGAGCCCCTAAGCTGCAAGCTTGGCAAGGTAATTCAATCCATCTACCCCAATTAAGACACAAAACCGACCTTCCTCTCCTCAGTTCCAACTTTCCCTCCCACCGTGTGGACATCTCTGCGTGTGTACGGGGGAGGCGGGTGTTCCCCAGATGTCACCTGGCCAGATGTTCCAGCAGACCCCCGTACAGCACTGTCAGGTTTCCGTGGCTCAGGTGTTTTCGCACTTCGCGGCCACAGCACGGACACCAACAGCACCGATCGTGCTCGGGGACATAGCGCTCTATCTGGGCGGCACGGACGGCCTTGCGGGCGGCTTCCACCTGCAGGACAGAAGCCAGCTAGGACCCTGAAACCACAGCTGCGGGCCCTCGAGCCCGGCCCGCATCCCTGGCCTCCTCCAAGCCTCGCTTCCGCACCTGCGGTAAAAGCCGCTCCAGAGCCCCCTTCAACTGCCGCTGGTGCTTGCGGCTGTAGACGTGTCCGCGACCACAGAAGAAAGTTTGGCGACACAGAGGGCATCGCTGCGGTGGCGCCATCGACCAAGGGCCCGCTACCACCTCCACCACCAGCCGGTTTGTCACCACCAACTGACCCCTGACCTTCCCGGGGCGGGACGGGGCGGGGCGAACCCGGGAGTTCTGGGCTCCCTCTAGAGGTTGTAGGCGAGGCGATACTGCAACTCGTTCTGCGGCTGCGCAGGCTATTCACTACCTCGCCCCTCCCACGTGCACGCAGAAACCCAAGCAGAATCAGTGGCACCCATATGTCCTGCGGCTTGTGAAAGAACTCCGTGTGTATACACGGCACAGGATCCACTTCAGTTAGGACTTCGGACTATCACAGGGCGCACACTGTGTCCCCGAGCTTTGTGTTAACGACCCTACTGAGGTTGACGATTTGTAGTTTGACATTATTGTTATTTTATACGTGAGAAAGATGTGGCTGGGAAGAATGAGGACCTCTGAGGAAGGCTGCAGAGGTGTTAGCTTCGGAGTCAGCATCAGCATCCAGTTTCCCTGAAGCCTGCCGGAGAACACTTGATCCAAGTGATTGTGATCTAGTTACAGCCGTTACACAGGAGTGTTGACTTTCTGGTGGTAATTACTTCTTAATCTTTAAAAGTGCTCCGAAGTAGAACAGTCTTTGTAAGCCACTTCTCCCAGCATTGGCTTGGTAGTCTAATTCCTTGATCTCTAATGCTTAAAGTGAGTCCTTCGTTAACAACCTCGCAACAATTCTCGTATGTCGGGGTTCTTACTCAGCAGGTAAGAGCACCAACTGCTCTTCTAGAAGACTCTGGTTATATTCCCAGCACCCACATGGCAGCTCACATCCGTCTGTAACTCCAGTTCCAGGACACCCTCACACAGACGTACATGCAGGCAAACACCAACGAACATCAAATAGAAATAAATTTAAAAGGTGAGAAAAAAAAAGAATTCTCGTATGTCATATGCCACACTAGGAACGTGTTTCCTCGTTTTTCCAAAGCTGCTCAAAGTAGACTGCACAGTCTGCCCAGTTACTATGAGCTTCCTGGAGCTCTGCAGTCTGGTTTGTGAAAGTATTTGCCTGCTAGCCGCCACCACCACGTGTACCTTTCCCACTTGAACTAGGTTTGTGAAACAGACTGTAACCCCCCCACCCAATATTACTCTAGGTTGAAATAGCTGTTTCTAATCCCCTAGAAAAGCAGGCAGCTCAGCCTTACAGGGGAAAAAAAACAAAAACAAAAACAAAAAAAAAACAACCCTAAGCTTGCCCTGAGATAAAGCCACAGAATCCCACCAATCCCTGAGCTTCCCCGAAGATTGGGCCACCAAGGAAAGCACACACACACACACACACACACACACACACACACACACACACACCATATAAAGCCGGCCTCCAGCTCAGGGCTCCGCCTTCTCACGCAGCAGGGGCAGCCGCCATCTTGTATCCTTTCCCAATGAACCTCTTGTGTGAGGTTTGTTGTGCAGAGTGACTTTGTTGTATTCCTTGGCTCCTGACTGCCAAATTACTTTTCCCTTCAGAGCTGCAACACTTGCACTGGTGAAATCTTTCCCCTTCCTGTAACAGTAACAGTGACCTATCTCCCAGGGAATGAAACCACCAAGCTAAAGCCAGAAGGCACACTCTCTTTAACTCAGTCCCACAGCCACTCTGCAATGAACTGTCTTACCCACCGGACACCTGAGTGGCTTGAAACCAGCCTCCATTTGTGTTCACACTGCATATCTCCTTCACATCCTTTTTTTTTTTTTTTCTTTTCGAGACAGGGTTTCTCTGTGTAATAGTCATGGCTGTCCTGGAACTCACAGAGATCCACCTGCCTCTGCCTCCTGAGTGCTGGGATTAAAGGTGTGCGCCACCACCACCTGGCTTTCACATTCTTTCTTTTCTTGCTTGGAGTCAGGTAAAATTTGTTTTGTTTTGTGTTTATTTTTTAAAACAGGACCTGGTAGCATAACTCAGTCTTGCCGGGTTGCTGAGAATGACCTTCAATTCCTGACCATCCTGCCTCCACTCTCAAATATTGGGATTGCAGCTGAGCGTCACTCTGTCCACCGACTGTGTAAGATCTGACGGGTTTCCAAGTATTTGGTTTCTTTTTGCTTCATTTACCCTCTGCAGTCATCCTTAGGAAGTCTCCAAAACAACTTTCCGGATTAGTTTAGTAACTGAGGACTAAATTGCCCTCAGAATAAGCCCCAGCCTCCCCAGCACTTCATACAGAGCTCCCTACCAAGTGATTCCCAACTCCCTTGGCTCGTCCCCTTCTGCCCACTGGCCTCCATCTTTCTTCCAGGCAATATATTCACTAGTCCGGTTGCTCCGGTGCACTTCAGCGTCTCTCATCTCTGTCCCCCAGTTTCCTGTGTCTGGAACTGACTTCCTTCCATATCCATGTCCTCTGTTCTCTCCATCCTGGAAGGCTCTGAAGTCTGAGCTGCAGTGTGATTGCAGTGAAGCGGCCGTATAGGGCACACAGCAAGCTCCCAAATGTTTCCTGAACGAATGCAAGCCATTTTGTGACCCTTCCATAGTTGTGTCTGTGAATTCATTCACTCATGGTTCCGGGAATGGAACCAGGGTCCTCACATAAACAATGCCAGTACCTACCACTGAGATAACTTCACCAACCCCAGAATTTTTTTTTTCTCTCCATTTCTCTCAGCAGGCTGTGCAATGTGCTCCAGGTTCCCAGATTTGTGATCTGTCTCTAATGCTGAGGTGCGCTTTGGTGATACTGATGTCCGAGTCATTTCTATTCCTGTAAGTAACCCTTCACCCTTGCCATGCATGGTGGCACACGCCTTAAATCCCAACATTCAGGAGGCAGAGAGAAGCAGGTGAATCTCTGTGAGTTCGAGGCCAGCCTGGTCTACAGAGTGAGTTCCATGAAAGCCAGGGCTACATAGAGAAACCCTGTCTTAAAAAAACAAAACAAAGCAAAACAACAACAATAAATAAAATAAAACCAAAATAATCCTTCACCCATATTCCTGTAAGTAACCCCCATAAAACTCTGATTCACCAAGCTGGACTTCGATGGTATCTGCACTTTGATCTGTTGTGGGCTCCCTATCTTAAGATGAGTGTGTTGTGTCTCCCCAGGAAAAGTCTTATCACACTCACTAACCCCTTTAAGACAACCAGCATGGCCTCAAATTCAGTGATCTCTTCCCTCAGCTTCTTCCCAGAATTACAGACATGTCAAGCTTCCCTCTCTCTCCTAAAAGTATTTATTGATTTTTAGGCATGAGAGTGTTTTGTCTCTACACGAAAGATGTTTACCACGTGTCCACCGGTGCCCTCAGAGGCCAGAAAAAGACATTGGATCCTCTGGAACTGGAGCTACAGAGGGTTGTGAGTCACCAAGAGGGTTCTGAGAACTGAACCTGGGTCTTCTACCATGGCAGCAAGTGTGCTTAACCACTGAACCATCAGTCCAGCTTGAGTGTGTTCTCTCTGTCTCTGTGTTTACCCCTCCCTCTTCACCCAGATCTTGCTTTGTAACTGAAGCTGGCCTCCTGCTTCAGCCTTTGAATGCTGGGATTGTGTTAGCTGTCATGTCCGCTTTCAATTTCTGGTTTTTATTTTTTTTTAAATATTTATTTATTATATTATGTGTACAGCATTCCTTCCACGTGTGCCTGCAAGCCAGAAGGGGGCGCCAGGTCTCATTATAGATGGCTGTAAGCAACCATGTGGTTGCTGGGAATTGAACTCAGGACCTCTGGAAGAGCAGTCAGTGCTCTTAACCTCTGAGCCATCTCTCCAGCCCTCTGGTTTTTATTTTATGTGAATTGCTTCTCTGCTGCGGTTGCAATAAATCCAAGTGAACCGAATTAAAAAGTAAAAGGCAAGTTTATTTAGGGATTAGTCACTCCCAGGCAAGATCCGGGTCACACAGTAGGAGGTCCATGAAGTTCCCAGGCTGAGCTGGGTTAGGAGGTTTTTGTTGGAGAGGGGTGGGAGGCAGTGCTGTGCTTGCCGGGAACCTCCAGCCTAAGGTGTGTATGAGTTTTGCCTGCATGTATGCTGTGCGTTATGTACAAGCCTAGTGACCCTGGAGGCTGGAACAGGGCACCAGTTCTCCTGGACCTGGAGTTACAGATGGTGTGAGCCACACAAGTTGGTGGAGGGAATTGAACCCGGGGCCTCTGGAAGAGCACCCAGTCGCTGGGCGGTGGTGGTGTATGCCTTTAATCTCCGCACTCGGGAGGCAGAGGCCAGCGAGTCCAGGACAGGCAAGAAAAAAAAAAAAAAAAAAAGGAGCACCCAGTAGTACTCTCTCTGTTTTTTGAGACAGGGTTTCTCTTTAGCAGTGGCAGTCCCAGAACTCCTCTGTAGACCAGACAGGCCTCGGACTCACTGAGATCTGTCTGCCTCTGGATTAAAGGTGTATGCTACCACCACCCAGTAAAGTATTTCCTTCCTTCCTTCCTTCCTTCCTTCCTTCCTTCCTTCCTTCCTTCCTCCCTTCCTTCCTTCCTATTTTATTTTGTGTGTATTAATGTTTTACCTGCATGTATGTCTGTGTACCACGTGCATACTTGGTGCCTGGGGAAGTGGTAAGCCTCCATGTAGGTGGTAGGTATTGAAGCTGGGTCCTTTGCAACAACTGCAAGTACTCTTAACCCCTGAGCCAACTCTCTAGCCCCCAACAGATCCATTTTGTTTCGTTTTATTTTGTTTTGAAGGTAGGGTTTCTCTATGAAACAACCCTGGTTGTCCTGGAGCTCACTCTGTAGACCAGGCTGGCCTCGAACTCAGAGATCCACCTGCCTCTCCCTCCTGAGTGCTGGGATTAAAGACATGCTTCACCACACCCAGTTTGCCAGTAAGTAGTACTCTTAACCACCGAGTTCTTTCTCCATTCCCCCCAAAAGGAAAAAAATTTTTCTTTTGATACTGAACAACAGAATGAAGCACAGCTCCCAGTTAGCCCTAGCATCATGAGGCAAATAATCCATCCTCTAAGGTGCACGGTATTGGTGAATGAGGAAGTTCCCTGCGTTAGGTACAGTCAGTACATTTCCAGTTTATAGGAGGGAATCCTTTATCTGGACATAGCCCATGCACACCTATAACCCGTGCTTTCCCATCTCCTCCCTGCTCCATCCCAGCCCTTACCTAAACCTCCTTGGAGCATGAACTGATCCGATTGAGCAGGGTTAACTTTGGGCACTTGTAGAAATGAATTAACTCTTAACTGGAAAACCCTCAGTGCTCCTGTCAGAAGCCTTCTCCAGCTCCTGCAGCCAGAGCTAATTGCTCCTTGCTTGATGCTTCCTGGGAATATACAGACTCTGCTTGCTGCAGAAGTGACTATTTGTAGCCAACAGGGGGTCCTTATAACCTAACAGACCCCATGCTAGGCTCTGGCGATTTGGATATGAGTATCACTTACTCCTTTGCGGTGTTCACCCCGGTTGCCGGGGCACTAAGAAGGAGCCCCTGTGGGGTGGAGGCTGTATGTTCTATCCTGCTTAGCTTAGTGGCTCTACCTCCTCAGCCTTAGACCAGGGCTAAAGAAGACACTTTACTTCTCTGACATGAATCATACTGACAGGAAGCTACCACACATGTAACTTTTAAAAGTTTGTTACAGAGCCAGGTACAGTACTTCATGCCTAGAACCCTAGCACGCCCTAGGTGTAGGCTAGAGAACCAGGAGGGGAAGGCAATTAGCAACAATACAGGGAGTCCAAAGTCAGCCTGGGCTACAGGAGACCATGTCTCAATAGAGGAAATAAAAACAAATCTCACAGTCACAGGGTGGTGGCAGAGGCAGACGAATCTCTGTGAGTTCAAGGCCAGCCTGGTCTACAGAGCGAGTTCCAGGATGCCCAGGGCTGTTATATAGAGAAACCTTGTCTTGGGAAACCAAAATCAAACTGAAACCAAACCCAATCAACTAAACACACACATACAAACAAGCCAGCAAAGAGATAGCACCCACTCCGTAAGGTAGGGGGGTGTATTAAATCCAGAAGCACACATACAATGACATCTGATCTGATTGAGCATCCCAGTCATTAGTGCACCAGACTATATGACCTTTACATGATCTTATTTAGTTCTCAAATCAAATATCCACTTTATTTCATTATCCTCATTTTACATATCGAGTAAACAGCCTTAGAAATATTAAGAAAGCTTATGCCCAATGCATAGCTCAATTCAGGGCAGGTTATCTACTGAGACAGCCAAGAGGGGTGTCAAAGACAGAATAAAAACGTTGCTAAGCAACATGTAGATCCAAGCCATCAGTAGGAATCATCTATCCAAGAGTAAAAGTAGATCCAAGACCTGATTAGTCCATCAGCCTCCTGGAATAGTGATGTCACAGTGAACAGTAAAACAGCTCCCCTTTATTTAGCTCCCACTAAGAACCAGATTTACACAGAATCAGCTGACCCAAGATAGTGAGAAATCACTGACTCTGGACTGACACCTGGAGAACTTGCATAGATAGGACTGAACTAGATCCCCTGAATACAGTAGTGAGGCTTGGGTGGTATATGGGGCCACTGGCAGTGGGACCAGAATCTAACTCTAATGCAGGAACTGACTTTGTGGAGCCCATTCTCTATGGAGAGATACCTTGCTCAGCCCAGGCATGGGTTGGGGGGGGGCATAAGGGTGGGACCTTGATCCTGCCTCAGCAAGGTGGTAGGACAGGTTTAGTTGACTTCCCAGGAGAAATGGGGAGGGGAAAGGAGCGGGAGGAGAGGAGGGAGGGGGAACTGAGATTGGTATTTAGAAAATAAATAGAAAAATAAACAAGTAAATAAAATTAATTATAAAGAAAAAGACCCAGGTTTTGTGCTAGGCACAGTACAGCATCCCATTCCTTTCCCAGGCTAAGAAAGAGGCCTCATTTTCCAAGGTAGGCTCTAGAATGAGGAAGTAGGATGTTGTAATAAGAGCCGCTTGTTCATTTCCCAGCTGCGCAGACTCCTAAAATAAACACACAGAAACTGTATTAATTAAATTACTGCTTGGCCAATTACTTAAGCATATTACTAGCTAGCTCTTACATCTAGAATTAACCCATCTCCATTATTTTATATTTTATCACACAATTTATGGCCTACCAGCAAGGTTTCACCATGTTTGTCTCTGGCAGGGCTACATGGCTTCTCCTTTGACTCTGCCTCCTTTCTCCCAGCAGTCAGTTTAGTTTTTCCCACCTACCTTTATTCCCTGTGCAGGCTCAAAACAGTTTTCTTTTTCTTTTTCTTTTTTTTTTTTTTTTTGAACTCTGGAGCTTTATTCAGTGGGTCTCTGGGTCTAGAAGAAGGTGTTAGGCCTCTTGGTAGTGAAGCGAGGCTTGTGCTGGCGCCGCAGAA
>NW_026067973.1:111426-114109 GCF_014885135.2 Alexandromys fortis
AATTATTTATTTATTGAGACAGGGTTTCTTTGTAGCTTTGGAGCCTGTCCTGGAACTAGCTCTGTAGACCAGGCTGGCCTCGAACTCACAGAGATCCACCTGCCTCTGCCTCCCGAGTGCTGGGACTAAAGGCGCCACCTTCGCCTGGCCCTGGCACTTTTAAAAACACTTTTATTGGGGCTGGAGAAATGACTTAGTTGTTACGAGCACTTCCTGCTTTTCCAGAAGACCAGGATGTGATTCCCAGCACCCACCCTGAGTGACTTACCACCTCCCATCATTTTAGTTCCAGAGGACTCAACACCTCTGGCCCCTGTAGTCATTTGCACAAATGTGAACACATACACATAAATTAAAAATAAAAGCACTGTATGTGTTGATGTGTTATGTGCAAGCTTGCCATAGCATGCAGGTGGAGCTGGGGCCAACTTCAGAGGGAGTAGCCTCATCTTCGATTATGGAATCAGGCTGTGTAGTAAGGTCTTTTGCCCATAGGCTACTCTTAGGCCCTATTATTTTTCCTTATGTTCTGGCTCCTACCTGTAGCCCTCAGACTTGAGGCGGGACAGTCAGTTTGCTCTACCCTTAAGCAGCTAGGAAGGCCACAACCTGAGACTTGTATCTTCCAGGACTGTTATGCTGCGGGGTGTCCTGCCTTGTCCTGATGTCACTGAGAGACCACAGCAGGAGCAAAGGGGACTCAGTTCCAAATTCTCACTCCTTCCTGATTGGCTCACCACCTCCTGGCTTATTCATCTGAATGAGCACATTTTGATTTGGCATTCAGAGAAGAGACCAAATGTCAACAACATGTAAGATTTGAACTTGTGAGTTTCTCAAGACATACTATCTCAGGACATATCTCTTCCAGTACCTTTGTGGTCCTAGAGAAAAATCCTTCCACTGCCCCATCAATACAAGGTCTGTCCTTAGTCCCAGCTGCAGCTTCAAGTACCATTTGGTCAACATCTACCCAACTGGCAGGACCTGCGCTTTGGACTCCTCTTTCACTGCTTTCTGTGGCAAGATGTTGCAGATTCCAAATCCAACAAGCACCAAATAACACTGTACTGTGCTCCGTCTGGAGTCCTTACTATCGTGATGGCCGTTCTCGGCCGTCAACTTGACCACATCTGGAATTAACTAAAATCCAGGTGACTGGGTACACCTATGAGGGATTTTTTTCTTCTATTGGTTTTTCGAGACAGAGTTTCTCTGTGCGTCCCTTGCTGTCCTGAAACTCACTCTGTAGGCCAGGCTGGTCTTAAACTTGGAGATCCACCTGCCTTTGCCTCCAGGAGCTGGGATTAAAGGCCTACACCACCACGCTGGGATATTTCACAAGCTTCAATGCATTTGATTACTATTAGGTCTCAAACCCCAAAATGAAGTGCCTAATTAACATATCAGAGTGGACCTGGGCGCCAGGTTCTCCCAGCATCCCTCTGTCCCTACCAGCTACAGGGTATGACTGGAACACGCATGCCCTACCCAGCCCTTTCCCCAGTGGCTCTTCCTATTGTATTACCCAGCCATTTTGGCTATGCCTGGTGCTCCTTACCTCCGTTTCCTTTTGGTCTCTTGGTCTCCTGACTCTCCTCTCTCCCCTCCCTGATCTCCTCACATGGCCTGACTCAGGGTCATGTCCATTTTGGACTCTCCCAGATGTCTCTGCCCATGGCTTTGCTCTCCCTCACACCTACAAATAAACTTTCTCCTCCACCAGACCTAGCAGCAGTCATGTACCCACCGTTTTTTTTTTTTCTTTTTTCTTTTTCTTTCTGCATTCATTTATCTTGATTCACCAGTTGTGAAAAGCAAAGGATTTGGTGACTCTGTTTATAAAACCTTGACAATTTATGGAAAACGATGATGCTGGTTTCTTGCTCCTAACATCACTGAATAAACTGACAAGGGAAAGAATATGCTCTGTGATGAAATTAACAAACTTCTAGCATCTCAGAATACAGTGAAGGACAACAACAAACTCAGTGACAAAATGGACCCACTCCAGATGTGCCTAAGTAACTTTGAGTTTTCTAAGTGAGCCCTGGGAGAGAATCTTCTCTCTGGCAGCCACAGAGCTCCCTCATTATAAGGCTGGCTGAATTACACCAAAGTTCAAGTCCCAGCCTTGGAGGGTGTGGGTGGCTAAATTAAGGCCATCGACTGGTAAAGAATGTGATCCTGTACGTGGACGCTGTTGAAGCTGAGAACTTTGAGTCCTTAGGTTCTCAAAGGTCCGTCTCACCTGAGGAAGTAGTCTCTCCACCCTCACCTCCTAAAATACCACCTTTCCAAACCCTTGAGGAAATTAATCTACCACTGTCTGCTAAACCAGCAGTGAGTTTCCCTGAAGGAGAAGGCAGACAAGATAATGCTGATGTCCCTCAGGGCTACCAATAATTGCCTCCAGATCTATAACCAGACCTACGGCTAAACAGGCTCCTGGAGGGAAGATAAAAAGTACAGTCCATGAGGAGGTTGCTACGTTAGTAAAGAGCTTAGTAAGTTTACTAATTCATTCCAGCAGATGTCTGGGGGAAGAGTAAAGGCAGGGATAAGGTGTAAGTAACATAAAACTGGATCAGGCTGAGCTTTTTGATATTGTGTGAAGAATCTAGATTTAATATGGAAAAAGTATCAACATTTTGTTGTTTTAATATTTATTTATTTATTTATT
>NW_026067973.1:116781-124405 GCF_014885135.2 Alexandromys fortis
AAAAAACCCTTTCCCAAAAAACCAAAAAAAAAAAAAAAAAAAAGCTCCACCCACTCCCCATTTCTCTTCCCAACTGGTCTTCTCAAGTGCAGGCCTTTGCCTCTCCCCCTCTCAGTCTCCCTTCCCTCCTTTCTACCCTCCTCTCAATAAACTCCGCGTTCAAACTCTGTCCCTATGCCATATCTGTCACCCACCCGCCGCAAAGTTCTCTCTTGCACGGTCCTCACCCTCCATGGAACCCGCCAGGGTCCCACCCTTGCTGTAAATCATAACACCTGGCTCCTCCCACCACCAAGCAAGAAGCACAGTGTTTTGTGACCCTACTTAGATTCTGGAGACAGCACATTCCTCTCCTGGGGGTTATTCCAGCCCACATGTCAAGCGGTGCGGAAAGCCGTGAGCTTCGAGTGGAGCCTGGAACAGAAGGCTCCTCCACAGGTCCAGGCTGCTGTGCAGGCTGCTCTTCTGCTTGGATCATATGATTACGTAGACATGAGGGTACTTGAGGTCTCAGTGGCAGATAGGGATGCTGTTTGGAGCCTTTGGCAGGCTCCTGTAGATGAACCACAGAAGAGACCACAGGGATTTTGGAGCAAGGGTCTACCATCATCTGCAGACAACTAGTCTCCTCTTGAGAGGCAACTTTTGGCTGGCTACTGGGCCTTGATGGAAACTTAATGTTTGACAATGGGTCACCAAGTTACCAGGCAACCCGAGTTGCCCACCAAGTCATAAAGTAGGACGTGCAGAGCAGCAATCTATCAAATAGAAGAGGTATACATACATGATCAGGAACGGGCAAGTCCTGAAAGCACAAGAAAGTTACATGAAGAAGCTGCCCAAATGACGGGTTTCTACACCTATTACAACGCCATCTGCTGCCAAGCATACAGTTAGAGCATAATAGGGTGTGCCCTATGATCGGTAAACTGAGGAAGACTAGGGCCTTCTTTCTACCTGGCTTACTGATGGCTCTGCAGGAGCCACCCGGAACCCCTTTCTAATTACAACCCCTTTCTAAGATGCCAGTAGACAGAACTTTGAGGAGTACATTTTATTTGG
The DNA here is from genome assembly GCF_014885135.2 of Alexandromys fortis. Classification (NCBI taxonomy): domain Eukaryota; kingdom Metazoa; phylum Chordata; class Mammalia; order Rodentia; family Cricetidae; genus Alexandromys; species Alexandromys fortis. Next base: position 117,844 of record NW_026067973.1, read on the forward strand.
AAGAAGAAATGGCCAGATGTGCAACTGACTTATTCATGGTCTATAGCCACTGGACTGGCTGGCTGGTCAGAGACTTGAAATGTCCTATGTAAATGCTCGTCAAAAGGCCACCAGCAGAGAAGGAATTCAGTAATCAAACAGATAGGATGATCCATATTGTTGCTCTTTCCCCAACCATTTCTGTCATTGCCCAATGGGCCCATGAACAAAGGGGCCATGGTGGCAGAGATGGGGGTTATGCATGGACCTGACAACACGGATCGACACTCACCTTGCTGCAGCTGCTGCTGAGGGCCAGATGTGCAAGAGCAGAGACAAACACTGAGCACCAGATCTGGCATCACTCCCTGGAGTAACTAGCCAGGGTCCAGTTGGTAGGTTGACCGCAGTGGACCACCTTCTCCATAGAAAGGACAACACTTTGTCTTTACTCTGGTTATGGAATTGCCTTTCCTGCACGCAATGCTTCTGCCCAAACCACCATCCACCGACTTACAGGATGTTTTATCCACTGTCATATTGCTCCTGACAAAGGAACCCACTTCACAGTCAGAGAAGTCTAACAGCAGGCCCACAATGAATTCACCATGTTCCTCACCATCCTGGAGTAGCTGGCCTGACAGAAGATGAAGTAGCCTCTTGAAGACAGAGTTACTGCACCAATTAGATGGCAGCAGCCTGGAGGGCTAAGGCAGGCTTCTCAAGGCGGTATATGCTGGGAATCAGCCACCAATAGATAGCACGGTTTCTCCCATAGCAAAGACCCACAGGTCCAGGAGCCAAGGAGTGGAAAAAGGAACAACAGTTCCACTCACTGTCACCCCTAGTGACCCACTACGAATTTCTTTTCCTTTCTGTTTCCTTCCTTAAATTCTGCCAGCCTAGTTTTGTTTCCTGACGAGGGAACGCACCTGCCAGGAGATAACAAACATTCCAATGATCTGGAAGCTCAGATTTCCTCCTGGCCACTTTGGGCTTCTGATGCCCTCCAGTCAACAAGCCAAGAAAGGAATAAGTGTTAGGAGGGATGGTTGATCGAGATTGCCCTGGGGAAACTGGATTGAGTCCAAGAGATCTTTAGGGCCTCTTCTGGTGCCCTGAGGTCCTGTGATTAAAGTCAATAGGAAACAACAGCCTAATTCAGGCATAGGACAAAGGGCACAGACCCTTCAGGAATGAGGGTGTGGGTCTCTCCTCCAGGAAGAGAGCACAGACCTACTTAGGAAGTAGCTATAAACCAGCCAAGGTCACATGACCACTTGAAGAAACAAGATGACAAGTGCTTGTCATATTTTGTTAAGTATGTTTGCACAGGTATTAGTGCTTTCTTTCAATTTATCATGTAATGTAACATCAATTAAGAGACTATCAGTGATTGTGTTCACTTTTGCGATACTAAAAGGGACATTGCCACCTATTTCAAAATGTAAAATGTATTCGCTGTTGTGAGAGGGAAGAGTTGTGTCTACCATGTTAAGCATGATTATGACCTGGTTAAACACATGCCTTAGCTATTGTACACAGGATAGTTATGTCATGGTTATTGTTTTCATTTGGAAATTAAACATGACTTAAGGAGATATGGTTGTGTCAGGCTGACAAGGGGTGGACTTGTGATAGCTGCTCTTGGGTGTCACCTTGACTCCACCTGGAATTAACTAAAACCCAAATGGCTGGGTTCACCCATGGGATTTTTTTTTCTTTTCTTTTCTTCTTCTTCTTCTTTTTTTTTTTTTTGAGACAGGGTTTCTCTGTAATAGTCCTGGCTGTCCTGGAACTTGTTTTGTAGGCCAGGCTAGTGTCGAACTCAGATCCCCAAGTGCAGGGATTAAAAGGCGTGTGCCACCACCACCCAGCCTGGTTTGTCTTTTCACTGACTGAAGGTTTCAAACAGAAGTCAGCTATGGTGAGGTCTGAAGTCCCAGCAGCCAAAGCAAGCAGGTCTTGGTTCAAGGCCAGCCTGCCTACACACACCGTGCCATCTCAGACAAGCCTGGTAATCTGTTCCCTAAGCACTTGTCCCTCCCTTGCAGCTGCGGCAGGGCCTGTCTCTTGTTCTCAGCTTAGAACTAGCAGCTGCTTGCCAGCTGCCAGCTGAAGGAGCAGGTGGCGCTGCCAGGGCTGACTGCTACAAACCAGCATCTCCCAAGATGATCATCATGCTCCACGAACCTGAAGAGAGTTGAACATTTTCCTCCTTTGAAGGAAAAGCAGCACCTTCCCTTTGTGCCTATCAGGCAACTGCCTCATCGCCTCAGGCGCATCCTCCAGTTTCCAGAACTCCTATTTTCTCTCTTTCAGTTTTCTTTTTTTGAGACAGCGTTTATCTGTGTGTAGCCCCTGCTGTCCTGGAACTCATTCTGTAGATTAGCCTGGCCTAGAACTCAGAGATCCACCTGCCTCTGCTTCCCGAGTGCTAGTAAAGGCACGTGCCTCCACTACCCAGCAGAACCCCTATTCTCATTCTTGGAGCTGAATTCCACTTCCCACTTGGACCCATCTGCTTGGCCTCATCCGTAGAGATCAGACACACACACACAGGTGTTGCTAAAGGGAACTTTAATAGGGCACGGCTGATTCTTCTTTGAGGTCAAAGAGGAAGGGCATCACATCTGTAAGAGAGTTTAGAGGAGTTTACAACCTTGACCTGCTCTCCCCCGGGTCTGCTATGCTGTCCCGCAGAGCTCAAGGCTCCAATGCTACCACTTCAGAAGCCTTTCTGCTTGCTCTGGAAGAGTCGTCTCTGCACAGAACCCCCTGTACTTCTTACCCAGCTCATATTGATTTCCCAGCATGCTGAACTGCCAGCAGCGCCAGCTGCAACCATGGTTTCCCAACCTACAGCTTAGTTCCACTCTCGTGGAAGGTCTCAGAGGGCCTCAACCACTCCTAGTCTCCCTGCTTCCTACAGATGTCTCTAGAGTGGGAGCGTGGCGGGCACATCTAGCCTAGGGTCTGGGCCTCAGGTCCCCCACCCTTGGGCCCACCCATGACAAGGCTTCACACCTGGCTGGCTCATGCACTGTTGGATACTTTCCAGCCGTGTGGAAGCCAAGGTTCGTGTCTCCTCCGCAAAGCGGCGGTGTCCCTCCTCAGTCAATTTCCAGAGGCAGGATCGAGGCCGTGTGTGGGCCTCACACTGCATACTGACCGGCACCTTCTCAAAGCTGTCTCGGAAACAGAGATTGTGACGGATTGTGTTCTTCCAGCCTTCTGGAGCTGTCCGGAAAAAGGGGAAGTGCTTTCTGTGGACAGGGAGGAAAAGTAGGAGGGTGTGGTTCCTCTGAGAGATTCTAGGCCTTGTTTTCCCCCTGGGCCAGGAGCCTCAGAACTTGCTAGCAGGGTGAAGCGGGGCAGGCTGGTCTGGAACCTTTGCTAGCAGAGCCACGATCCCGGGAATCACTTTTGACCCTTTCTTTTCCTTGGTCTTTTTGAGAGAGTCTTAAAGTAGCCCAGATTGACACCGAACTCTCTGGGTAGCTGAGGATGACCATAAACTCCTGGTCCACCTTCTACCTCTACCTCCTAAGTGCTGGGACTACAGGCCTGTGCCACCATGCTAGGCTGAGAATTTTCTTCTCCTAAACCCACTTTACTGTCCCCAACCCCAGGTTCGTTTTTGCCTGTCCCTCAAGGGTTGAGGATTTTGATAACATGCTGAGTTCTCCGCCTAAAATCAGGGAAGGCCTCCCCCCATACTCACTTGGACATGAATATCAAAGCTGAGTGTTAGCCAGGTGAGGTATCACACCTTTAATCCCAGCATTTAGGAGGCAGAGGCAGGTGGAGCTCTGGTTTTGAGGCTAACTTGGTCTACATAGTAATTTCTAGGACAGTCAGGGCTACACAGAGAAACACTGTCACTTGGGAGACAGGCAAGTAGATCTCCGAGTTCAAGCCTACTCTAGTTTATATCATGAGACCCAGGTCAATCAGAGCTACAAAGCAAGACTTTATCTCAAAAATGAGGCCCTAAACAGGGCGATGGTGGCGCACGCCTTTAATCCCAGCACTCGGGAGGCAGAGGCAGGCGGATCTCTGTGAGTTCGAGACCAGCTTGGTCTACAGAGCTAGTGCCAGCACAGGCTCCAAAGCCACAGAGAAATCCTGTCTCGAAAAACAAAAACAAAAAAGGAGGCCCTAATTTCAACTTCAACTACCACGCACATGCATACACACACACACACACACACACACACACACACACACACACGCATGCACACTAAAAGCAAATTCTCAGTGAGGCTTTCTTGACCCCAGGGGGTACAGGGTCCTGTGCCAGTCAGGACAGTCTAAGGGCAGTAGGTGGAAGATGTTGTTGGGAATATTGAGTTTTTTTCTGGCTAATCTTTGGAGGCAGGGTGGGAGAAGCTGCAGTTTGGCCCAGGTGGACTGATATCCGAGGGAAGGCTGAGTTTTTAAGAGGTGGAAGGAGTTCCAGGACAGGCTCCAAAGCCACAGAGAAATCCTGTCTCGAAAAACCAAAAAGAATTAAAAAAAAAAAAAGAAAGAAAAAGAGGCGGAAGGGGGTGGGAGTGCTCACGTTCCTGAACAAGGGATAGGCATGCATTTGCCTGGGAAAGAAAACCAGCACGGTAAATATATGCTCAGGCCCAGATGGGGAAACTGAGTCAGCAGCCCAGGGCCAGGTTGGAAATTATTAGACCCTGACCCTTCCCCTTTCCCTCCTCACAGGCCTCCTGGGGGCACATACCGAATGAAGCTGTAGATCTGCTGTACGTTGATGCCACAGGGGGCGCTGTTTCTGAGTGCCAGGGCAATTAGATGGAAGTAATTGAGAGGAGGACGGAACCAGAGCCTCCCCTCTGGGCTGATAGCTTGTCCAAGCCTCCTGCGACTCTGGAGGGGGCCCCTTGTGGGAAGGGATGGGAGAGCCACAGAGGAGCTGTCATCCTGGTCCTTGGCCTCCTCCTCTTCTGTAAGCTAGAGGGGCACAGAGTAGGATCTGGTCCTGACTCCTTGGCCTCCGCTCCAGGATACAGTGGCAGACGGGGGAGCAGTCTAGCATCCACCATCTGGGCTTCTCCCCAACCCAAGGGCACAGAGCAGTTCTCAAGGTGTTCATCCTTTTCTGGCCCTCAGACACCCAACTGCTGTGCCCACTCATCCGTACCTCCTCCCAGGCGCTAGAAGAGGCAATGTGCTTCTGCTTCTTCTTCTGCTTGTGAGGAGGGGATGGATGGCTGGCAGATGGCAGCAGCAGCAGTGCCCCTGAAGCCTCGGAGCAGCTGGCTTCTTCCTCCTTCAAGACCCTTTTAGGTCTCCTGACCTCCAGCTTGCCGGGAGGATACACAATGTTTGGGTCCACCCACATCCACAGATTGGGCTTAATGTCTGGACCTGTGCAGAGGAAAAAGGGACTTACCATAGCTTTGGGGAGCAGGATAACCCCAGCTCAGGAAACAAAACTATGTCCAGAGAGCTCACCACTTACCATCTTTATCAGGGCAGTGTATTTTTTCCAAAGGCAGTGTTGGGGGATTAACTATTTGGAGTCTGTATTTCGCAACTGGCAAAGAAAGAGAGAGAGTCAAAACATAATAGAATTTTCACTGTTACCCCATGATCTGGGCACTTGAAAGTTTCTGGGGGCGGTGTGGGCTAGCCAGGGTAGTATGAAGCTTAGAGACTGGTAGTCCCTTCACCTCCGACCTTCACAATCTCTGCATTTTTCTCTCACTCTGCATACACTATCCCTGAACGACCTCATACACGCCTATGGATGGGTTACCATTCATAAATCCAGGGCTCCCAAATCTACCTACATACCAGACTTCTCTGCTACTCTCTAAAATAGAGCTGTGGACTGGGTGTTGTTACTTGGGTTATTGACAAGTACTTCAAACTCAGTATCTCCCCTCTTCCCTACTCTTCTCTCCCCCTTCCGCTCCTTTCCTCCTGGCATGGGGTCCTGTTATAAGCTGGCCTCAAAGTCTTCATCCCCCTGCGTGAGTCTCCCAGGATTACAGGCATACTACTATGGCCAATGTCAAGCTTAACATATCTAAAATTAAATGACATTTTCTTGGGCTGTCAAGATAGTTTATCAGGTCATGTTCGGAACAAAACCTATCCCCTAGCCCTGCCCACAAGTTATTCTACATCCCTACTTTATTAAAGTGTGACTTACAACTTCATATGGGAAGGCAAACTGAAAGTGGAGGTCACAGACAGTGGGGGTCTGGTCTGTAGGTAGATTTGAGAACCCTGGATTTATAGATGGTGACTTACAGTCTCTGCATAGGCAAATAATACCCCAAAATAAATTCCTTGGTTGAGGCGGGGCAGTGGTGGCGCATGCATTTAATCCCAGCACTTGGGAGGCGGAGGCAGGCAGATCTCTGTGAGTTCGAGGCCAGCCTGGTCTAAAGAGTAAGTTCCAGGACAGGCTCCAAAGCCACAGAGAAACCCTGTCTTGAAAAACCAAAAAAAGGCCCGGTGATGGTGGCGCACGCCTTTAATCCCAGCACTCGGGAGGCAGAGGCAGGCGGATCTCTGTGAGTTCGAGACCAGCCTGGTCTACAGAGCTAGTTCCAGGACA
>NW_026067973.1:126683-127909 GCF_014885135.2 Alexandromys fortis
AACTCTGTATGTAGACTAGTTAGAGATTTGCCTGTACTGTGCTTACATACCTAAATACTTAGGATCACATAAAAATGTCTTAGGTGAGGCTGGGTGTGACCAGAACTTATTTGATGTGTATGAGTGTTCGCATGTGTATATGTGCACCACTTGCACATTGGTGGTGTCCAGGGAGTCCTGAAGAGGGTGTACCCTCACTTGGAGTTATAGATGGTTGTGACATTGTAGATGCAAGAGCAGTAAGCTCTCTTAAATGCTAGGTCATCTTTCCAGGCCCTGAAACTTTTAAAACTTTTCTTACCTGTCATCCCTTTTGACTCAAGACTTTGCTCGTGTGTTTGAGACAGGGCTTAACAACCGTAGCTGTCCTGGAACTCACTCTGTAGACAAGGCTGGCCTCCCGAGTGCTGGGATTAAAGGTATAGCCACCATATCATTAGGTTATTGTTTGAAAAGAGACAGTGTGCTTACTGGACAACTCGGAAGTTAGAAAGGGTACTCTCATTTCCTTTCTTTGCTAATGTTCCTAACAACTTTAGGTCAGGTCGGTGAGGGTACACACGTGTAATCCCAGCATGTGGGAGTCTGAGGTGGAAGGATTACATCTGGAATACAAAACATCACACAGCAACTTTGTGCGATATCAGAACCTACGTGATGGTTCAGCGAATCAAAGAGCTTGCTGCCCGGCCTGCCAGCCTGAGTTTAGACTCTGAGACCCACAAAATAGGATGAAAGAACTGACCCCCACAGCAAGGACTGATGTCCACACGTGCACTAACAGCAGCGTGCAAGCTCACATACAAACACATACAGAAATAAATGTTTAAAATGTAACATAAAAAAACATGGAATCACTAGGGAGGCAGAGGTAGGCAGAGCTCGTGGAATTCGAGGTCAGCCTGGTCTACAGAGTGAGTTCCAGGACAGGCTCCAAAGAACACAGAGAAGCCCTGTCTCGAAAAACCAAAAATAAATAAAGAAATAGTAAATGTACAGCCTACTAAAGCAAGGAGTGGTGGTTCATGCCTGTGTGTGGTGAGAGCCGGAGGATCCAGGCCAGAACTAGCAACCCACCGGGTTTGAATTAGCCTGGGCTAGGTGAAAGACCTATTTCAAGTTGCTTTGTAAGTGGAAACTGTAACTTAGTGATTTAAACAATAAACAAAACCTTTGTATATTTACTTAGTCATCTGTTTCTTTTATATGTGTGTGTGGGGGGGGGG
>NW_026067973.1:135094-137469 GCF_014885135.2 Alexandromys fortis
GAACAAAAAAAAAAAAAAAAAAAAAAAAAAAAAAGGTCGTGGGAAGATGTGAATAGCATCTTGCACCGGTAATCCCAGCACTAGGGAGCCCCAGTGGGAGGATCTCAAGTTGGAGACTATCTGTAGAGCAGAACCCTGTCTCAAAACAAACCAAAAATGACATTTTCACACACACACAATGTTTACCCCATTACCCTGTGTTGACCACCCCTATTCCTCCCTCAGTTTCTTTTTTTTTGGGGGGGGGGCACCGCTGGTCTCAAGGCCAAGCAGCCCTTGAACTCCAGGAGAAGCCAAGGATGACCTTAAGCTCTGGACTCTCCCACCTCTATCTCCCCCACCTCAATTCTTGAAACAAATTCTCACCAGGGTTCCTGTACAACAACACCACTGTTTGATTTTTCTGGGGTGGTTATTTCTTTCTGCTCAGTCTCTACACTGGAATACCTCAAGGCCTCAGCCTTGCTCCAACTATTTTTACTCCTTGAATTCCAAACTTATACCAAAAATCTTGAAATTTGTGTCACCAATCCACCCCCTCCCCAGAACCCCAGGCCCTGACATTTAATCACCTGCACACTCGCTGTTCCTCCTTGGATAAATAAGACCAAGTCAGGGACCCAGCCAAGGCTACATGATGAGACCCTGTCTCAAAACAAAATGCAAAACCTTCCCAGAAACAAAGACATGGGCCTTGCACAAGCCACCTTTAGGATGACCTAAAATCGCTGGGCACAATCACTTACTGTGCTACTGAGGCATACGATGACATTTATATATGGAAGTGGAGCTGGTGGATGTGACTAACGGGGGAAAAGGTAGTGTTAACCCAACGATTTTGCCAGACAAGGCACAAAAAAAAAAAAAAGCACTTTGAACACAAGAGTAATTACCTCAAACTACTGAACTTAAGGTCTGGTCCAAGGAGGAGGAAAAATTTAGAGAACAAACTGGCCTACCCTCCCTTCGGCGATGTTAAATCTATTTGGTACTACGGACCACACCAGTAGGGGCGGCCCACGCGAAGAGCCCCGGAGGTAGGTCAACGGTTAAGGCTTGAGGCAGAGCCGGGTAGTGGTGGCGCACACCTTTAATCCCAACACTGGGGAGGCAGAGGCAGAGGCAGAGGCAGAGGCAGGCGGATCTCTGTGAGTTCGAGGCCAGCCTGGTCTACAAGAGCTAGTTCCAGGACAGGTTCCAAACAATACAGTGAAACCTTGTCTCAATAACAAAAACCAAAGGGACTCAAAACAAAAGCAAATAGCAACAACCAAGCAAAAAAGAGACAAAGATATTTCCCCAAAGAGAACTGTAACTGTTTTACATTTAAATAAAGCCTTCAGTATGCCAAGTGAAGCCTAAAAACAGAGAGAGAGAGAGAGAGAGAGAGAGAGAGAGAGAGAGAGAGAGAGATAGATCACGCCACCCACAAGACCCTCCCCCACAGCCCCACTCACGTTTCTGTAAGTACATGGGCAGGTGCGACGTGGTGAAGGACAAGAAACACTCATTGGCCATGTCCCAGTCCAGCAAGCCCGGCACTTGGCCATGGAGGCTGGCCCAGAAGTTCTGGTCCTGGAGTCTGGGGTCCACTTTAAAGGATAGGGGACTCAGGCCGGCACCGGGGTGGAGGCTCGCCTGCGTGGAAGGTGCTTCCTCAAACACCTGGGGCAATTGAGCAGGCGAGCGGGCAGCCGAGCAGCCCCTCCAGACACTCCCAATTGCCCCAGGTTCCACCGGGCTCGCTCCCGATCACCAGGCTCTCCTCCGCCTGTGGACGCGCTCAGCTGACAGAGATCCTATCTAAGCAGTTCCAAGACCCTCACCGCCTAAAACCAGATTTCGTGCTACAAACCCACAACCACACTCGGTAGAAAGCACAAACTACGTTGCGGGTTAGTCTTGGATTTCTAGAAACGCTGGCTCAAGGGGCTGGCGGTCGGGGGTGGGTGGGCTAGGGAGTGGAGGGGGTGGGAAGTTTAAATACGGGGGCGTGGAGGGGCAGGCTGAAGGTGCTAGACCAGCAGGCCTCAGAGAAAAATAACAAAGCAGGGCGTGGCTATTGCAGCCCTTTAATCCCAATACTCACAAGGCAGAGGCAGGCGGATCCCTGTGAGTTCTAGGCCATCCTGGTCTACAGAGTGAGTTCCACGACAGCCAGGGCTACACAGAGAAAACTTCTCTGGAAAAGAAAAAAAAAGAAACAAAAAACCAAAATTTATATTTCATAAAAGTTTTATACAGTTTATCGAAGATTATAACCCTAATAGGTGGTGGAGCCGAGATTAAATTACATAGCAATTTTATTTTTTCATGTTTTTTATTGATATTTATTTATTTATTTATTTATTTATTTTTTGGATTTTTCGAGACAG
>NW_026067973.1:139355-151421 GCF_014885135.2 Alexandromys fortis
AAATATTTATTTATTTATTTATTATGTATACTATGTTCTGTTTGTGTGTATGCCTGAAGGCCAGAAAAGGGCACCAGACCTCTTTACAGATGGTTGTGAGCCACCATGTGGTTGCTGGGAATTGAACGCAGGACCTTCTTCTTTTTGAGGTAGGGTCTCACTGTGTAGGCTTGATTGGCCTGGAACTCACTGTGTAGTGTGTAGATGAGGCTGGCCTCAAATTTATAGAGATCTGCCTGCTCCGCCTCCTAAGTGCTGACATCATGCTTTGTTTTTGTTTTGTTTGAAGGTCAATGCTGAAGATTCAGGCTCAGGTCTTTATGTCTGCAGATCAAATCTTCCCAGCCACCAACCCATCTCCCCAGGCTAACTTTTCTTTCTTTACAATGAAGTAGCTTGTAGCACAGGCTGGGATTATACTATGTAGCTGAGATAACTGTCTTCGTGTTCCTATTGCTGTGATGAACACCTTGACCAAAAACCAAGGGGAGGGAAGGGTTTGTTTGGCTTACATACCCAGAGTCACGGAGGGAAACCACAGCAGGAACTCAAACCAGACAAAAACCTGAAGGCAAGAGCGCTGCTTACTGAGTTGCTCCTCAGGGCTTTCTCAGCCTGCTTTCTTATAGAACTCAGAATTGCTAGGGATGGCACCACCCACAGTGGGCTAGGCCCTCCCACATCTATCACTAAGAAAATGCCCCCGGCAAGCTTCACTACAGTCTGATTTATGGAGGCAATTTCTCAGTTGAGGTTCATTCTTCTCAGATGACTGTAGCTCAGTGGTGCTCAACCTTCCTACTGCTGCGACCCTTTAATACAGTTCCTCATGTCATGGTGATTCACAACCACGAAATTATTTCCATTGCTACTTAATGCCTTGCGGTGGTGGTGCACTTCTTTAATCCCAGCACTCGGGAGGCAGAGGCAGGCGGATCTCTGTGAGTTCGAGACTAGCCTGGTCTACAAGAGCTAGTTCCAGAACAGGCTCCAAAGCTACAGAGAAACCCTGTCTGGAGAAAAAAAAAAAAGAAACCCTGTCTGGAAAGACAAAACAAAAATATTACTGCTTCATAGCTGTAATTCTGTTACTGTTATAAATTGCAATGTAAATATCTGTGTTCTGATGGCCTTAGGCAACTCTGTGAAAGGATGGTTTGATCCTCAAAGGGGTCATGGCCCACAGGTTGAGAACCACTGTTCAGTGGTTAAGAGCACTGGTTAAGAGGTTAAGAGGATTTCTAGAGGTCCTGAGTTCAATTCACAGCAACCACATGGTGGCTCACTACCATTTATAGTGGGATCTGGCGCCATCTCCTGGTCTGCAGACATAAACACAGGCAAAAACATTGTATATATAAATCTTTAAAAAAATAAACTGGGCGGTGGTGGCACAAGCTTTTAATCCCAGTACTCGGGAGGCAGAGGCAGGTGGATCTCTGTGAGTTCGAGGCCAGCCTGGTCTACAAGAGCTAGTTCCAGGACAGGCTTCAAAGCTACAGAGAAACCCTGTCTTGAAAAAACAATAATAATAATTTTTCTGGGCAGTGGTGGTGTACTCCTTCAATTCCAGCACTCAAGAGGCAGAAACAGGCAGATCTCTGTGAGTTCAAGGCCAGCCTGGTCTACAGAACAAGTTCCAGGTCAAGGCTCCAAAAGCTACAGAGAACCCCTGTCTTGGGGAGGGAGAGAAAATAAAAACAAACAAACCATGATTCCAATTGGGCATGGCGGTTCCACTTGTAATCTTTATCTTTTTAAAGATTTATTTTTCTATTGTACACTGGTATTTTGATTGTGTATATTCTGTGTGAAGGTGTCAGATTCCCCAGAACTAGAATTACAGACAGGTGTGAACTGTCATGTGGGTGCTGGGAATTGAACTCAGGTCCTCTGGAAGAGCAATTAGTGCTCTTAGCCACTGAGCCATCCCTCCAGCCCCCTCCACTTGTAATCTCAAAGCTGGGGAGGCTAAAGCAGAGGATCCTACAAGGTTGAGGTCAGCCTGAGATACAAAGTAAAACCCTGTCCTACATCCGTATCCTCCCCTCACACAAATAATAAACTCCACAAGAGTGTTCCCGCGTTTCTGCTGTCCTGTGAATCCTTTCTGATGGGTTTCAAAGTATTTTTGGTATGTTCCCACTCCTCATTCTCTTCAGGATATAGTGATTCTCTCATTCATTTACAAGGTATTTTTTTTTAAAAAGATATATTTATTATGTATACAACATTCTGCCTTCATGTATGCCCGCACGCCAGAAGAGGGCGCCAGATCTCATTACAGATGGTTGTGGTTGCTGGGAATCAAACCCAGGACTTCTGGAAGAGCAGTGCTCTTAACCACTGAGCCATCTCTCCAGCCCCTTTTGTTTTAAATTTTAAAGATAAAAAAAAAATTCGTTTAACATTGGACAGAGTGGTTCACACATTAATCCCAGCACAGCACTGGAGGTCTCTGGAGTTTGAGCTGGGTTATACATTGAGATCCTGTCCAAAAAAAAAAAAAAAAAAAAAAAGCCTGCTGATAGTGGTGCATGCCTTTAATCTCAGCACTCGGGAGGAGGCATATTGATCTGAGTTCAAGACCAGCCTAGTCTACCAAATGAGTTCAGGAAAGCTACACCCAAATTCTAGAACCCAAATCACCACCAGGAAACACCAACTCTAATGCAATAAAAAACAGAGTCTTTATTCACGAGTAACGTGAATAAGCAGCAACGCTGGTTGCCCCGCTGTGGCGGAAGCAGCGACTACCACGCCCTGCAACAGGAACAGACTAGCAACAATGCTATTGCAGGAAAAACCCACCCTCCAAAAGTGGTGGGCAGACGGGGGTTTATATAGGGGAAGAGACTTGGACCATTCCAAGCCTCTGGGCTTGTGATTGGCGCTGCCCCCTAGTGGGGTGAGGGGAATTCCAGACTTCCAGGCTTGGGATTGGCTTTCCCCTATACTGTGCCAAGCCTCTAGGGGCTCAGTTATTGGTCAGTTTTCTCTGCCCAGGGATTGGCTGGTTTTGTGTCAAGGGCAGCAGTGTGTCTGATTCTGGGACCAAAATGTGTTTCTTTCTTTGGTTCTTTTTACTTTTTGACCCTAATTTTGGGACCAGGGCAAATATCTTTGATATGCTCTGAATCTAGGAACTTAGTACATTCTTTTGGTCCTGGTTTCAGGGTCTGGGGATTTTTCTCCGGCTCTACGTTCGGGGGCAAAGCGTCTCTTCCCTTGACTCTGGTACCATTTTCACAGTGTGTTTCTTTCGCTGGGTCCTGGGTCCGGGCTTGGAGCCTAGCCGTTCAGGGTCTCTATAGGGGCTACGAATCAGGGGTTTTCTGGGGCCTGGGTCACTCAAAAATGTCTTTATTAAAAGTTATATTAAAATATTTTGTTTTCTGTATACATGTGAGGGCATGATTGTTTGTTTACACGGCACATAAGCGCGGGGGGTCTCCTGGCCAGAAGTCAACGGCTTTCCTGTAGCTGGAGCTACAGTTGTGTAGGTGCTGGGACCAAACCTGGGTCCTCTGTAAGAGCAGCAACTGCTCTTAACCACTCAGTCATCTTTCCATCTCCTTTTATTTATTTATTTATTTGTTTGTTTGTTTGTTTTGCTTTCCCCCTTTTTAAATCAGAGTCTCTCTGAAGCCCTGACTGGCCTGAAATTTTGTAACCCAGGCTGACCTGCCTCCACCTCCCAAGTGTTTGCACCAAATGTTTATGCTCCCACATCTAACCTGTTTCTGATTTCTAAAAGGCTTTATTTCCTTTCATTTTCTGTGTAAGGAAGTTTTGCTTGCATGTGTCCCTGCGTAGGTGCAGGTACCTGCAGAGGCCAGAAAAGGTGTCAGACCCCTGGAACTGGAGTCACAGACAGGCGTGGGCTGCATGTGGGTGCTGGGAACTGAACCAGGTTCTCTGGAAGAGCAGCCAGTGCTCTCGACCACGGAGCCATCTCAGTGGGTAAGTTCCGAGGTCAGAAACTTGCTTGGAAAAGGGACAGTCAACTATGAAAACAGCAAAGAGGGTCTGGGTGTAGTCACAAGAGCAGTCGAGGCTCCTGGAATCCTCTGTGCAAAGACTGCGTGGCAAGAAAGGAAAGGGGCTCCTGAAGAGGTGAAAGCTGAGGTGAGGCTCTGTGATTTAGACCCGGCCCTAAGATCACCTGACAGCCTGGGGTTTCACCCTACAAGCAATGTAAAGATGAATAATTCTCATCAGGAGTACATATTAGAGGGGACAGGAATGAATGAGAGTAGGTTAGGGAGATGTCTCAGTGGGTAAAACTGTGTGTGTGTGGTGTGTATGTATGTGTGGGTAGAGTATGTGTGTTGTGTGTGAGTATGTGGTGTGTAGTGTGTGTGAGTGTGTGGTGTGAGTGTGTGGTGCCAGGCAGTGGTGGCGCACGCCTTTAATCCCAGCACTCGGGAGGCAGAGGCAGGCGGATCTCTGGGATCTCTGTGAGTTCGAGGCCAGCCTGGTCTACAAGAGCTAGTTCCAGGACAGGCTTCAAAGCTACAGAGAAACCCTGTCTCGAAACAACAAAACAAAACAAAAAAGTGTGTGTTGTGTGTGTGTGTGTGGTGTGTGTATGTGAGTGTGGTATGAGTGTGGTGTGTGTGTAGTGTGTATATGTAATATGTGTGGTGTGAGTGTGTTGTGTGTGTATGGTATGTGTGTGGTGTGTGTGCATGGTATGTGTGTGGTGTGCGGTGTGTGTGCATGTGCTGTGTGTATGGTGTGTGTGGTATGCGTGGTATATATGTGGTGTGTGGGTGTGTTGTGGGTGGTATGTGTGTGCGGTGTGTGTGTATGGTGTATGCGTGATGTGTATGGTGTGTGTGTGGTGTGGGTATGGGTGTGGTGTGTGGGTGTGGTGTGGGTGTGTTGAAAGCTTAAAACCTGAATCTGATTCCTGAACACATGTGGAAGAAGTGAATAGTAAGTGGTTGTCAACACATTTAACATGGTATACACACCCACACACATTTAAAATGGTATATACACAACACACACACAAAATAAAACCTTTATAGAACAAAAATAAATTTAAGAAATGAATGAGGAGCCGAGAGATGGTGGCGCACGCCTTTAATCCCAGCACTCAGGAGGCAGAGGCAGGCGGATCTCTGTGAGTTTGAGGCTAGCCTGGTGTACAAGAGCTAGTTCCAGGACAGGCTCCAAAGCCACAAAGAAACCCTGTCTCGAAAAACAAACAAACAAAAAAAAAAAAAAAAGAAAAGAAAAGAATGAGGGTGGCACTGCACTGCACTATCCTGTCCCCTCCTGCCAGGGTCCTTCCACATCTGTTCTCAGTCCTAGTGCCCTGTAGCATGTTCCTTCCCCTGTAGCATGTTCCTTCCCCTGTAGCATGTTCTTTACCCTGTAGCATGTTCCTTCCCCTGTAGCATGTTCTTCACCCATGCTTCAAATGCAGTGCCTGTCCTGTCCTGGTGTTTTCTCCAGTACTTCACCCAGCTCTATCAGCCTCTTCGCCATGAGCCCATGTGGTGGTCCAGCATCTCCCTTCTGGGCCAGCCCAGAGTCCTGCTTGGGTGACCTGCAGGGTGCAAAACTCACAGCTAGGTCTGGGATTTGGTGCTCTCTCCTCAACTGTCTGTCATTACCTTCTTCCTTGCTTGCCTCCCTCCTGGGAAAGTCATCCTGGGACTTGGGGCTAGAGAAACTGACAGACATCTGTCAGTGACATTGGTACCATAAGATGTGCATAAGGGGAACCCACCAAAGGGAAACTCACACAGATGTGGTGGGCCAGCCTTTATTGTGAGAACTAAGCCCACGGAAGAGGAAAATCAGTTCTCACAGGATGGCAATGAGGGCATGGCAGGGAGTGTTGGAAGGCCGAGCGGGGAGAGAGAGGGGCGCTTAGGAAAGGACTTAGTGGAGGGAGGCAGGGAGAGGGAAGAGAAGGCACTGGAGAAAACCAGTTGAATCCTGGGAAAAGGCAGACTGGACTTGGAGGAGCCTGTGCTGCAGGAGAGCCCTCCTCATTTTCGGGCACCCAGGCCCAGGGCAATGACGAGGCCCACGACCAACAGGAACATAGCGACAGACAGGAGCACTGTGATGACTACCATGCCGCCCGTCCGGGCCATTCTCAACTCGATAGATTCCATGTTCCTTCCTGTCAGAAGAGAAAACCTTAGTGGGTTGGAAGGGTCCCTAGCAGCGCTCACAGCTTAGCTTGGCCAGCCAACCAGCCAGCAGGGCAACAACAGCTGTGGCCTCTACCAGCAACCCCTAGGGGTCACCAAGGAGATTTTCCTAGAGCACCGTTCCTCCTCACAAGGAGTCTTTAGTTCCGCAGATGGGTGAATGTGAATAGGAGGTGGCCAGAGTAAGAGTCCTCTGAAAACGCCTGCTCTAGGAGATAAAGCCCAGCGCTCAGGTGTGTAGACGCTTGAGATGTGAGAGGGGTAGGCATTTGACTTACGAGGAAGCGTAGACATCGGGGTTTCTGGGCTGGACTCGGTGGTCGTCCCCTTCTGCACCCGGTAGGAAATGCTTTAGAGGTGGGAGTTGGGAGAAAGCAGAGATCCCGGTAGGAATCTGGCATTTGCGAGGAGCGGTTCCAGCCCCCATCTCCGTGGCTATGCACCCCCAACTGCGCCCTCCTGGGGTGGAGGCTCACATTCCGTACCCTTTAGCTGTGCCCTCTTCCTCATGCTTACCAGCATCCCCCAGCTTCTCTTTCTGTGTCCCACATGTGTGCATCTGGTACCTACTAGTATTTAGTTCCTGGGGTTAGGTTTGTCACTTGATATGCGCTGAGCCGCGTGACGGTGAAGCCAGCCCCACTGTCCACCACGTTCACCAGCTCCCTGCGCCCACGGCATGGAGGCACCACGAACACTGATTCCACCACTAAGGGAAAATAGGAGCGAAAGGCAGCGTCGACTGTCTAGCAGTGCCATGGAGAACGGGTTAACGGGGAAGACGAAACAGGTAACCGGGAAGCCGACCTTTGCTGTCGTTGGCTCTCCGGACCGTCAGTGTGGCATTACCTCCCGTGAGGTGACATGGGGGCAAGGCAACTAACAGGCTTTCTGTTAGCGCCGGAGACAGCAGCCCCGAGAGGCTTGAGATGTTGAAGTCTGTTGGAAAGTCAGGAGGGAATGCAGATGGAGTTAGACTGACTCTCAACTCAGATCATTACAAAGGGCGCAGTCAAGACAGGCCCGTGTGACTCTGACCACCAGATGGCAGGCTTGAGCTGCAAATGGTGGATACGCTGAGCCGCCAGGGAGACGGACTAGACTCTAGCAACCAGTCAGTTCCCAGCCTCACCCACCCAGGCAACTGCGGATTCTTCTCTACTCCTGGGTCAGGAAGAAGCCTAGGAATTTGTCTGCGGCTCACTACCATCGCTAGTCCTCAACCCCAGCCAGCTACGAGTTTGAGAGTCCTGGAAGAGACAGTGCTCTAAAACCCTCCTCACTCCCCCCAGCAACAGAGACCTGCAGCCCCCGGAGCCAAGACAGTCAGGAGACCCAGAAACAAGGGCAAGGTCTGGACAGGCAGCGTGGAGGTCATACTGCGCCGAGAGCTGGATCCTTGACCGAGCTGGGGCTTCCTGAGGCCAATGAGGCCCTGCCCCAGGATGGCTGATTTTGTCTTGGGGTAGGAGGGGCTGCTGGGTGGGAATCCAGTCCAACTCGCCTGTCAGACACTGTAGCCTCAGGAAGGGCCCCCAGACAGGTTTTTCAGGATTGGGAGTTGGCCCTCAGGCCCCAAAGGCGATGCCCTGACTGGGTCCAGGCAGCTTAGCTAGCTGCAGGGGAGGATGACTCCTTCTCTGAGAACTTCCCTGTCTGAAGCAGAGTTTCTCTATGTGTGTCTACAGGGGCTGCTTCTCCCCAAGGAGGTTTCTAGGAGGGCCATGATTCTGAAGTTGCCCTGGTTTGTAGGGAAAACCCCAAGGATCGAAATGACTCTGGTTAGTAAGAAAGGAAGAGAGGGAGATTGGTTGTGCGGGGTGGGGATAGCAGAGCCAGAGTTCCGATTCCTAGTGTTGACTCCGGCCCAAGTCAAGTTGAGGGTGTCAGTGGGAATCTTCCGATTTCTCCAGAGGGTGGGGACAAAGGAGGTGAGAGAGCTTCCAAGAAGGTTGATGTTGAAGTCCAGCACAGATGTCGGGCTCTGGTGTAGACACAGATAGACTTGGGCAGCAAACATTGGTTCCGCTGGTGGAGAATAAAGAAGAAAAAAATCTCAGGAAACAAGAGACAGGCAGATCCTGAGTTCCAGGCCAGCCTGGGCTACACAGTGAGACCGTCTCAAGTCAAGCAGGGTATAGTGGTGCACACCTTAATTCCAGCTCACGGAAAACAAAGGCAGGAGGATCTCTGTAAGTTTGAGGCCAGCCTGGTCTACATAGTGAGTTCTAGGACAGACAGGGCTATGTTGAGAGACCTGTCTCAAAAAACAAATCAATAAGGCTGAGTGGCGGCGGCATACACCATTAATCCCAGCACTCTGGAGGCAGAGGCAGGTGGATCTCTGAGTTTGAGGCCAGCCTGGTCTATGGAGTGAGTTCCAGGACAGCCAGGACTACGCAAAGAAATCTTGTCTCGAGAAAAAAAAAATCAGGGAGATGGCTCAGTGGTTAAGAGAACTCAGTATCCTCCTAGGGGACTGAGTTCAATTCCCAGCACCCACATGACTGTTCACAACTGTCTGTAGCTTCAAGATCTGACACCCTCACACCAACGTACATGCACGCCCAATGCACATAAACTAAAATAAATAATTTTTTAAAAAAGACCCCCCCAATCAACTAAAACAACAACAAACACCCTCAAGTCAAAATGAGCCAGCGACAAGGAGAACGGTCTAGGGGTGCAGCTCAGTGGAAAGGTGCATGAGGCATGGGTTCCCATCCCGGTACACAAGACCAGCACCGTTTCCTGGTGTCTCCCACCCCAGGCTAAATGAGAGAAGTAAATTTGCCAGCCAGAGGGAGAGGAGAGCGAACCACTCAGAATGCTGGGCAGGGGCTCTGCATGCCCTCACTCCCAGCATGCCCCCAACAGCCATCTTAAGTGGCGCTGCCTTCTCAGTGTGGAACCTGAGACTCAGACAGGTTGTCCCTGGAAAACGGTCAGGTGGGCGTGGGCTTTTCCAGATTGGAGAACTCATCCCAGAGAAAGGGTCAGGGTCCTGGGAGAGCGGGACTAGTGAAGGGCTGCTATGATGTCCATTCCCCACGGAGGGTGGGTGTGAAGCCGAGGATATAAGGGGGATAGAAGTAAAAACAGAACCTGGGGGCTCAGGCAGAGAGCGGGAGGGGCTTTCCCAGAGTGTCTCCAAATTGACTGTGCAATGGGTTATGGGGGTTTGGTTCAAACACAACTTCTGATTCTGTGGGCCTGAGGCAAAGCTTCAAACTACATTTCTTTTCTTTTTTTTTTCTTTTCTTTTTTTTTGGGGGGGGATTTTCGAGACAGGGTTTCTCCGTAACTTTTTTGGTTCCTGTCCTGGAACTAGCTCTTGTAAACCAGGCTGGCCTCAAACTCACGGAGATCCGTCTGCCTCTGCCTCACGAGTGCTGGGATTACAGGTGTGTGCCACCACCGCCCAGCTCTTTTTTCTTTTTGGTTTTTTGAGACAGGGTTTCTCTGTGTAGCTTTGGTGCCTGTCCTGGAACTAGCTCTTGTAGACCAGGCTGGTCTCGAACTCACAGAGATCCACCTGCCTCTGCCTTCCAAGTGCTGGGATTAAAGGCAAGCGCTGAAACTACATCTCTTGAACAATTTTAAATTTACACTTATCGTCTTGTGTATGTGTATGCCCTCGTGTGCCACAGTGCACATGTGGGGGGCAGAGGACAGCTTGTGGGAGCTGGGCCTCTCTTTTCACAGTGTGGTTTCTCGGTATCGAAACACTGATCCTCAGGCTTGGTGGCAGGAGCCTTTACCTGTGGAGCCCTCTGTTTCCTAGAGCTGCATTTCCAAGGCGCTTACAGGTCACACACACACACCTCCAATGGAAAGCGGGACAGAGGTTTTTCCTCACGTTGCCAGCACAGGCTGCCTTTGGGTGGATTTCTGTGTGCCCTGCTCCACGGCTTTTGTCCCCTTTAGATGAGATCTTATCCCCACTCTACATACTGAAGGATCCGCACACAAAGGAGAACTTGAGGTGGGGAAGAGGGCTAAATGGTGGGACCTCAACACAGCAGGGCGCTTAGGCATGAGCCTCATTTGGGCTAAGGAGGAATCAGGAGAGGATAAGTTTACTGCAGAGCAGATTGTGTTGGTCCAGTCTTAGGTCCCATTTGAAATTAGGAGTGAGACAAAGTGAGACAGGAAAGGGCATATCTCTGGTCACATTTTAGAGGGATATGAGGGCCCTGTGCCTTTAAAGCCCTCCCATCTCCCTCCAATCTCCCCCCTCACCTTCCCCACCCGAACCCTCCCCAGGTTTCTGGAGGAGCAGAGTTGCGTCTTCTCCCTGCCCTGCCGAGCTGCTCACTGGCTGCTCTGGAGGCTGTGCTTTGCGGTCTCCATGGAAACCATTAGTTGCTAAGCAACTGGAGCATCATCTGTGCTGAGCTCTCGCATCTAATTATCCCATCACAGTGGCTGAGAAGGGTTTGGGGAGCTGAGAGGAGGGAGAGGCCCAGCACAGGAGCCAGAGGATAACTCTTTCAGCAGAGCAGATTCACTGACAGTGCCGGAATCAGTTAAAGCCACAGCGCCCCGCTCCTCTGGAGGATTTCCTAAGGGCCAAGCAGGGGAACCAGGATCACAGGTCCCTCCTCTGGAGAATTTCCTAAGGGCCAAGCAGGGGAACCAGGATCACAGGTCAGGAGTCTCTCTCCTGAACTCTGTCTTCTCTGCTGTCCTCCCCTTGATTCTTGAATCTAAACTCCTTAAAGTTCCCACCCCTTCCTTCTCCCAAATACCCTCCTCAAGCCAACAGGCACTTGTTGCTGCCAGGTTTGCCCCTGGGATAAACTAAGCAGTCAGGATAGAAATGCAGGCTAAGTTCCCCTTCCCTCTTCTCCATCCATGTTTCGAACAGACCTCTTCTTCTTCCTGGACTAGACTCCCCTTTCCCCTTCTTGAGCTACAGTAGCTCTGCAGCCTGAAGAATCAGGATTAGAACCCAGGTCTGCCTGACCTGTCCACAGTCCTACTTCAACTAGGCCACTCCTCTATCTCCCAGGGAATTAGAAAACATGTCCACCTGTCTCCAGGGGTGTGCTAGACACAGATGGTGACCATTGCTCTCCTGGAGATGAGAGATGCCTTATGGCTAGGTGAACCACTTTGAACCTCATTTTTTTTTTCAACTTGAAAATGGAAAGACTCCAGGTGGGTGCATACCTTTAATTCCAGCACTTGGGAGGCAGAGGCAGGCAAACGTCTGTGAGTTCAAGGCTGTCCTAGTCTACAAAGTGAGCTCCAGGACAGCCAGGGCTACACAGAGAAACCCGTCTCATGGGACAAAAAAGATTTAGGACAAAGATGCAGAAAGAACATTGAGAGCAGCTGTAATCTAGGCCAGCAGTGGACACCCTGAGGACTTGTGCCTGCAGGTCAGGAGTGGTGCTCACCAAATATTAGCTTGTTGGGAGGTCTGAGGGCATTCTTTGGAGATCGAAGGCTGAAATGCGTGGCCCTAAGGAAAACTCCATCATCCAGGTCAACACAAACCACACCTTCCAGCTTTGTGGCCTTGGCTAGGCTGTTGCTTCAAGTTGCAGTTTCCATTTCAAATGCATTTGTTTATTGTATGCACTGTGAGTGTTTTGCCTGCACGTGTGCTGTGCACCACTTCTGTGCCTGGTATCCTCTGGAATCAGAAGAGAGCATTGGATCCCTGGGGACTGGGGTTATAGATGGTTGTGAACTGCCATGTGGGTGCTAGAAACTGAACCCACGGCCTCTGTAAGAAAAATTGCTGAGCTCTCTCTCCAACCGCTGTAGTTTCCTCTTGATGGGAACAGCAAAACCTGTCTCCTGGGAATATGGTGACTAACATGCCAACTTATTTATTTAAGAGGGCTAAGACAGTATCTGGTTCAATAAATACTGATTT
>NW_026067973.1:151694-158053 GCF_014885135.2 Alexandromys fortis
TTTTTTTTTTTTTGGAGACAGGGTTTCTCTGTATAACAGTCCTAGCTGTCCTGGGACTCACTCTGTAGACCAGGCTGGCCTCAAACTCACAGGAATCCACCTGCCTCTGCCTCCTGAGTGCTGGGATTAAAGGTGTGCGTGCGCCACCACTGCCCCGCCTACTCCCTCCTTTTTATTAGCCTTCATTTCAGATGAGGAATGAGGGTGCCGAGGTAATGAGGTAATAGGTGACGGCCCCAAGGTCACAGAGCAAACAGGGGATGAAGTGGCCTAAATAACTAAGTATTTGCTTTTCCAGCTGTGTCATTGGTACAAAGAGACACGTTAAGATTTGAAAAGCTTGTCCAAGGGTTAATGGCCACAGGGTACCAGGCATCTAGAACAGCTTATCTGATTGATCCACTTATTAAACATTGGTAGAAAAAGCCCGCTCTGGTGGGTTCTATGCCAGACCTTGACGTACTAAAGCAATGAGATACAACTCCTGCTCTAAGCTGCGGAGTTTTGAGGACTGAACCCCAAGTTGGTCTGCCTGGAGTAAGGAGAAGGAAGACAGCCTATAAAGAGGGAGTCGTAAACCGGGCAGTGGTGATGCACGCCTTTAATCCCAGCACTCTGCAAGCCTAGGCAAGCAGATCTCAGAGTCTAAGGCCAGCCTGGGCTACACAGAGAAACCCTGTCTCAAAAAAAAAAAATCTACCCACTGAAAGGCTTAGGGACAGGAATTATTGTCACACTTGGGAACTGCAAACTACACATCTTGGCCAAAACAAAGACTCAAAGGTGGGGACCTGATGGGAGCTAAGGCCCAGCTGGAACACTAGCAACTCTGTAGTTGCCAGGGTTTAAATTTTTGCCTTGAAGATTCTTCACCTAAATTCCGGAAGAATAGTTCTGGTAACAATGTAGAGGATAGTCCGGCATCAGGTCAGGCATTAGGTAAGGAGATTGTGCAGCCAAACTATCCAAGAGAATAAAGAAAAACACCTGAATGAAAAGGAGCAAGCTGTTGTCATGTCACCGAGACTGACTGGAATCGGTGATGACTGCAGAATATGTCTAAGGGGAAAGAACCAATGACTTCCAGATTTATGGTTCAGAACAGATTTGAATGGCGGTGTGGGGGAAGAAATGTTCCCTATGGAGCCAGGACGTCTGACGTACCATGATCGCAGGCTTCCTCCATGATGACCCATAAGGATCCTTGCTTTATGTTTCCTCACGTTTGTGACTCTGTGAAGCCCCCCTCCCATTCTGTCAGAGTTAGTCTGTGCAGACAATAGGATAACCGAGCAAGTAGCCACACGTGCTGATGTGTACCTGTGGTTCTAGCTACAAGAGAGGCTATGGTAGGGGAAGTACTTGAGCCAGGAGTTCGAGGTCAGCCAAAGCAATACTGTGAGGTTAAACACAGGATGATCAGAAGCTTGGAGCCACCCTGGTCTACACGAGGCATTGTCTCAAAAACAAAGGAAAGGGGAGGCAGGGAAAGGAACGGAGCTCGGAATTGCCAGGCGTGATACTGCACAC
Organism: Alexandromys fortis; assembly: GCF_014885135.2. Taxonomy (NCBI): domain Eukaryota; kingdom Metazoa; phylum Chordata; class Mammalia; order Rodentia; family Cricetidae; genus Alexandromys; species Alexandromys fortis. The sequence goes on from NW_026067973.1 coordinate 153,225, forward strand.
CTGTGACCCCAGCATTCAAGACACGGTAGCAGCAGGAGCTATAGGTCAAGACAGCCTGAACTCTAGAGGTTCCAGCTATAGGATAGATGATGAAACTCTGTCTCAAAAGCCCCCTTTCCTCAGGGTGGCAGAAGCAATGACTCACTTGAGGATGACATAGACTTTGCTCCTTGTTCACTCTGGAGAAGGCGGGAGCATTTCCAAGGTGAGGTGACGTCTCCATGCAAAGGACTAAAGCCTTAGGCAGCGGTGTGTGACTTGGAGCTAAGTCTAGGAAGTTGAAGGATGACTGCATTTCACTTGACATCCTCACTGTGCCTTCTGGAGGCAAAAGCAGGCCCCTGGCTCTTGCCCAGATGCCTGACTCTCAGAACAAAATATTCACCTTTACAAGTTGCTATATTTGTGGGTGCTTCCCCCGCTGTAACAGCTAACCAATACAGCCACCGTGGGAAGCAGCCAGGAGGACATTACAATGGGGCACGTGAGTTGTCCACACCGAGACAGGCATGTGACAGGACTCTCCTCTTGGCTGTGGAAGGAGGCCCTTGCAAAGATTGTAAAAGAGAAGGAGGCAGTGATCGACAGGCTTCTGGGCTGGCGGGAGGGAGAAGAGGAAGAGAGGTCTGTAAGAAGAAATGGATATTCACTAGGAAAGGGAGTAGATGGAATTCCCAGACTCCACGGTGCCTTAGGGCTGGAAAGACAGGGTGCTTGCTGCTCTTCCACAACACTGGAGCTCAGCTTCCAGGGCCCGGAAGGGAAGCTCACAATGGTGTCCCACTCCAGCTCAGGGACTCCGACTGCTCCATCGGTCCTTTGAGGGCAACCATACACATTCAAGGCACACACTCACACATGCACATAAATTGAAAAATAATTTAAATCTCTTTAAAAATGAGGTGTCAGAGCCTGGTGGTGGTGGCTCACGCCTTTAATCCCAGCACTCGGGAGACTCGGGAACACAGAGACAAGACGGTCTCTGAGTTCAAGGCCAGTCTGGTCTACAAAGCAAGTTCCAGTCAGGGCTACACAGAGAAACCCTGTCTTGAAAAAACAAACAAACAAACAAAACATCAAGTTGCACTGAAGATCAGGATTGGAGAAAAAGAGCAAAAGTATCCACCGGGCCGGGTACCTTGGGGGTTCTCCCTAACCTTGGGGAAAATGGCTTCCTAACCTGAGGAAGCAGAAACCAGACAGCCAGACCCTAGACGTGATTGGCAGGTGAGGTTCTGTCATCAGAACAGGGCAGATGGATCTGAAGCGCATGTGCTGCTCTTGTAGAGGACCCAGATCTGGGTCCCAGCATCCCTGTGGTGGCTCACAGCTGTCTGCAACTCCAGTTCTGGAGAATCCGATGCCCTCTTCTGACTCACAAGGGTACCACGCACACGTGTGCTACATAAATATATACACATGTCAAACCCTCAGATACAAAAAACAAGAATAAATAGAAAGAGCCAGGCATGGTGAGTTTAATCCCAGCACTCGGGAGGCAGAGGCCGGTGGCCAGCCTGGTCTACAGAGCAAGTTCTGGGACAGTCAAGGCTACACAGAGAAACCCTCTCTTGAAAATCCAAAGAAGCAAAACAAAACAAAAAAAGTTACCAAGAAATAAGTAGCAGTAAATAGCAAGGGGAAATATTGAAACACATGCCAAAAAAGATACAGGGAAGAGGTGACCGGAACTGACGAAAGTCTTCTGGAAGGTGGGGAATATGGAGCTCTGCTCAGAGAGGTGGCAGTGCGGGTGTCTGAGTGATGTCGTCTCCCTGCAGAGGGGAGATGAAGGCAGGCCTGCTGAAAAATGCCATTGCGGAAAGTGGCGTGGGAAAGGCAGGAGACGGGAGGCCGAGGCTGAGGGACTAAGGGGAACCCTTCCTGAAGGCCTCTGGCTCTTCTGGTGAAATGAAAAACTCAGAGGAGAGAAGAGCTTGGGGTCAAAGAAGCTTGAAGTAGCCCTTGGGGTGCAAGATTCTAAGGCTCCAGAGAAAGGCTGCATTGGTGGAGATCACTCAACTTTTCCCAGGGTCTACTGTCTTCGGGGACACCGACTACGCTAGGCTCTCTGAAACTGAACCAACAGGATAGATAATCTCAGTTAATAAATAAAGTTTTAAAAGGGAGTTCCTGCAGCCTCAGCCTCCAGGGGACCTGGGCCTGTGGACAAGCACCACACGTAGCAAGGGATCCCTGTTCTTATTTTATTGTCCTTTGCAAAATGGGAATTTTTTTTCTAGTTAATTTGCCAAAGAGGAAATTTAAATGGACTGGAGTGGGGGGAGTCTGGGAGGACTTCCTGGAGGAAACAGGAAGGAAGTAGAGAGCTAAAAGTGTAGGAATTAGCAGAGAGAACTAGGAGAGAAGAGTGGAGGGAGGGAGGAGATTGCTGCAGGCTGAGAACCCACAGATTCAAAGTCAGAGAATGGAATCTGGAAAAATCGCTGAAGAAGTAGCTGAGGCCAGATGAGATTTTAGACTCTTTAAGAGTTGGTCTCCTCCTTCCTTGTCCTCCTCCTCCCTCTCCTTCTCCTTCCTTCTCTTCTTCTTCTTCTTCCTCTTCCCCCTGCTTTTCTCCAGATCTGGGAATTGAACCCAGGGGCTTCCCCCACGTTGGGCAAGCACTCTACTGCTGAGCACTCCTCAGGGCCAGGAGTTTTAGTTTCTACCCTAAGGATAAAATCCCCTTTGAGAATTTTAAAATTGAGAGTGTGATGATCAGGTTTGTGTGTTTTTGTTTGTTTTCAAGACAGGGTTTCTCTATGTAGCAGCCCTGGGAGACTTTCCCAGAACTCACTCAGTAAACTAGGTTGACCTTGAACTTGCAAAGTGCTCCCTCTGCCTCCCGAGTGCTGGAATTAATGGTGTCTCTTCACAGCAATAAAACAGTGACCAAGACACCTCTATAGGCACCTCTAATGGGCACAGGGAAGGACACCCAGGAGCCTTTCTGGGATGTGGGTGGAGTGTGGAGAAGGCCTAAATGAGATCCTGGAGATCACAGCTAGAGGGGTAGGTGCAGGATCTCCAGCCAAGTGGCCAAGAGACCCAAGAACTGCCACTTTCTTTTTTTCTTTTCTCCTTCTCTCTTTTCTTTCTTTTCTTTTTGGTATTATTCTGTCTGCATGTATGCCTGTCTGCCAGAAGAGGGCATCAGGTCTCACTATAGATGGTTGTGAGTCACCTAGTGTCGGGATCCGATGCTAGCCCGGACCCTCAATTATTTCTCTCGACCAGACCCAACATAGACTCTCTCTCTCTGGACTGGCGTGGAGGAGACAGGAATAAAGACACGACTCACATGGTTTCATTGGGAAGGAGATTTTTTTTTTCTCAGTGGTCCCATATGAAGTCCTGAGTTCACATACTGAAGAATTCCTCTTGTTTATTCTCCAAACAGTCTTTAAACCAAAACTTAATTTAGGGGAAATACATTAGCATTTTGTCTCTAAGGTAACCAGGTAAATGGCTTTTCATCACGTACACAACTACCTGTCATGTAGGCTTGAATCAGCATCTCTATCAGGCATTCTCCAAATTACAAAGAAAGAAGCAACAACATCCTGACCCTTTGTAAGGGCAGTGACAGCCTGCCTGCAGGGCTACCTGACCACCTCAGGTGGGGTCTATGGCTTTAGAGCCTGGATACTTAATCATATAGAAATATGGGCCTAAACCTTGTGATTGCTGGGAACTGAGCTCACGACTTCTGGAAGAGCAGCTGATGTTCTTAACCACTGAGCTTCTCTCCAGTTCCCCCCACCCCAACTGCCATTTTTAACCCCTCTTGAAGTCTATCCATATCTGAGCTACTGACACCACCAGTAGGGACTTTCGAGTGTAGCCCCAGCCAGTCCACAGCTCTGGCAGACAAAGGTTGACCCCAGGAAGAAGAACAAAGAGTGATGGCCAGGGTCAACAATGCTTTGAATCCTCTCCCATCCTTCTGAAGTGGGTGGGTAGGTTTGGCAAGGCTGCCCAGGCCAAAGCCTGGTGCTGGCCTCTCACCTCCCCAGGCCCTGCAGATATGCACACCAGATGCCCGTGCCCTTTGCAAAGCTGTCGTTTGTACAGAAGTCCTAAGGATGGGGAAAGAGGGACACTATCCCTCCTCTCCCACCATCCCCGCCATCACTTGTACTAGGGACCTGCAGGCACACAGCCCATCCCCAGTCACTCTTGCTGCTGTTTGAACCAGCACACTGGAGACTGCTGTTTCCCCAGTTCCTCACATGACCCAGTTCAGGCTCTGAGTTCTCAGGACTGCTAGAAATAGCCTGGCCTCTGTGCTTCCCACTGCCATCTTCCTGCTACAGGAGTTTCTCAACCCTAGCCCTTCCTCTTCGCTTCTCCAAGGCTGCTCTCAGAAGTAACCTGGGCCTCCCACTGAGTCCAGAATGCTGAGCCTCGTGGTTGGTGCTCACAAGAAAGGAGGCAGGCAGGGCGGTGGGCGGCGGTGGTGGTGCACGCCTTTAATCCCACTACTCAGGAGGCAGAAGCAGGCGGATCTCTCTGAGTTCGAGGCCAGCCTGGTCTACAGAAGGAGTTCCAGGACAGGCTCCAATGCTACCAAGAAACCCTGTCTTCAAACAAACAAACAAAAGGAGTGGAGGCAGAACTTCCAAACTAGCGTGTCCTCAGATCAGCTTCCAGAGTGTGCTGCCTGCCTTAAGGGCAAGCTGAAGAGTGAGAAGCAGGCTCCCAGGTAAGCAGAGGGCTGGGTGGAGCAGAGGGTCCAGCCCTCCGGTGCTACCTTCCAGCTCTGACCTTGAACTCAGAGGTGACTGCCTCTGAACCGCTTTGCTTTACAGATGGGGGGGGGGGGG
>NW_026067973.1:158514-163926 GCF_014885135.2 Alexandromys fortis
TTTTTTTTTTTCTGCCTCCCAATTCAATCTCTCTTTTCTCATCCTCTATTGGTTTGCTCTTCTGAGGGTTCAGGGTCCTCCCCTTTCCATCTCTCAGCTGCTCCAGGTCCCTCTGGTCTTCCCTCGTGCAGATCTCTTTCTAGGGCTTCACTCCCATCTTCCCCTCCTCAAGTCTAAAGCTGTAGCCACCAGCTGAGGTCTGTTGGTTAGACCAGAACAGAGAAGGGCCTCTCAGAGGGACAGAATTTGGATCGCAGTGGGTTCTGGGAGAGCTCTGTTGCAGTGGCCTGCACTTCTTCTTTTATTTTTTTATTTTTTAGTTTTTCGAGACAGGGTTTCTCTGTGGCTTTGGAACCTGTCCTGGAACTAGCTCTTGTAGACCAGGCTGGTCTCGAACTCACAGAGATCCGCCTGCCTCTGCCTCCCGAGTGCTGGGATTAAAGGCGTGCGCCACCACCGCCCGGCTGGTCTGCACTTCTCTGACCAAAAAGAAGGAAATGGGGGTCTGGGCAGGGGTGGTTTCGAGACAGGGTTTCTCTGTGTAACAACCCTGGCTGTTCTGGAACTCCCTTTGTAGACCAGGCTGCCCTCGAACTCAGTGAGATCCGCCTGCTTCTGCTTCCCAAGTAATGGGATTAAAGGCGTCTGGCACCACTGCCCACCTCAATCTTCTTTTAGTGTGTCCTGCATGATATTCTCCCTGATTCACCCTTGGAGACACTCAGCCAATGTCTTTCAGTCAACACCAGTATGGGGACCAGCCTCCAAGACTAACCTGGTTCTGACTTCTCTCTCCTCAAAGTTCAATTAAGTCTCTTCATGCCTCCACAGGAGGGGGTGGATCCTATTATCGTGTCCTAATGCAGTCACCCTAAATAGGAACTGCCCTCTGGATTGCCCTGTCGCTGTCGAGTGTATAAACCTCATTATCCCTCTACGGCTTGAGGCTAGCCTGGGCTATGTGAGGCCCTGACTGGGGAGGGGTATAGTATCTCATTTCTCAGGTACAAAGTTAGAGGACCGCTACCTGTGACGTCATTTCCGGCAGCAGCTTTCCTCGGGAGGGCGCTCGTGTCTGCCCCTTGCTGTGGCAGACCCCCCCCAGGCAACCCTAGATCAAGCATCCCACGGGGCATTTTGCATACTCACTGAAGGCCCCAGTGGCAGTCACCCTTGAGAAGCCAAACCTCTCTCACACACACCTTCCGCCCCTTTCTCCTGACCTCTCTGTTTCCTTATTTATTTATTTCCTTATTTCCTTATTTATTGAGCAGCTACTGTGTTTCACTCACTTTACACACGCCACCGACACCTCGGTTCATCGTCAGAATGTTTGATCAGAGAGTTGTTATCCCCTTTTCCAAGAAGACACCGGCGCTCAGAGTGGTTAATTCACCCAAGCTAGTCAGCCAAAAGCTGGCACTCAAATCCAGACTTGGAGCTCTCCAAAATTGGTGCGTTATTTTTTATTTTTTAATTTTTTGCTACACTGCACTGTCCTCATATGGCTCTTCCAGCTCAAGAGGCTTCGGAGCCTTTCAGGTTCCTTGTTCTCTGGTTGGACCCTGAGGCTCCTCCGGTCCAGCCCCTCCCACCTCAGTGTCTCCTACAAGCATGAGCTAATGTGACGTGAACTGGTGTGAACTTGAACATTCGTGTTCTGCCTGTCTGTCCTCATCTCTAGCAACTAAAAAATTTTTTTTGGCCCCCTCCCCAGTCAAGGACCTCAAGTAGCTCAGGCTGGCCTCAAATTTCTTCAGTATGGAGTATGACCTTGAACTCCTGAATCTCCTGCGTCCACCTCCCACAGTGCTGGCGTTACAAGTGTGCAAGGCCATGCCTGGTCAAAAATCTTTATTAACGAGTTATATCATATAGTATCCCCTTTCTCAGACACAAGGAAGGAAAAATAAACACCAAGATACAGGGTAAGGATCCAAACATCATCTCCAGGTGTGGACTGGTGCGTAAGCCTAGGGAGATGCTAGCTCCACAGTGGGGTGGGCAGAACACTGAAACAGTTCTGGTAGAAGAGAACCGGGGTTCTGGAGGAATCATCAGAACAATATGGAAGCTGAAGTCAGATTCCATTTATTTATTTAGACAGGGTCTGATGTACCCGAGACATTGATTCTTTTTTTTTTTGTTTTTGTTTTTGTTTTTCAAGACAGGGTTTCTCTGTGATTTTGGAGCCTGTCCAACTAGCTCTTGTAGACCAGGCTGGCCTCGAACTCCCAGAGATCCACCTGCCTCTGCCTCCCGAGTGCTGGGATTAAAGGCGTGCGCCACCACCGCCCGGCCAAGACATTGATTCTTAAAAAGGTGTTTATTGTCTTTTGTGTGTGTATGACCTGTGAATGTGAGGGTCCGAGGACAGCTCGGTAGGGTTGGTTCTCGCCTTCTACCTTTTTTGGGTTCCAGGAATTGAGTTCAGGTCATTAGATTTGAGAGGGAGCCTTTTACTGATGGGGCGCTTCTGTGACCCAGCTCTAAACTTCTGATTCTCCTGCCTTAGCACTTGGGGGCTGGGTTATTGAGGGTACCACCATCCTCAGTTGTGATTTTTGTTTTTTAAAAGGGTCTCTCGTTGTAGCCTTGTCTGGCCTGTAGAGGAGGCTAGCCTTGAACTCACGCAGAGATCTGCCTGGCTCTGCCTCCTGCGCAGAGATTAAATGTAAGCAACACCTGCGCTTGACTACTCTGCTCAGTTTTATGCCTTGCTGGGGATCATGAATGCTAAATAGAAAAGAAAGAAGAGCCCAACTCCACAAAATGTCCTCTGACCGCCCCCCCAACTACATGACATTTGTTTTTGTATACACACACAGACACACACACAGTAAAAAAAAAAAAAATTCAGACAGGATTTTTCTGTGTAGTCTTGATTTTCCTGGAATTCTCTCTGTAGATCAGGCTAGCTTCAAACTCTTAGAGATCCACCTGCCTCTGCTTCCCAAATGCTAGGACTAAAGGTGTGTGCCACTATGCCTGGCATAAGTAGAATTTTTAAATAAAAAACAACTGGGTCGGTGATGGCTCACAACTTTAATCCCAGCTATTGAGAAGCAGGGGCAGGCAGATTTCTGAGTTTGAGACCAGCCCACTCTACAGAGTGAGTTCCAGGATAGCTAGGGCTACAAAAGAGAAACCATCTCAAAAAACAAGATTTTAAAAAGTAGGCTTTAGTTCACTGTGGTGATCTATACTTTTGATACTTGAGAGGCAGAATCAGGTGGATCTGTGTGAGTTCAAAGCTAGCCTGGTCTACTTAGTGAGTTCTAGGAGCTAGAGGGATGGTTCTGTGGTTAAGAGCACTTGTTGCTCTTCCAGAAGACCTGGGTTTGGTTCCCAGAACCCACACAGTGACTCACAAAGTTCAAGGGGATCCAATGCTCTCTTCCGATTTTGGAAATTTTGCATACAGGTGATGCACATGCATACACACACTCATACACATCAAAGAAAAATAAATCTAGGGAAAAGTCTTTGCATAGTGAGTTCCAGGCCTGAAAGGGCTGTATAGAAAGACCAATCTCTAGGGGAAAAAAAAGCCAGTTATGGGGTTCATGCTTTTTTTTTTTTTCTCAATACAGAGTTTCTCTGTATAGCCCTGGCTGGCCTAGAACTTAGAACTCACAGGGATCCACTTGCCTCTACCTTCTTTTGTTTTGTTTTTCGAGACAAAGCTTCTTTGTAGCTTTGGAGCCCATCCTGGAACTATCTCTGTAGACCAGGCTGGCCTCGAACTCACAGAGATCTGCCTGCCTCTGCCTCCCGAGTGCTGGGATTAAAGGTGTGCGCCAGCACTGCCTGGCTCTGCCTTCTGAGTGCTAGGATTTAAAAGTGTGTGCCACCACTCAGCTGATACATGCTTTTAGTGTCAGGGCTAGAGACAGGCAATCTTTGGGTTCACTTGCCACCCAGCCCAGCCCATGAGAAGTTCTTTGTCCAAACATAAGGCAAGGGGCTGGGGGGATGGTTCAAGGGTAAGAGCACTATTGCCGAGGATCTAGGTTTGGTTTTCAGCACCCACATGAAGCCTGACTGCAGTTCCAGGGGTTCTGATGCCCTCTTCTGGCCTCTGGGGCACCACACAGGCAAACTCTCATATACATTAAAGTTTTTTAAGGCCAGGGGATGGTGGTGCACACCTTTACTTCCAGCACTCAGGAGGCAAAGATGGGTGGATCTCTGAGTTCATGACCGGCCTGGTCTACAGAGTGAGTTCCAAGACAGCCAGGGCTACACAGAGAAACCTTGTCTTGAAAAACCACAAAGGTAGGCTGGAGAGATGGCTCAGTGGTTAAGAGTGCTGCCTGCTTTTCTAAAGGTCCCGAGTTCAATTCCTAGCAACCACACGGTGGCTTACAACCATCTGTAATAAGATCTGGTGCTCCCTTCTGGCCTGTAGGCAGGCATGCAGACAGAGTACTATATACATAATAAATAGATCTTTAAAAAAAAAACCACAAAGATAAATATTTTAAAAAGGCAGACCCCTATCCACACACTAAGGAGTTGAAGGTCATCTTGTCATGTTCAGCTGATACCATGGTCGCTGCCAGCCTAGGGTGCATGAGGTTTTGTCTCAGAGGGGGTTGGGGCAGAAAGGTTGGTTATTGCTAAAGCTCAGATATGTGAAGGGCTATAAAGGGCTTCCGTTGTATGACTCACAGGGTAGAGCGCCTGTTGTGAAGCTCAGATCTATGGGGATCACTGGGAGATGGGAGTTCAGCTCAGAGGAGGGAAGAGCAGACACATTTAGTGGACAGGGCTGCCTTGGAGGCATAAGCTCCCTGTTTCTGGAGCTGTACAAGATGGTTCTGGAACACTGCTTGCCAGAGATGTTGCAGTAAGTGCGCTAACAGATTTGAACTAGGCAGCTGGTCTTTGAGATCCAGATCTGTGATTGCTCCTGTCTTTGCTGCCTGTCCTTCCTGCCTCTCACCCAGCCCTCTGTGCTCCCTTAAACCTACCTGACCACATTCCAGACCAGGTCTGTTTCTTCCTTCTCCTTCAGGTCTGAGGATAGCACCCCCCAATCCCACTCCCTATTGCATAAATGTCTCATTTTATTTAGTGTCTTCTGTTGCTTTGTCATTGTCCCCAGCTTACCTCGAGGACAGGTACCCGAGTTACCTGTTTCTGGATAAAAAAAAAATGTACTGATCACTCAGGTGTAGTGGTGCATACCTGTACATCTAAATACCCTGGGAACAGAGGCAGGAATATCTCAGATTCAAGGCCAGCCTCCCCCAAAATAAAAACCAAAGGCCAGGTGGTGGTGGCACATGAATCCCAGCACTTGGAAAGCAAAGGCAGGTGGATCTCCAATTTTTTTTTAAATTCTTTTTTTTTAAAGATTTATTTATTAATTATGTATACAACATTCTGCCTCCGTGTATGCCCGCA
>NW_026067973.1:166796-168110 GCF_014885135.2 Alexandromys fortis
CTCCCTATTGCATAAATGTCTCATTTTATTTAGTGTCTTCTGTTGCTTTGTCATTGTCCCCAGCTTACCTCGAGGACAGGTACCCGAGTTACCTGTTTCTGGATAAAAAAAAAATGTACTGATCACTCAGGTGTAGTGGTGCATACCTGTACATCTAAATACCCTGGGAACAGAGGCAGGAATATCTCAGATTCAAGGCCAGCCTCCCCCAAAATAAAAACCAAAGGCCAGGTGGTGGTGGCACATGAATCCCAGCACTTGGAAAGCAAAGGCAGGTGGATCCCCAATTTTTTTTTAAATTCTTTTTTTTTAAAGATTTATTTATTAATTATGTATACAACATTCTGCCTCCGTGTATGCCCGCACGCCAGAAGAGGGCGCCAGATCTCATTACAGATGGTTGTGAGCCACCATGTGGTTGCTGGGAATTGAACTCAGGACCTCTGGAAGAGCAATAAGTGCTCTTAACCACTGAGCCATCTCTCCAGCCCCTGGATCTCCAAATTTGAGGCCAGCCTGGTCTTCATAGAGAGATCCAGGATGATGAGGGCTACATAGAGAGACTCCGTCTGTAATCAACAACAAAACTTTATCTCTGATGCTCCCAGCCTGCCTGATTTTCTCCCAACCAAGATAATTTTATTCCCCATCCTGTAGGAACTCTGTCATGGCTTGCTCTTTAGGGCTTTGTAGCACAGCAGCGAGAAGGCAGGAGGCAAGAGTTTGGACAAGGCAGGCAGTGGAAAGTAACTTTGTTTCAGAATAGAGGAGAAGAAAAAAAGGAAAACAAGAAAACAAGACTAGGAGCTGCTGGGTAGGGGGGCGCTCTGGGTGTGAAGTGCTGGGGAAGGCTGCGAGGTGGAGCAGTGAGGCAGAGGAATTGAACAGGTCTGGCTGTGAGTTGCGAAGTAATGGCCACCCAGTCATTCAGACCAACTGGAGTTCTTTTGTTAATTTGTTTTTATTTTATGCATATGGGTGTTTTGCCTGCAGGTATGACTGCGCACCACTTTGTCTGCAGGTCCCACAGGGACCAGCAGAGGGCGTCAGGTCCCCCAAGACGGCAGTTGCTCGTGACTGTGAGCTGCCATCTGGTTGTTGAGAATCCAACAGGGGTTCTCTGAAACAGTCCGTGCTCATAACCAGCAAGCCTACTATCCAGCCCCCAAAACTGGAATTCTTTTTTTTTTTTCAAATATTTATTTTTTTTATGTATACAATATTCTGTCTGTGTGTATGCCTGCAGGCCAGAAGAGGGCACCAGACCCCACTACAGATGGTTGTGAGCCACTAGATGGTTGCTGGGAATTGAAC